>NC_052956.1:18540252-18872667 GCF_013358895.1 Oreochromis aureus | reverse complement strand
ATCAAGGACACAAAAAGAAAAAGAAAAAGCTGCTGCCAGAAACAGAGCAGAAGTGTGAGGAAAAAAACTGAGCTCACAGACAGCTGCATGTGTGACCTTTAATATGCAGCTTCTGCTCTAAAAACAAATAAAAATAAAAAAATGTAACTTGCTCATCAGCTTGGTAGTGTCCACATATTTAATTCATTTTATTCAGCTTCTCAAACCTGTAGCTTTAGCTGTTGTATACAGGGTTTGGCTTATTAGTTGTTAGTATAGGTTTGCTCTTCATCTTAACAAAGTCTCATCTAAGATGACAGGTTTACAAGCAGGTCAAGTGTCTCTATGCACCTGATTAGTGTAGTTATTTCCTTATTTTCTTCATCTCCTATATCATTGTACTGACTTTGAGCAAACCTTAAGCTTGAATCAGACTACTTTTAACAATCTTCCACCTCGCATCATAACTGACTGAGATGCCTCTTCCTATTAATAGTATGTCATTATTAATGTTATCATTGTATTGTTTTTCCTTTTTTATAACAGCAATAGTATATTACAATACACTACTTTACTACTAATATACAATAGTATATTAGTTTATATTTTATTATGTATCCATCAAAGGCCTGTGTGAATCTGCAGCTTCACACCTTCCCAAGCTGGAGACATTTTCCTTGGCTGAACAATGACACAGCCTTAATATACCTTATGCATCTCTCTTTTTTATTTGATATATTTTGTGTGAATTATCTAGTTTCACGCATTCTATTCATTCAGCTTGGTTGTCTTCCCAATTTTGTTTCATTGCTTTAATTTAAATTAACCTTAATTTAACCTTTTGTTTATTCCACTTCATTCCTCTTTCCATGCTTTAAAATATTACAACTCTTGTGTATGCTTTGATTTCTTTTTAGCTTCCTTTTCAGTATTTATTTCTGCTTGGAGGGTTTCTTTTAATTTAGTTAATGCGGAGGGGCTACATTTTCCCTCTCACGTGGGACATTTAGTTTTCTTTGGATTTCTCCATCTATATGCACTAATTTGTCCGGCGCCTGGACATTTCTTTTCTAGCCACTGCTCGTCAGCAGTGAGTTTTGTTGCTTTATTTCCCATTTTCTTATTTGTTTTATATGTTTATTTCTACTTATTTTATTTACTTCTTTATGTATTTAGCGCTTAGTAATACACACACACCTGCGGCGCTTTCACTGGCACGAGAACAGAGAGAGGTAGCTGACACGCCCTTCTACTTTCAAGCTATTCTTGAAAGCGGTGTCACCTTTACGTGATAAAACACGACCTTCCTCTCAGTTCACCAGTACTTCAGCGACCAACAGTAAACAAATCAGTGGAATAGTTCAGCCTCCTTATTGTGCTGTAGAAATCAACTTATTCCACCAAAAAAGACAATAAAAGACAGATAGTTTTAACGCGCGTTCACGCTACCAGCCTCTTAAGGCGAGCGTAGTGCTTCCAGCCACTGTGGGCGAGCTAGGCCTATTTTACCCTTTCGGGGAGCTACCAATCACTTATGACGAGCTCAATCTTTATTTTACTGCTTCCAACCCTCTGCGGGCGAGCTGACTACCAGTCCTCAAGACGAGCTTAATGCTTCCAGTCTGTCTTGGACGAGTCTGCTTCCAACCCTCTGCGGGCGAGCTGACTACCAGTCCTCAGGACGAGCTTAATGCTTCCAGTCTGTCTTGGACGAGTCTTAAGTTTCGTTTTCGTTTTTGCGCAAACCTTTATTATCTCAAAGTAGTCTGTCTTACCTTGGCGCTGGTTTCTTCAGATGCACCTGATCAGCCCCCGACGGTGCGGACCACTTGTAAAACGTTGACCAAGACCCGAATTCACGCTCTTGGGTTTTATCACACACCTAGTATGTGAGCTGCCGGCAGACTTCAACGTGGGCTTCTCGCACCGACGGGACCTGGTGAGGTGCTTTCTGTGAGCTGCTTTAAATAGGCTGTCTCATCCGCTTCAAGGACCAAGAAATGTTAAGGAAAATCTCCCAAATAGAAGGCTGCCAAAGTAAAACAGAGACACAGTGAGACAATATAATCAATCACATGTACATGGGGTGAGCGTCTGAAGAGACAGTCACACCAGTACTCTTCTTTATTGCAGGTTATATAGGCATGTAGGTTACACAGCAGACGGAGGCAGTCTCCGCCTGTTCTCAGAATATAGATTGCTTAACTGACAAATGCATATCTTACTAAACATTCTGTCCGTACTATACTAAACGTCTGCTTAAGTGGCATTTTCCGTTGCTCTTTGCACAGGAACTTGTCTTCACAGGCATTTGATAAGCATAGGCAAGGTTTCATGTTTTATCAGGGTGAATCATCATTCAGAGTTTACACAGTTACAAGCAAAGCATATTTGAATAATAAACAAAATCTTTTCACACTGAGCATTTGAGAGAATTTCACAAGTTCACTCTGAAATTAGCAATATTTTTGCTGAACACAACGTAGTTGTAATTCAGTAAAAGGACTAGATGTTACAATGCCTGATAACGCATTGTTTTAAATAAAGAAAATCTTGAGGGATGGCTGTTATGAGGAAAGGCAGCCCAGAAACGTTACCAGCGGCACACATCGTTATACCTCAACTTTTGCTCTTTGTCCCAAGCTAATCAGCCATTTTTTTTTCCTTGGTTAGGTTTAGGGATTAGAGATCTGATCTAGATTATCATATTAAAATTTGGGACACATCGTCAGTAGTGGACCTTGGATTCATCGGGTGTTTCGGCCATTATCACCAGACACCCTCATCCAAGGAGGCCCTGCCAGGGTTGATCAGGCCCCAGAGTGTGTCACTGGTTTACGTTAAATTATTTCTCTTCTTCTGTCTTCTGTTTAGTTTTCTACAGTTTATTTTCTTCTATCTATTCACTGCAACTGAGAAATAATACTAACCTCTAACATTTATGGAGCCGCACTTTTTCAAAGGGATAGAAAAGGTGATAGAGAGAAGTAAGACAAAAGGGACAAAATAGGCGATAGGAGAAAGTTGTGTCTCCATGTGTATCTGCCCTGAGTAAGTCCAGTCCTACAACCAACCAAGATGTGCTTGAGTGTGGCTGGGACACACATAATAATATAAAACCATATTGATGCTAAAGTTGTTAAAGTGAACCCAACAATCGACATGAAGGAATGGACAGACTGCCGGGGGACCTAAATAACTTATATTTGATATATAATTACACAACTAATGATACACCTGAGAAAAGCAGAAAAAACCCCCAAAATTCCAAATAAGGTAACAAGAAAAAACAAACTGACATTAAACAAAATGAGGCACAAATGGAGACAGTCTTGTAGAAATCCCTCATCTTTTAACAAGAAAAACAGTAATGGGGCGAATTGAGTAAGTGAACTCAATCAGGCAATAAGGTTGGAAAGAGAACAAAGGTAGGAAGTTAAAAACAAAACAGAAAGATGAGGAAATAAATTTTTAAAGCAAGAGGATATAACTGAAAGAGAATAAACTCATGCAGGCAGGGGAAGACACTAACAGGGGGCAAAGGAAGGCTCAGGGAAAAGGTCAGTTTGTAAAAGGTCTTTCACTTTTACAAACTGATTGAAACTGCTACAATTAAGCAATTAAACATCTCGGAATAATTGCTTTTAACAACTCATGCATCTGATCTGTTTTGTTCAGGTGGTACGTGACCAGATCACACACTGCACTATGAAGCTACGGCAGACCACCGGCATGATGGAGTACTGTCTAGAAGTCCTCAAAGAGAATGATCCAAGTGGTTTCCTCCAGGTATTTTACACACCTCATGTTTGCGCGTGTGAGACGAGTATGAAGATGAGTATGAAGATGAGCCTTTCACCTATTTGCTTTGTAACTGGGGATGTTACAAAGACACAAAGAACGCAAAAAAACAACAATTTCAGTTCATCATTATCTAAAAACTATTAAACATCTAAAACAACCAAACATCAGCACAAAAACAGCATGTGGCAGAGTACATTCCTTCTTATGCTGAGGCCAGGGGAATTATATTGCTTAAATAAGTAAAGCGCAAGACAAAAACAGTACGAGGTCCTACTCAAGATTAAAAATCAACCCAAATCAAATCTCTTTCTGAGATATTTGGAACCAAAAAATGTAAATGAAGGTAGGAAGGAAGCGTGACACACAGATCCTCTGAGCACATTAGGAGAAATCAGCTTCACAGGGAGCCTCTGATGTTTGTGAAATCGGCACAGCAAAAAACCCCAAAACATGGCGTAGCAGAGGAAGGCGTCAGCACGGAGAACAGCAACAACAACAACAACACCACATGCCTGCCTGCACTTCGGCACCACAGTCACAGCAACATGCATCTTATTTTAATACATTTGCAGCTGATCTATTTTGAATCAACTTTACATGCCTAGTAATCAATAGGTTGACATGCTCAGTAGCTAATAAATAATTATTGATCTTTGTATGTATAGATGGAATGGGGAAAGCTCAGACGTGACCTCCTCAGAAGAAATAAATGTAAATGTTGATTTAAAGGTTTTCTGCAGAAAGCTAAATCATGAAGACTTTTCTAGACCGTCAGATTTTTTTTCATCTTCAAATTTGTCTCGAGTCCCAGCTCATGCAGAGTTTGGGCTTTATATCAAAGTTCACACAACTCTCTCAGGAAACACAAAAGGCTTTATACAACTTTATTTGCATATCTTTAGTAGTATATATCAAAAACGCTATATCTGAATGTGTGAAATCAGGGGGAGGTCCTCTTTGAACTTTGAAATAGAAAAAGTATTCAGTATTTGTGTCACTCATTGTGTCAGCTCATTTTCAATAAAACCTGTCATCCTCTAACCTTGACTAAAAACACATTTAATAATGTTTAATTACATTTCTCGATTCTTACAAATTATTGATTTTAAATAACAAAAACAAAACAACAAAAAACAAACAAAAGTACGATGACAAAAAAGGGCTATTCTATTTTATTCTATTCTATTCTAGTCTATTTTGAAGGAGTTCAAATATGTGATTTTTTTCCAACTTAAACTGGAAAAATAAAGCAATACAGTTACATGAATTATTTCTTCATCTTTGTTCTTGTTGATTTCAGCTGTTTGATCAAAATTCACAATTTTAAATCTTGATTTTTTTTAATTTTTTTTTTTTTTTTTTTTTTACCTTGAGTGGCCTTCATATGCAGTCATAAATGTGCCTTTATGGTAGTAAATAAAAACACACATGATTTCCAGATATTCCAGAAAACAAGCTTCCTTTTTCTTTACCCATTCTGAAGCATAAGTAATGGAAACAATCATGTAATGTATTCACTAGAGGTTGTTTTTTTTCTGTCTTATCCTCAGATCAGGGGTCTAATTCATATCTTTAAATATCTGAACTGCACTAATGTGAGCCTCATTTCACTTGTCAGACACAGTGTATGGAAGCCAGGACAGTCAAATGGAGAATCCACTTTGTATGCAGGGAGGGTATCTGATATTTTCAAGTGTATTTAAAAGTATATAAATATTGAATGAATGTGCTCTCATTTCCAGTGTTTTCTTCATTCTTTACTTCTTACCAGTAAACCATTGCTGAATCTATACTGTGTCTGCATACTTCAACTTGCCCACTGTATGTGTTTGCGTAGATCTCAGATGCTCTGATCAAGCGAGTGACATCGTCTCAAGACCAGTGGGTTAAAGGGGCCCTGGAGCCAAAGGTTGGCCCTGACTTTGACCTCACTCTCAATACCGACTCGCTGCTACAGACCATCCTACAGCTGGACTTCTGCCAGGGCAAAGGTGAGCACACGTTTGGACTTTAAAACCCACTGTACTACTACACCTTAGTCAAATAAAAAAATCTCTTTAGCTGTATATTTAAAAGGAGTACTCCACTTTATAAGGCATGAGTCTCACATGAGAGAAAACTTGAAAAGAATGGTAAAGCTAGTTTAACTAAGATGTATGGACAAGCTCAGAAACCACTCGATATTACATTCCCCATACACACCCAACATAACAGTAGCAAGTGTAAAATGCTGGGAATTTCTCAGTTACTCTGCTTGGAACAACAGATTGATCGACTGATTAACTTTGAATTCAGAATAATTTGTTATTCTGGATTTACCTCTGTAAACCTTTGGCCTTTTATACTTACTTGATGCATCTTAGAGTCCTTGCTTCAAGCAATTCGCTCCTCACTGGAGCTGATGATTGGTTGCTTGTGGAAATACCAGCCTCTGGTTGCCTAGGTAATCATCTAATGTATTTACTACCAGATAATATGTCAATCAGCAGTATCCTGCAGTATCACTGATAGTCTCTTCACTTGCACACCCGTCTCTGGCCACCACATTGCTTCAAATCATCAAGCAGCCTCAATTCTCCTCCCATTGAGATCATATTCCTCACAAAAATCTTACTATATGAATCTTATTGAACAAAACTGTTCCTACACAATGAGGAAAACTGAGCAACAGTTCAGGGTTGTGGCTGAATTTGGAGGCTGACTGCAGATTTTGACCGAATCGCCAGAATACTCATTTTCTTGAGCTGCACATACCTATTGAAGTCCTGGAGTAAAGCTCATTTGTAAGCTTGCCAATGATTTACTTAAAAAGTCTCTATGATTATAGATATATATAAATAATTTTGGCATGCACAAATATACAAAAAACAAAATTCATCTAAAGTCAACAAAATAACATTTAGCTGCTATCGCTGTTTTCTTTTGAGGTTTCTTTAAGTCATACTACAGTGTGCACATCTAATTAGCTATTCATTGGCTGTTGCTACCCAGCAGCCAGTTGGCGCGCATGAGTAAACAGCGTGTTTTATATTCATTCCGCTGCAGTCTCCGAGATTACCCAGATGTATAGTTAATGTATATTAAATATGTAATCACCAATATGCATATTTTATTTGCATACGGCTGCACTGAGGCGGTGAAGATGGGATGTCTTCCCTGTGCAGAAGCAGATTCAACCTGGTTACTTTGCTAGAAAAGCAAATAATGCTGACCGGTCTGTTTTATCAGCTATTAAGAGTACAAAATCCATTAAAACATAAGCAAAATACTCATTTTCATAATGAAGAAATTACATTCAGTGAAGCTCTGTGTGTAATACATTTTATATTCGGTATCATAACTGTGATTATGCACTCTTGTAATGTTATGGTTCATCTTGGGTGACACTTCCAATGAGTTGCAGCAATGTTTTTTGTCCCCAACACAGTCAACTTCCTCGAAAATAAGGACACTAGCTCTTACAGACACGACAAAAACTTAGTGAATTAAACTTAAAAATGTGTCCCGGGTCTTCAGGTCATGGCTTGAGTTGAGTTTTCTCCAATTTGAGCTCCACTCAAACTTGTTAGAAAGCCAGAAAGCTTTGATCAGCTCTCTTTTCTTCTCCAAGACTGGCGATGTGGAATTCAGTTGAATGGTTCCCCTCTCTCACCCATTATCTGGTATGGACTTTAACGACGGACAATTTCATTTTAAGCGTTTGAATTTTAATCTTTGACATACAGAGCACCAACAAAAGGTATGTTTGTACTCAAATATTAAGTTTGTTTAAACCCATATACTGTAAATAAAAGATGCACATAGCCATCATAACATCCTCCACAGGCATAAAGATTCATTAGTTTTTCCTCTTCTGCATCTTTTTTAGCTTTCCTTTTCTTTTCTTGTCTTCACCTCGACTTTTCTTAAAACGAGATGTTAATAGTTGCATGAGAGGGCTGAGTTGAGTAGTTTAGGTTAACAGTAGGGGGCTTGATTAGAAACACAGACCTGTAATTCACTGTCTATTAATTGTATAGGATACTAGTTTGTGGCTAAACAAGCTCAAAGCAAAATGTAATTACTGGAAAAACAGAACAGCTGATTCCTTGTACCAAATGATATCAAACACTCTACAAGGCCTGTCACTTAAAGCAGTCACATCTTTAATTATGCACAGCTTTAAAGCTACGTCCACGCATAGCTTTGGAGCAAAGTGATTCGTTCCTCACTCATCTCTTTGAAGCTGACAGCTGATTGCTCACGGACATTCCTGGCTCTGGTTGCCTAGGTAACCTTCTAATGTATTTTGCAGTAGTTTCTGTGTGATAACCAGGAAACAGGGCTAAGAACTACAAAACTGCCTTTTTACATTTTTGGAATTACATATTAAAAAACTATTAAAGCGAACTTCATAGGCTTTAAAATGTGACAAATATTACTATGAAATGTAGTAGAAACATTACCGCACATGTTTTCATATAATAAGCCGCAATATTAAACATACTGGAGAAATATTATAGGATTATACTGTTATACTGTTATAATAATATAGCAGCTAGCTGCTCAGCTGCACTGGAAATAATGTAACTTTGCACCTACGGTAAAAATACACAGCATAAAAAACGTAGAACAAGCACAAACTAACAAACAAATGTGTGCACAGTGAATGCAGTCATAACGTGTTTTTAGTGCTCAAGCAAGCTGAGCTTCCAACTTATTACCCCACGATTACCAAATTATTATCTAGCTATAAAAGTGCTACCTAAAAACATAATCTTTTGTCTTATCACTACACAAATACTACCTAAACCTACAAAATATTACACAAAATAATGCAACACAAAAAGGACAACAAAACCTTCAAGTTTGTGCTTTACGAACGATTTTTATGTTTATCAATGATAATTATCGGACCTTTAGTTATTATTACCGTGACAAATAAGTGTATGATTGATACACTACACTTCTGGTCGTCCTTTTTACTTCTTTAGAGAACACTGACTTAAATCAACATCATATTTCCAGATGTACAGGAGAATCCAAAATTGAAACAAATGCAGGAAGCAGGCAGTGGTGAGGCTGAGATGGAGACAGAGAGCCCAGGAGGTATTTCAGAGACTCTATTTTTCACTGTAAATCTCTGTTTCCCTTCCTTGCATATATTTTGTCACTCCTGCCTCATTCCTTAGCCCCGATAGCTCTCACGGCCACTCTGGTTGGAAACTCACTGGTCTTTTTGTCCCACAGTGTTTCTCTGGTGTTTTCCCTTTGCATGTTGTTTTTCAGCTCTTCTGCAGTAAACGACACTGATCTGCTGAACAGTTCTGCACAAAGATCTTTGTTTCCTGCGATAATTTTGTTTCACATGTTACTAATGACACATATATTAAAAAATAATGATGCATGAATTAAACTGTGGCAATGCAAATCATAGGGAGTAAGTATATACTGAGGAAATTTGTAGTAAACATGATCCTCTAAACATTTTGTTTTCACATATTCAATCTTGCTCGATAGCTATAGACTGATCAGCCGCAACATTAGAATCTGCTTCAATCCATCAACATGTGGGACTTCTGCAGGTGTCCGTTGGTCTCTGCGATCAGGTAGCAGATCATTTGCCTCCTGGAGGTTGCGGGTGGGGCATCTGTGGATCAGGCTATCTCTGGTACATCCTGTAGATTCATGTTTGCATTAGTATCTGGGGAGTTTGAAGGATAAGTTAATGTTAATGACATGAAACCACATTTCTGCAGCAGAACATTGCAGTTTAAAGAGATGGCCATTATTAATTACTTTACATACTCTGTATTTTTGATGTTGTGGCTGATCTCCATATAATAAGTCATAGATTCAAATATGTAATATCAACAAAACGTGCATCTCCTATACTGTCCGCCATGACTGCTGCCTTCCCCTGTGTTTTCCGTACTCTTATATATTTATCAGATAAGTTCCTGTAAATGAAAAAGTGAATAAAGATTAATTGATTTTTTTTAATCTTATCTTATTTTATTGTTTGTATGTTTGTTTCTCCTTTTGGAATTCACTTTTCACCTTTTTATACAAGGGTTAGACTGATATGTTGCTTTCCCTCTGATTTTATGCAGATTTTATGCAGTAATTATGCCTTGCTTTCATCAGTCTGGCCATTGGTGGGGAGCCGATGTCTCATACTTTCTTACCACCTTTGCTGATTTATTTATAACTATCAAACTACAAGTCAGCCTTCAAAGCTCATATCAATCTAACCCAGTGCATCCCTACCACTACTCTACCCTTTAAGTGTATATAGAGTCCTCACTAGGTCCAGTTTAAGCCCTTAATAATTCCCAGATGTTACCCTGTAAATGAACCCAGAGCTCTTTCACCTTTAAGGCTCTTTTTTAAATCTCCCACCAGATTGTCATTAAAGCTCCTTTTTCTCTTCATTCAGTCTGTTTAAAGGCAACCCGCCAGATGACAGCATCCCTGTATGTCTTCCTCTCTTCATCCTTTCACACTTTCACGTCTCCCTCCTTGTATCTCTTCTTTGTCCCAATCCCTCTCATTCATTGATTGCAAAATTTAAATTGCATCCATCCATCTCTCTACACAGTGGAGCCTAGACCCTCAGTGCCTCCAGCTCCTCTCCTGCAGCTGGAGAAGTGCTGCACAAGGAATAACAGCGCCACCCTGGCCTGGAGGATAACTATGCCCACCATCAACCCCATCGAGGGCTACATCCTGGAGCTGGATGATGGCAATGGAGGACAGTACAGGGTGAGTACTGTTTGTTAAACAAAAGATTTACACTAATAGTGTTTCCCACAGAATTACTCTGTATCGTGGTAGTAATGAGGCACAGGTCATATGTGTGCACCCAAAAGAAATGCATATATTTTTTTATATGTGGAAATAGATAATAAAAAATAAGCAGTTGTGTCTCCAGTAAGGTTCTGGACAAGGACAAGAGAATAAAGACAGCTGAATTACACCAAGAACCATAACAGCAGCAACTTGAACTTGTTTCTCAATGTTATCTCTGAAGGTTGAAAAAGATTCGTGGGCAGTATGCCTAAGAAATTTCTGTTTTTGGAAAACTGTGAAAATAACTAATCAATTTGAAACTCAGAAAATGATGTTCAGTAGCTCTCCTTGTTTAGTTATTAGTCCTCCAAATGATGCTCATATCTGACAAAGGACAGATAATACTCTTTATATGTGTAAGTATATGAGTCATCATCAAGCATGCATTAAAAGTGCTAGAGAACTTGACCTCTTCACTAATCCTTGAGCATATACTGCCTCAACTTGCATTTCAAATGATGCTGAGTTTGTGTGTGCGTGTTTGTGTGTGCCCCCAGGAGGTATATGTGGGGAAGGAAACAGTGTGTACAGTGGATGGCCTTCATTTCAACAGTTCCTACAACGCAAGGGTGAAAGCTTATAATTCCATTGGAGTGGGTCCATACAGCAAGACAGTCATGCTCAAGACTTCTGATGGTACGTGGTGTGTGCTGGAACTGGCTTAGCTTCCAGCATGACAGATGGACTCTTTGTCTGCCTTACTTTCAATTCTGCTCTTTTGGCTGTCTTGATTTCATTATAATTTTTTACCCAAAGGATTTTTTTGTCTGCGATCTTCTTTGTAAAACAGGTTTCATGATGTAATTTCATCTGACCTATGTAACTGTGAACAGAAAAGCCTCTTTTACATAGAGAAGGAGATGTTTTTTTAAATTTTGTTTTGGGAGAAGGCAGGAGAAAGGTAGGTAGAAGATTTTGAAGAGGGTGAAGGGAATACACTGGACAGGAACAGCAGACAAAGAAAGGGGAAGAAAAGAGGAAGGGGATGGAAAAAAGCTGAAGTAGTGTACGAACAGGTTTGAGTAGACAGTAAATAAAAGGCACAAACAAGAAGAAAAGAGAAGGAAAGAAAAGGAGATCAAAGGAGTGGTTAAGTAAGAAAAAGAAAGGGGGCAATGGAAAAAGAGGATAAAGGTAAAACTGTATAGAGATGCAAAGGAAAAAGAGGAAAAGGAAGTAAAAAACAAATAACTGCAAAGGGAGAAAAAACAGAAAATACAGCTGGAGAAGAAAGGAAAGAACGAGATTAAGGACTCAGAGAAAGAGGAGGTGAAAGAAGAAAAAAAGAAACACTTACTGTGTAACAGCAGAGCAATGCGGGTGGAGATTTTTTCAATACACAAACACACAAACAGTGTCTCTGAACCAGCCACAACAATAATGGGCATTAGAGTCTGTTTTCTGATTGATAACTGTTTATCCCACCCGCCCTCTTTTTATTCTTCTCTGTCATCGTTCTTCTTCCTGCCTACTCTGCCTCTTTCTCCCTCCCCTTCTCCTCCTCTTCCTCTCCTCTCTCTCTTTGAGGATTGTACCGCAGCTACACCGAGAAAGAAAACTGCGGCGACGTGACTCTTGTTGAGCAGACAGCAATGGCTGCAAACAAAAACATTGCATCTGTGTAGTGTGACAGTAAAAATCTCACGTGCAAGCACTTTTTTAATAATGCATTGGTAGTTGATTAAACATTTCCAGTCTCAGGCCTGCACTTTACATGTGTACAAAGATTTCTAAGGTCACATTCATTATAAAAGAATCTTTTTTGTGATTATTTGATGGTGTGATTACATTTATAGTCTTGTTTTTATCAGCCAGAGATGAAAATATCCCTTGCTGAGTTAAGTTGAAGTTGTATTTATGTGTATGCCTTGAGCTTGTTAAAAGTATTTAGATGATTTAAAAAAAATCAGTCACAGCAATTAAACTAGTTTGACTTTTCAGACCACGCAATGCTCGGAGAAAGTGTAACAGACTCAAGTATGGCTCATTTGGAAGATGCTTGTAAAAAGCCTCTACTGTCTAAAGAGAATATTGTAGCACAGCTTAGGTTTTGAACTGAACAAACCACAAGACTTCTCGAACAATGTCCTTTGAATGCACAGCACCATGTTTGGAGAAAGTCAAACACAGTGGTGGAGGGGTGATTTTGGGGGTTTGTTTTGCACCCACAGGACCTCCGCACCTAGCAGTCATTGAGTCACCCTTAAACTCCTCTATACTCCTCTGATGCCAAAGTATTTTAAAGTCAGATGTGATCATGTTTGTAAGAACAATCAAACTGGTTCATGCAACAGGAAAATTATCCAGCAAATCTACAATGAATAGCTGAAATAGAAAAGAATCAATATGCTACAATGGCACAGTCAAAGTGTGCCATTGTAGCATATTGATCAACCTGACAGAAATGCTGTTTTGGGACCTTAAGAGAGCTGTGCATTAGTAAATGACATCAAACCTTAACGAAATGAAGCAAAGCTATATAGCAAATATGGCTATAATGATGTAAGACACTGAAAGTTATAAAGAAAACAATTACTTCAAGTTATTTCTCCTAAAGGTGGTTCTGTGAGCTTTGAATCATGGGGTTTTTCACAGGACTGTATAGGCCCTTTAATCCTGTGAAAAAGAAAGCATGGCCCTTCTAGAATCAGTGATATAATTATTGGTTTTATTGTAGGTGTGGGTAGGTATATTTACCCAGTAAGGTTCACTTTGGATGAGCAGTTTTTAAAATTATTTTAATAAGATGGAGAATACAACACGTGACTAAATTTAGTGTGAATGTTAGTACAGACTTACAGAATTTCCAAAGACTATTAGCAGGCTAACTGTTGTGTCCTTCTTACAGTGGCTTGGTTCACCTTTGACCCCACCTCAGCTCATCGGGACATTGTTCTGACTAATGACAACCAGACAGTTAGCTGTAACAGCTATGATGACCGTGTGGTGCTGGGGACAGCTGCTTTCTCCAAGGTGAAGCGTATACAGATATTTTCTGTTTAAATTTGACAGTGATTAGCCTTTTTTTTGTTGATTTTTGGTTACAGAGGTTATATACGATTTATTTTTTTTTATCCCATATTGAATCTCAGGGCATTCACTATTGGGAGGTCAGCATTGATCGCTATGACAACCACCCAGATCCTGCGTTTGGCATAGCAAGGATCAACACCATGAAGGACATGATGCTGGGGAAAGATGACAAAGCCTGGGCCATGTATGTGGACAACAACCGCTCCTGGTTCATGCACAACAACTCCCACACCAACAGGTAGGTGCTTGGGGAGCAACAACACCACCAACAGTTTTTAGTGATAACTTTTAAAATTTTACCACTGTTCCCTACCCTACCATGTTGTATAATACTGCCATAAAATACATATCATATTTAAAAAATAGGAACAATTAAGAGATTCCAGCTGCAGGTTTTCAAGAAGACATCCCAAACTGATATCCTGCAGGATCCAGAGGCTCATATCATTCAAATGCAAAGAGAACTGACTTTCAGTAAATTAGAAGACTAATTTAAGATTCTTTTTAAAAAATATATAATTTAGTATCAGTTTCCAATAATGGTTACCTTCCAATACAGTTCCTGAGTTCAATTCTTTTAGATTTGCCTTTCATCCTCGTGTCCTTGTGAATCTTAGGTCTGTTTTCACCTTCTATTTCGAGATTCCTTGTAGATCAGAAGTCCACTTCCGTGCATGAGCACTCTGAGATTTTATCATGGACATCAAATCTCTTCAGTGGCTTTTGTTGTCAAAATGATCTTTTTGTCGAAGAACATCACTTCTGGTGGGGGTTCGTTCTCCAGCTACAACCCAGTGTTTGCATATCAGGTCTTTCTTAAGAGCGTGCACTGTGAATTATTCCTCAAGGTCAGACTGTCAATGGAGACTTGCGAATTGAGTAACAGCCTGAGGCTTCTGTGAGAGAACACTTGGTGGAAATAAGCTGAAATGTGGTGCAGGCAAGAATGAAAGGAAAGGTTTACCTGGGATGTGAGGTTTGGACATGGTGGCACTAACATAAAGACAGGAGGTAGCAGAGTTTAAGTATCTAAGATTAGAGAACGGGCAAGATTAGAGGACCAGGTCAGGTCGAGTATTTTGATGACACAGTTTGAGAGGCAAGGCTGAGATGGTTTGGACATGTGCAGAGGAGGAAAAGAAGAAGATCACACAGAAGATTTTTGGTTGGAGTGAAGGAGGACACTACAGGTAGGTTTGTGTGACAGAAGAGGATGCTAGAGATAGAGACAGATGATCCACTATGTTGATCCATAAAGAGAACAGCAAAAAGATGAGGAAAATTGGCACATGCAATTATGAAGACAATTCATGCTCTGCAGATTTGGGACTTTCTTTCTTTGCCCCAAAAATTTAAGTCAAGTAGAAGAGCTCCATTTGACACACTAGAAGAGATCCAGTGTGTATCACAGACACATAAGTGGTTAGAATGGGAGCTTCAGGGAGCAGTCGACAACTTGTAGTCATGCTGAAAGGATTTCAGCGATGCCCAGGGACAGATTGTTGAAGGGAACATCAGGAAAACTAAAAAAGACATTGACAGCTTTTACAGACTTTCACTATTATCACGCTGGTTTTCCACGCTGTAGTTATTTAATACAAGGAACAAAAGAAAAATCTTGAAATTTTAAAATTTGTTTTGTTTTGTCAAACTACAAAGTTAAAATTGAATATATTACTCATGCTGTGTGAACAACTCATAGGCTGCTAGGTTGTAAACATCCCCGTTCCTGCGGCAAAGCTTTCATGGGGTTTTCAGCTCTTTCATCGACCCCTCTAAAGGATTGTTGTAGCACTTTCTTTCTTGGAAGAAGCTGTTCATAACATTAATGGCTTTAACATGTGTACCTGCAGACTGGATAGTATAATATGAAATCAGTAGTTTACGTCCCTTCATTAGGAATTTTCTGTAACATCCTTCAAGCCCTCGAATATTTAATAAACCATTAATTAGAAGGTACAACTAAATCTGAGTGCAGTGATGCTGGGATTTAATTTGTTCTATTTTTGCTGGTGAAGCTTTTAATCCTTTAATGATAATCCCACTACGGTGATTCACGAAGAGAAGGAGAAATACCTGCTCTTTAATTTTTTTATAACATGGCAACCCCAAGGTTGTTATTATTAATATATCATTCCTAATGTACTATAATGTATTATTACTGTAGCTATACTGCTGTTTCTTTTACTATAAAATATGATTCAATTAGTTTGTAACATTAACAAACTTGTTAAATCTTGTCTTACTAGAAAGCAGCACTCATAATTCTAACTAATTCATGAGCAACTTTTGTCATTGAGTAAAACAACAGGAGACAGGGCCTCTGTAAAGTGTTTCCCTTATGCATTCATCATTCTGTCTTGTGCATTAAGTCTCATACTTCTAAGAGGTTTGGAAGCTATAACCATAGATACACACGATGACAGAGAAACCCGAAGGCTCATACAATACTAACAGACTAACAAACACACAGGGGAGCTGTATAGGATGGCTGCAGGCTGCAGGAAACATCAAAACATGCATCTGCACCGTCTCTCTGTCTGCTTCACAAGGAAGCCATCAAACTCTCATTAAAGATTTATTCATGAAAAATATCTGCTCTCTTGACTTGTCAGTTCTCTACCTACCTTTCATGTCATTC
This sequence comes from Oreochromis aureus, assembly GCF_013358895.1. Classification (NCBI taxonomy): domain Eukaryota; kingdom Metazoa; phylum Chordata; class Actinopteri; order Cichliformes; family Cichlidae; genus Oreochromis; species Oreochromis aureus. The sequence goes on along the minus strand of NC_052956.1, from coordinate 18,856,379 downwards.
ATCGTGTTGTGTCGGAGCTTCATTTTTGACTTCTTAATCTCACATTGATTTCTTTATCTGTTAGTGCCCTGACAGCCTAATCCTGATGAGTGTCTGCATTTCTATAAGTTTAGAGACATTTGTTTAGCTCTTAGCAAAAACGCAAGCTTTGTGGTTAAAACACAATTTTTTGGAGCACAGGTTTTGCTATAGATCATTTGCATTAAGTCACTTCTTAAAACACAGAACAGAGAGATTGCGTGTTAGACAAAAACAGCAGAAGTTTAATTTCAAATACATTTGATATGTGAAATAATTCATTCAACAGCTACTGAGCCAGTTCTAACTTTGATGTATGAGTTACAGCAGTCTTTGTTTTTTAAAAAAATGTACAATATTAAGATAAATGTTGCCATTTGATGCACTGTACCAGAAAGAGTTAGCTTAAAGCTAATTTATATCTGCAGTCCCCTGGTAGGTTCCATGCAGAAGACGCCAACAAATGTCACATAAAACACACAAAATATGAATACAAGAGTGATCCGATTTTTTAAAACTTTAACTAATTTAACATACACGTAGTTTAAAGTACCATAAACCAAAAATAAATAAATAAATAATTAATTAATAAACACATTCACCATCCTGTTCACTCTGCTGCCATTTGGCAAGAAATACAAAAGAACCTGTTGCTGCATCACCAGACTTCAGAGTGCTGTCTTTAAACAAGCTGTGAATGAATTAAAGGACTCTTCGGTGACCAAGTTTTGTAATCATTCTTTTATATGTATTTGTCTTTTCTTGCAGCATGACACAACTACAGTCATATTTGTCTTGTGTTACCTTCCATGTGAAACTCAACCTACTATAAAATCTGTACATTTATGGCACATATACATAACAAAATTGACTAGTTTTGTGTGTGTGGGTGTGTGTAGGGCAGAAGGAGGCATCACTAAGGGCTCGACTGTGGGTGTCCTGCTGGATCTGACTAAACGCACACTGACCTTCTACATCAACAAGGAACAGCATGGCCCAACTGCCTTTGAGAACCTGGACGGGGTCTTTGTGCCCGCCGTCAGCCTCAACAGAAACGTGCAGGTCTGTGTGTGTTAAAGTGCCATGTTTAACAGCAATGGAAAATAACCAGCTCCCTGATGGGCTGCCTTGATTGGTGACCTCGGTAAAGTGTTTACTGCAAAATAACTCAATGAAAAAAGAAGAGGAATTAAATTCAAGAATAGCAAGGAAAAATGGCTCCCCGAGGAGAGATTCTGTACACTGATGTGATGGTTTAACACAAACACGCATTTACTTCAAAGCAACCAAGTTGCAACTACATTACTGTAAAATTCAGATGAAATATAGTTTATATTTATGCAGTTTATGAGACATTTTAGCAAGTAAAATCAGAATTACCAGTCCAATCCATTTGAATTCCTCAAACAGATATTGGTCATTGATATGTTCCTCTACATTCACATGTTAATTGAGTATGTGCTGATAGAAGTGAATGATTCCTAACCCATGAGTTCAGATTACTGTGTGTTCCAAAGGTAAACAAATGTGTCTTCTCCAAACCAAATTTCACATGAAATAGATGCAGTGGCGCTTTTATGTGCCCACTCTGATCTCTAAAATCACTGCCTCATTTGTACTGATTTTATTGAGTGTTTTTTCCGTTTCTCTTTCAGGTGACATTACTGACAGGCCTGGAAGTTCCAAAGAATATCAAACAGTAAGAGCTCCCTCCTTACTCTGAGCGTGCCCTGGATACAAACCAATGATGTCATGTCCAGTACTGTCAGATGGGATCTGTTCCTCTCCCATCCTTCTCAAGTTGACCCTTAACCTGGACAATCTTCATCTCCACGACTTTTTAGACAAGTGAAAAGTTGGCTATAAATGTAATGATTAAAGCTTGGCGATGTCACTGCAGAGATGGCTGGAGGGCCATACTTTTTCCCACTGCCCAGTTTATTTTTCTCAAAGATACAAGCAACACTGACATTCTCTATATTCCAGCTTGCACAGTTTATGTTATTTTAAACAATCTGGGCTGAACTCCGCCCCTTAAAGACTTTTATATTGTGCAGGAAAGATCATTCTGAGTTGAAAAATAAAGAAAAAAGTAGACCACAAGCAACACAGTTTTTAGGAGGTGAAAAAAAAAAAACCTGAGAGAAATGATTCAGCAGTGCTTTTTGTTGCTCTGCTTCTCTCTCAGGTGTGTTTACAGCCGAGATGAACACAAGTCATTTGTAGGAGTTGTGTAGTGGCACCATGGGTTTTTTCTCTCATAAAATATTTAAAAGCGAAACTCTTGCTTCACACTTTCATCTCAGTGTTGACTCCAACAGCACTGCCTTCTCTGTGATTTCTTATCTGTGGTAAGGAATCTGACAGCCATCTTAAAGCTTCCCTCATGATCGACTCTCTTTGTCATGCAAAGTGGCGCAAAGATCGTCTGATAGTGTTGTCAGAACGGTTTACATATTGAGGTCAGTCTGAGAAGGATGGAACTTAATTCTATTTCATTTTTCAGTAATCTGACAGATCTACCGAGCCAGGGGTGTATTATTTTGAAGAATTCAATTCTGGTGCCTTCTTTTGGGGAAAACTATTTTAACGTGACCTGGCACAGGCTTTTTATGGTAAAATTGAGTTAAATACGTCCTTTTTTTCTGCACTCAGAAGTTCTTTTAGATAAGATTGTTTTGCACCTTGAAAACACTGCATTAACCAGGCTTGGGCAATATATATATATATATATATATGTATTTTTTAACAGTTGTCTCACTTTTTATTGAAGTACACAGTACACAGTGTTTTGACCTAGACACTGAAAATTCAGCTGTACTGTATTATATAACTGTCATATAACCCCTAAGGACATGTGGATGTTAACCTGCAAGGAAAGATGTCTGTGGGTGCTAACATTGCTAATATTAGCCCAACTACTTTTAAACTAGTTGATTAGTCCAAATTTACTTTTTATTTATATAAACAAGGTTATTATTATATGTAGGTTAACCAATAAATTCACAGTCCCAAAAGCCTAGAGACCACCAGCCTTTTCTTTTCCTTATTTGTCTTAAAAACCTAAAACTCTAACATCAAAAAAGTTCCCACTAAGGTGCAGCAGATCCCCACATTTCAACATCTTTGGCAGTCAACTTTTGGACTCTACTAGAAACATTAAAATGATTGCACCACTTTGTATGACTTGATCCACTGGCCAGTGAGAAACATTACTGTGGTATTTAATAAATCATGCGGCCATGCAATTTGCATACTGAAACAAACCTATTTGCCTGCAGGGGCATCTCAGACTCAAAGAACGTTTTTGACTCTGACAGATCATTGTCAGAAAATGCTCAAACGAAGTGGAATTGAGTCAAACCTTAATTTTCTTTGATTTACAATTTACATATAAAATAATACACCCCCAGTCAATGAGAAAAGTATGGTCGTCTCAAGAACATTTCATTCTGTGCTCATCTCTCAGTCTCACTGCAGAATCTCAAGATGCTTTCAGACACCTTTTATCTGTGGCCCTGAACGTTATCTTTTAAAGTCACATCAGGTAAAGCTACATAAGCTGCTACATTTATCATCAGGGACTAGATATGGCAGCCTATAGAGGACAGTAGCTTCAACCAGACCACTGTGACTCAGGACATGAGACACTGTATAAAGTACATAGGTATAAGTACTCTGTTTATGTATGTTTTATCAGTTCATGCAGCTGAGAATGGAAGAATTCATTAATTGAGGTTATTTAATCTTTAATTTGTTTATATCTGAGCCATTTTTGTTCCCTATAATAATGTGAGTTTGAGAGGTAGACTGACATTACTACATTATCCTCAAACTGTAAATACTGATATGTGAGTTATGATTATAACATGTGACATTAAGCATGGATTCAAACAAGTTTACAAACTATCTGAAGCTGTATTGTAAATAGTGTACCGTTTGTCTTTGCAATGAGTGACCCTGAAACCAACCGCTATAACAGCTCGCCCCCTGCTGGTGAACGGTGGCGAGAACAAGATTAAGGCATCGCTCGACAAAACCTGCCGATATCCGTTTTCATGCTTTTAATCACAGACTTTTTAAAATGTGTCAGGATTTATGTTACTGTAAATCACAAACTATCTCATGATATTTGGACATTTAAACATAAAGTTTACATTAAAAGGGTTGAACATTTTACATTGACAAATTAGTGTAGCACTTGTATACTTACCGCACCCTCATTCTTTAAAATATACCACAGCAATGAACAGAAATAATGTGTAAGGTTAAGAATAACTGGTATTTTTACAGGAAATGATCAGGTCTATTTTGAATGCCTATTTTAAAAACATTTAGTTACTAGTAGAGATCTAGGGTTCTAAAATAAAGTAAATATCTTTATTTTTTCTTTATTTGGACTTTTTACTAAGTTTTTAGGAGGTAGAGATGGGATATTATATTTATTTTTAAATCAGCATTGATATTTTGAATGTTAAATTCTTTACATTTGCATTGCAGTATATCATATTTATAGGCATTTAATACACCTGGGCTATATAATTTTTTTCTGAGAATGGTCTCAAGGCAGCCACAAATAGTCAACTCATGACGTCGAATCAAATATAAATCCGTATATTATGATGTGTAATATGTACAGGGTGTCCAGAAGGGATTTATCACCAGTATCAACTCTATCTAATTTAATTTATATAGCACCAATTCAGAACAACAGTTGCCTCCAGGTAAAGGCTTTACACTATTACAGAAAGAACCCCAATGATCGCACGATGCCCTACGAGCAAACACTTGGCGGTACTGGAAGCAAGATCTCCCTTTTAACAGGAAGACTCAGGGTCAGGAAAGGTGCAGCCATCTGGTTGGACTGGTTGGGAGGTGACGAGAAACGGGGAAAAAAAGGAGCGCGTGAAAGGACAAAAGACTGACTATGGGAGAAGGAAAACAATTTAGTCACATGTACCCAGTCAACTGAATTAAATAGAATTCGGCTGAAGAAAATAAATAAAGAAAAAAAGGCCTCCATGGAGCGTTTTAAATCCTGCCAGCATTGTTTTGTGCCATTTGGTGTTTGCTGTTAACCCTTTTTTAATGTGGTGACAGCGTGGAGCCAGACTTCAATAGATTCAATAACATTTGTTTTAACATTGCATAACCACTGTGTAGCTTTAGATGGAGGGTAGTTTCAGTGGGAAGAAAATCTGAATCTGTGTGTTAATTATTCTAATATTGGGAACAGCAGTTTTGTGGCACTGTGCTGATGCCAGCCTAAAAATGTAGTTATTTTTGGTGGAAATGAGTAGAACCACACTGAGTTTGAGAAAGACACTAAGACACCAGTGGAAAGAGGCAATGCTTTGTCTGCCTGTTTTTCTTCTTCTTTTTGGAGCTACCTGCTAGAGCTCAATAAAGATGGTTGAACAGTGTAGGCTTTATAAGTTAATGAACCAGATCTTTTGAACTGAACCAAAAACAGAGCTAGTTATGTATACTTCAAGCAGATACAATAAGTAACTGCACCCGAGAGGCAAAAACAGCACTTTCACCAAGCTTGTTAGCAAAATCATGATAAGATCTATTTAAGTTTACATTTAAGTTACCATTCATCTGTAAGTGAAGATTTTTAACCCAAGTACTCTCCTTACTTAAATTGAACATACTTCCTTTGTAACATGAATACAGCGTTAGTGCAAATTTCAGAATTTAAAGCAGCTTACATCGGGGGTTTTTTTACCTGATGTGCCCCAGACTGCCAGCTTTCACCTAAGGGCTACATTTACATCATTTCTGGCTGCTCAGCTCTGACCTTGTTGCCACCTCCCACGCCAGATGCAAAAACCTGCCCTGAGGCTGACTTTGCTGTAACCAGGAATAGATTTCTAGACAAAAGTGAAATATCGTGTAACCAGCCTTCTGAAAAGTTTGGATGATTTGGGGTTATGTCTCTGTGGGCTGTATGGATGTCAAAATGATATTCAGGAAATCGTGACTGGAGGCAATTAAAGCCTCTGCTGAGGGGCTGAAATCACCCTGTTGTGTTAACATTTGGTTCCACATTTTCTTGCCTAAAAATCACTTAAAACATTATTATGTCACAGAAACGAACAAAAAACAAATCTTGCATATTAAAATATTCACACTGCAGTCACTTCTGTCCAGACGTATTTGTAAGAGTTCTTGTATGAAATGTCCCTTTACCCAACACTTACCCACCCATGAATGTGACATATTTTACCAATTTAATTTTAATGGTATGGTGCTGGGAATTACACTAGTATTATTAGATGATTATGTTTGAAAAAGTAGAGGAAAAAATGTAATTTATTTACTCTATAAAGTATTTATAAATATTTAATTATGTATTTTCTTTTGTTTAATATCCTCTTGAATGGCTACTAATATGGTCTGTGTTTGACCAGTAAGGATTGCAAGTCGAAAACAGCCCGTGTCTGTAAAATATTTTCTGAATAAAGGAGATGTGCTTACAGCTTCAAACGTGTGACATGCTGCAGATGAGCTTCATGTTTTCCTCTTGTTGAACTGTATATACAACAACAAAAAGGCTGCTTCAAGAAAACTGTGTGAGAAACTGTGACCTCACCCAGCTGCACACTGCCAACTCAAAGGTCTTGTTTCATCATAGTGTCGCGAAACCCCAACTTTCATGTTTTCCCTTTAACAAAATGGAAACGACTGCAAGGGATGGTTTATATGGGAGAAAAACTGTAAGATCATTCTGCTTTCTCATGGTCCATCCAGCGTGTACACGTGCGTTTCTTCTTGAAAACTTCTGCCAAGACTTTACTTGTGTGTAATTTTTTAATTATTAGGCCCACCTGCCCTGTTATGATCCCGTCCCCTTCCTGCCAATGTAAATGTTTTGTACAACTACATTTCAGTTTGTAAATGAGAAATGCATTGCAATTACATACTTTTAAAAATGTCAGTGTACAACACAAGATACAGAAATGTCTCTTTTTTGTCATTTATAAAAACAAAATAAATAAACTGTGATGGAAGATGATTTGACAGTATTCAGTCTCCAGTTATGTGCTTTAAGACTTGTCCAGATGCACAGTCGAAGTCCACTTCAAAGATCAATCCACTCGATGTCTGACTCAGTAGTCACCAGTAACACCATCCCTCCCAGACAGTGACATGTTATCAGGAAATGTATATTGTGTCCACTTCCTCTCCATAACATGCTGGTATGCATTTTCCATTCTGTAGGATTCAAATCCCTCACCTGCAAAACAAAGAAAATAAATCTGTACTTTATAACCAGATGTTTAACCACAGCTTTTTACCCTTTAAATTGTTTAATATCTTGAAAATCCACTTTAATAGGATCATTAGCAGTAGCAGCTCCTGAGTACAATCAACAGTGGGGCAGACATTGGCTCCGGTGCTGAATTGCTAACCACACCCATATTTATTGTGACATCTGTCGGCAGCTACATTAAAAAACTTTAATCATATTGCAATTAATGATTACTACAATATGAATCTGTCTGCAAGCAGCAACAGATTTTCTTTCAATATGGTTTACCGGATATAGTGCTATAGATGAATGTCACAAGTGACTGAAAAGTCTGTCTTATCCACTATACACAACACCAACTATCGAGGTATAATACAAAGAATAGGCACTTTTCTTTTTAGCAGGTTATTTAGTCTTGACTATTGGATAAACAACACAAAAGGTTTTATGTGCAAATTTATCAATCACAGATTTATTGAAATCAGGAATGTCGTGCTTCAGTTGCTTTTCAATTGACGGCATTGTCAGCGCCCTTAGTCTGTCCTGCGTCCTGGTATTTATGAGAAATGTCTTGAGTCGTTTGAGTGTGTAAAAGCATCATTCAGACTTTGTGGTCATCATGGGTTCAGTGATCAGAATGCAAAGCAGCTTCAAAGTTTAGGAAAACACATCCTATAAGTTGTTTTTATTAAAGGGCTCAAACATGCGCTGCTACACATCCTGAAGTCAGGGTTTTCATATATGAGTGAGAGCTCTGTTTGCAGCTGCAATTTATTCAACATTGAATATGCATTAACTGCCTTCCCTAGTTCTGCTGTTGGGATGCGGACTAATATGAGAGCTAACAGTTCTGCCCCTCTGTTACTCCTGCTTGCAGTTCAGATAACTGACGACAGAGCAACATGATGAATACAAGGACACGTGGGTGTTGACTTGACCTGCCCCAAACCTCCAAATTTGCCATTAAATTGAGAAAAACACAAAATTACTTTCAGATAAAAATGATCAAAACAGTATACAAAACATAAATAATAAATTTAAAGGCAAGTAATTAAATATTAATCATATTTAAGGACTGATTTATAACACAGCAGAGAAGTACTGATTCTGTTATTCCTAGCTTCAGAGCAGACGAACTCTGGCTGGTTTTCTGTTAGTGTTTGCTTCTCTCTTATGCTCTACACGTCTTTTATGGTATCACCATAACTGACACATCGTTCTCAGAGAGCAAAACTATTAAATATTTATTTTAGCGCAGGCCATAAAGTACAGGGAAAAAACTCAAACACCACTGATTCTGCATCAGCGTGTTAAAACACGTATACACTGAGAATTTGCCCCTTTTTACAGTTATCAATCGGAAAGAGATTCGGAAGCCACTGAAAATCTCATTCAGGGCTGTATCCTGAACATTCAGGGGGCCAGCAGCCAGTTTGATTTAAATACACTGAAAGACTGTTAAACAGTTTGCTTTTAGACATCATCCTCTGTTTTGGTCATTTCCTATTTTCCTCACTTGTTGCCTTTGATCTTCTGGATCTCCTTGGAGCTGAGGATCAGCATGCCGTTCTTGAAGCGGCCCACCTGACCAGAGGGGGCTGCGCCAGGACCCGAGGGTACAGTTGTCTTCCTGTTTCTGACAGAGCAGCAGAAGCAAACACAGGTTGGAGACACAGAAATTAGTATAACAGTATATTTTCATATTTAATTACTAATTTTTGGAGGGTTAGGATGAATTCTATGATTAGAAAGTATTTCATTAACACTAATTAAAGTACATAATTAAGGTAAAGAATCAATGATATTTAAGAAAGGCGTGATTTTATTCACCTACCTCTGTTTACTCTTCTTCTTCTTTTTCTTCAGACCCTAAAAAGAAATAATGCATGCTACAATAAGAACAGCAAATAGAAGTAATTTTCCTATAAGTGTAACTGGACTGAAAGTGCAGGTCGTACCAGCTGAGCTTCCTCCTGTTCCTTCTCTTTCTTCTCTTTGATTTGCTGCTGAAGCATCTTATAGTTCACATATTCCTTTTTAGGAGGCTGATGGAGACATTAAATACATGAAAATTGGGCCATAAAAAAATCTGCTCTACAGCAAAATCTAAAAGTTGGATGCAAATGTTGCTCTTACTCTGGCTCCCAACATGACCGCCCTGTCCTGTTCAAAAACACGCTGCTCCTCCTTCTTATAGCCTGTAATTCCAAACCGATGGACTTCCAGACGAGCCTGACACCAGCACACAAATACATTAAAAGCCCCAAAAAATCATGTAGATATGAAGAGCTACATGATTGGTAATTATATTTTTCGGAGAACAATAATCTACAGCTATATATGAACAAAACATGGATTTCAATCTTGTTAAGAAGCAATAACAAAGTAAATTGAAGTAAACTGTGGTGAAACCATCACCTTTTCCAAATTGAGTTCTCCTAGCTGGTCGCTTTGCTCCTTTTCTGCTACGTGAAGGGCCTGGAAGGGATGACAGCAGAAACCCAAAGGCAATGAAGACGGGAGGAAAAGGAAAGTGATGAGAATCATTTGTGACAGGGGGATCTTTAAAGGAGGTTTGCTGGAGGTCAAACAGTAGGATTTAGCAGGTTTCATAGTATCAACTGGAAAACAAGTTTCCAAGATGAAAATGCTGTAAAATGAACTGCGACAGCTCCTTAAAAAAAATGGTGCCTGTGCTAGACAAGAGGACATGACTGCATTTCCTATTAAGCCTGTTGGCACAGAAGCCACTGCTGCTGATCTTTCTATAGGTAGCATCCATAACTCTATTTCTAATCTACTCTTTCTGCACATTTACCCCCCCAAAATTGACAGAAACAAATTAAAACAGTTACAATTACGTTGTTAAAGGTAAAGGGTGGAGCGATCTACAGCGTTACAGCTTTAGAGCAGTGGCGATATGGACATTACCATTGTGCTCTTTTCCTGTTGTGCTATAAAAAAATACAATAAAATTTTTAAAAAAGTGCAAACTGCACAAACAACAGTCTGCTGCTAACAGAACTGCAGCTTTGCAAATATCTGTACAGACAGCATGCTAATGCTAGGCCAGCTAAGAACCCAGAGTGGTGATGAAACTGAGTGAATGCTGAGCCAGCCCAGCAGCCAAAGCCTGATCTTCAACAGGTAAAAGTCACACGCATAGGCTCAGTTTCTACGTGTTCATGTTTCTAAAGAAGTAGTTAAGTAATCTACTTTTATGAAAAGTAACAAGAAAAATGTGTAATATGTGTAACGACTCCCAACACCGGTTGTTAGCTGGATACAAGATAATTTTTTTTTTGCACACCATCAACATGAACTGAACTATACCAGCCTCCAATCAAATATAGAGAGCCACAGTAAGCTCAAGTACAACAGACTTACAGGTGTTTTGTTGGGGTCTGGTGTTGACTTTTTTCTTTTCTTTGTGGGGTCTTGAAATGTGACTACCTCCACCTGGTTCACTTGCTGGAAGGCTAGAAAATGGGATGAATCAGATTAATGAGTAAAAAAAAAGAAAAGAAAGAAAACTTAATGACTCACAGACAAAAGTGGAATGACTGAGGGTGTTACATACTGTTGCTATGCTGCCTACCCGTTTGCTCAGCCTTTCGTTGTTGCTGCTGCTGCTGCTGAGCATCATGTTGCTCTGCTCTGTAGTCTTCAGTGTCACTGCATATATCCTTCACTGCAGGGAGCTCCTCTTCTTCCTCCCAACCTTCGCATCTTTTTCGTTTTTTCTTCTTCTGTGACTTCTTTTTTGGTCCTGATCCTACATCATCAATCAACAATATAATTCAGATTCCAGACCCTGTAACATTTTGTTTACATGACTTGGCCATGAACTCTGGTAAAGTCAGTAACACAAGAAAGTAGCAGACACCTGACTTTTAAAGTATAGGTAACTTTGCACTTCTATAGCTAAAGCTAAACTGAAACTAATGCAGTCCAGCAAAGCAGTATTAAAATAAATCTCTTCCTGCTATACTTCTATCTCAAATCACCCCCGACACTTGCCGTCACCGCTCCACCAGACCTGCTTGTGCCCTGTTGATTGATGCATTAATAATGACAATGTTCAGGATTTGCATTAACTTGATCCAAGGGTCATGATATAACTTTATGAAAATGTCGAGAATGCAGTTTGTGGTGCTGCTTAACTACATTGCATGAACTATATTTGTTTTTATCTAGACTGCACTACAGAGAAGAGGAATGAAAGTCAGTAGGAGTAAGACAGCATGCGTGTGTGAATGAGAGGGAGACAGATGTAACAGTGCAGACATAATAAGTTAAGGTAGTGAAGGTGGATCAGTTTTAAATATCTAGGTGCATAACAGTCAGTGCATAACAGAGGTGAAAAAGATGCAGGTAGGGTGGAGATGAGTGTCAGAGCTGATTTGTGACAGAAGGACAGCAGCATGAGTGAAAGCGAAGGTTTAAAAAACATTAGTGAGTCCTACTATGATGAAACAAAGAGACTAAGCTCGAGGTCGCAGAGCTAAAGCTGTTGAGCTTTTCACTGGGAGTGACCAGATTGGACAGTATTAGAGAGGAGTACATCAGAGGGACAGCTCAGGTTGAGCAGTTTGGAGACAAAATTCATGGATGTAGTGAACGAGGACATGCTTGTGTTGGTTGGTGTGAAAGATTATGATGCTAGAGGTAGCTGCGAGATGGAAGCTGTAGGGACCCCTACAGGAAGCAGCTGTCAGATGGAGAAGAAGCTTTTTATCAAGTTTCGACAGTTGACTTGTTTTATTTTTGCTTTTCGCGCTTTTTAATCTCGGTATGCGAATCTTAGTATTTACTGTATAATATAACACGCTCTCATTTACTTCTGTGGTTCATGTACATTAAAAACCACCAGTGTTGCTTTTCTGTGTTGTTTTATTCTAGCCGTGTGAAGCCCTTTGAGTTGCACGTTTATATGGATGGTGCAACATAAGCAAAGCTGAGCTGAGCTTTGTATACTAAGAGATTTTCCTGCCATTTATTGGTATAATGTTCATTTTAGGTGACAACTCAGTAAACAGCTAACGTTAGAGTAAGTATTCTGGCTAATACAACTAAACATGTAACATAGTTTAAAGATATGTTTCTTTTCCTTGCAAGTAGACTCATGAAACATAATATTATAACAAACGAGTAATAGAGCAAAGCTCAAACACAGTACCAGCCTTTAAAGTAGCCAGTAAAGCTAACATTAGCCAGCCAGCTAACCACACTTACCAAAGTCATAAAGCTTGTCCAAAACATGCTCCAGAAACAAGCTATCTTCGTCTTTATTCCCGTTTCTCTCGGACCCCATTTCCATCTAATATTATAAGCAAGTTAAGCGGAAAAATTGAGAGCCTAAGTCGCTAACTTGCTCGTTTGAATGACAACAGAGCGCACATGGTACATGCAGTGCAACCCGGCGTATTAGTCCTGTCCGGCCACCGTAGGTAAAAGAGGGAAGGGCAAAAATGCTGCCACGGAAATGCCACTTGTTAAATACGCCCATGTGAAGTTTTCAGGTGTTGTTACCAGCTAATAGTGTGATAAGAAGAGACAGGACCGTGCAAAATAAACGTGCACGTATTAAGTTCGCTGGATGTATCGCTCGTGTGTTTGTAAAGTGTGACATGGCCTCCAAAGCTGTTTATTCGGTAGGTATGCAGGTCTCAGCCAGCGGGCTAAGCTAGCTCAGCTCTCCGCCCTCGCACGGTGTCCACTATTTGACATTTGACATTTCATTCAAACGGTTTCGTGCTGAATTGTTCACGTCTGCAGCGACGCAGGCTTTAAACATGCGCTAATTTTGTGGTTAACGTGGGAAACAATACGTTTAACTAGAAGAATGTGTGGCGTGATTTCTTAGTGGTCGCTGGTGATTTAATTTAACGTTGCTGTGTTGTGTTTTGGATGTAGCTGGTTATGTTATTGGGAAAGTGTGTGTGTGTGTGTGTGTGTGTGTGTGTGTGTGTCTGTCTAGATTGGATCACTCTAATTTAGGTAACGAACTGATTTCCTATATCATGCCAGTTTCTTTGCTCATAACCCTGAAGTTTCAGCCTTCAAGCTTTCAGACAGAAGAAAAAATGTTTGGCCTCATGTTTTGTTTCCTATCGCAGTTCGAGTAGATTTAAGCGAAAACTACTTAACTTTGGAGTTGCACTAACCCTGTCAAAAGAAGAGCCCAGTGTCAAACTTGTATGAGGCAACAGTTGCGACAGTATTTCCTAATCCTGCTCCTCCTGGTACCAGTATCTGCTGGTTTCCTATTCAGTTTCACTGTGGGGGGGGGAAAATAATAAGCTACTCTCTCACGATTTGTGTGTATTGCCCTTTTAATCACAAGTGAACTTAATGCGTTGGTTTAACATAAAAAGCGTTGAAGACTCTAATAAAGCTTACTGTATTCAAGCCCCCCCTTTTTTAAATATAGCAGATATTACCCTATGGACTTTGTTACTTAAAACCAGTGACTGCTTTCAACATACTGGACCGGATGTGAGCATTAATGAAGCGTGTGGTGCTCTTAATTTTTAGTAAAAATGATTTTTAATGCCATATTTTTTTGCATATCTAAAAATTAGGCAACTAAAATAACTGTGGCATGTGTTTGTTCAAGCTTTGAAACGGAGCAGCTTTAAGTCTGTGCCAGTAACTTAGAGCCCTGATGTATTCATGCACATCAAAGTAAAATTGGCCTATTTTGAGAATGAAAATTACAATTCTTCTTTTTTTTCCCAGAGTTGGCTCAATTACAAAAAAAGTGTAGGTTTGTGTGATAATTTTGGCGTCCTTTCCAGCTTCACCCTTAGAGGGCAGTATTGCACTTTTTATTTCACAGTGGATATTTCTAAGTGCTGCTCATTGATTAAAGAGAACATGGATAGGAAATGAGATATGAGGTATTGTTTGAGCTTAAACTTTAACACAAGATTTCCAGCAGCAAAATTGACACTCCCTCAGTGGTCTCAAGAAATATTTTATGCTTAACAAAAATTTTGAATGTGGGGTTATGTGAATGTCACTTGTTTGTGTCAAAAATGCTGCAGCACAGGACAACAATTTTTACAATAAATGCTGATGTCGTGCATTGCATGCCACATCTGTTTGTACATTGCAAACATCTCAACTGTCAGTTTTTCACCTCTATAGGATTTTTCTGTGGTTGTCTTCACTGTCACTCATGTTATACAAGGGAGAACTGTGAGTAAAGCATGTTCTTAATAGTGTGCCCTGTCCCTTTCTTAATAGCATAGAGATCCTATGCTAAAGAAAAGAGATGACTTTGAGGATATGCTGGAGGAGAGGAGGAACTCCAGTGACTTGAGATACGCTCTCAAATGTTACACTCCTGTTCTTTACAAAGGACTGACTCCATGCAAAGTCAGTGAGCTGAAGCAAATGGTGCTGCAGTCTGATCAGCTGGGTTATGTCATCACTCAGGTAAATTGGCTTTCTGATTATACCTGGTGGATGTATTTTTCTCTTCAGTTCAGAAAATTACATTTCACAGTGAAAAATGTCTCATGCACTTTCCATTCTTTAACGCATTTATTTCAAGGATTTCTGCAACAAGAAAATTTGTGCAAGCGAGCTAAAGTAACAAGTTTTACACAGCGTTAGAGTTGAGCACAGACGGGTATGAAGGTCAGCACAGTTAACCACATAATAAAAGTGCTTCAGGAGACACCAACACCACAAACGCAGCTAAGAGGCCCAGTTTAGTGACTCAAATTACCTTAGGTTAAGTGCAGAAAACACACTTAACCTAATTGCAGCTACAGCCACCTGTGTCTGCAGCACTGACTTTAACTTTAAGCTTAAATCATGAAGATTGATCTGCTTTTTGAGCCCAGTGGCTATCAGAGGAAATGTAGTTTGTGCCATGCACTTTTTTAACTTAACACCAATACTAGCGTTCAAGCACAGCATGGTGTTTTATGACACAGTAGCAGGAAAATGGTTTCTGATTCATTTTGAAATATTACCTTATTTCATACAGTAAAAACTTCAAAGTCCAAAGTTTTCTCTCGAGTTTATAGACTAAGAAAATTGACCAAGAGGGACAAAAATCGTCCCGCATTCTCATTGTCAGAAATTTAAACACATTTAGGAAAAAAAAGTATAATTTGTTTTAACATGTCTTTGTTTGTAATTGATTTATTTTGAATTTTTGAGGTTTCTAAAGAGAAGGGCATGACATCAGATGAAGTCACTGGGGAGGCGGCAGCCATCTTGGAGGAGATGGCTCAACGCTTGCAGCTCAGCACGGTTCGCTTCTTCGCCTTCACTCTCTCCAAAGTCTTTAAAACCTTGTTCCGGAGCATCTGTATCAACGAAGAGGGCCTCCAGAGAGTGAGTGCAGGATGATGGCTCAGACAGTTACTCAAACTCGCACAGATGCACTTAACTTGTGCTTTCATTGTTGTTAGCTCCAGCAGGCCATTCACAACCACCCAGTAGTACTTCTGCCCAGTCACCGCAGCTACATGGACTTCTTGTTGATGTCGTACATCCTGTACACCTACGACCTGGCTCTACCTGTTATTGCTGCTGGCATGGGTAAGCAAAGGAATGAACAAGTGTGTGTATATGATGGGCTAGCAAATTATTAACTACACGTGTATCAGTGCTTGCTGTGTCACAGAGGTCTTAAAGATGGGTTTATAATACATCTTTGCACATGAACTTTGCATTTCTCTGCAGACTTCATGGGGATGAAGGTCGTTGGGGAGATGCTGCGGATGTCTGGAGCTTTCTTTATTCGGAGGTCTTTTGGTGGAGATAAGTTGTACTGGGCTGTCTTCTCTGAGTACGTCAAGATTATGCTTAAGGTGAGGAGGCAGCTTCATTAGGGTTTGTGATTTGGAATGAGTCACATTTTTTTTCTGTATTTTTTTTTTTTTGTTGTTTCTGTATTTCTATACCATTTATGTTCCTCTTTATCTCCTAACCTTAGAACGGATATGCACCAGTTGAATTTTTCCTAGAGGGCACCAGAAGCCGAACAGCCAAGTCTTTGACTCCAAAGTTGGGTAAGGCTCAGGTTTGAGCACAGATTATCTCTCCCAGGTTATTAGTGAAAAATGTAGATCTGAAGCTGTTTCTTTAAACATGTTGTAAAAGCGATATGGTTACAGATGATTTTCTAGGCGTGTGTCACCAGATCTTTATTCAGCAGTAAATGTACTTTTGGCACTTATCCTTGTCTGTGTGTCCTCCTCCAGGTCTGTTAAATATAGTGATGGACCCATTTCTTAAAGGAGAAGTGTTTGACATTAGCTTGGTCCCGGTGAGTATCAGCTATGAGAGGACTCTGGAGGAGGCGCTTTATGCCAGGGAGCTGCTGGGTGTGCCAAAACCCAAGGAGTCCACTTCAGTGAGTAACATGAGACCTGTTTACTGTGAACATAATATCGTTAATTCATAGTTATAGCAAAGCTGTTGAAATCAAAAGCTGTAGTTGGCAGTCTCGAGTGCAGAGAGTTATTTATTCTGGTATTTTGGAAGTGTAAAGCAGCTAGTCTGATTACTGGAGATCAAAGACATCATTTTTTTGTTTTTGACTGACTTGTGTTTCAAAGAAGAGTCTGAATGCAGATTTCACTTGCAGACGTGCCAACACATACTGTATGATAATAAAACGCAGAGCTGGTATCGGAAAATGGGTCACAGAGACTTGAGCTTGTTGAGTAACTGTAAGTGGGTCTTTCTTTGTCTTTAAAGACTTATTGTAAATCACTCTGTGCTCTTCTTCTTCTTGTCTCCTTTTTAGGGCCTGTTTAAAGCTAGAAAGATCCTCAGTGAAGACTACGGCAGTATCCACGTATACTTTGGCCAGCCCGTGTCTGTAAGAAGTTTAGCTGAAAGCAGAGTTAACCGCAGCCAGTTCAACCTGATACCAAGGTACTGTTTTAATTTAAATTCCATTTGTAGTCCAAAATAGCTCAAAGAGCTCTATTTTCCACTGATTTTAACTTTTAGTATTTTGTGAAAATGGCTCAAATCCAAGCCATAACTTGGCCCTGTGTCATTTGCTTGTCTTTTTCCTCATGCTTAAAAAATATTTAATATTTTGGACATTTTTGTATCTTCTGTAATTGAAAAGTTATAAAAATATTATTTCTATCTATCAATATCCGTGCTAGATATTTATAAAGTTTAGAATTTGGCCTCTTTCTTCTCATTTTAATGAGTGTCCTGTGGACAGTGCTCACATTTTCAAACCATCTCTCTCTTAGCTAACCATACACATTTTATATTTATTTAACTAAAGAAGTAGTTTTATGTTTAGGCTTATTACAGATGCAAAAATATAGTACTGACTAACTTTGTGCTTTTTGATTCCAGGCATATCCCCACGAGACCCAGTGAGGAAATCCTCAGCTTTGTGAATGACTCCGCCTACAGGCTGGTGCGAGCCCAGGAGGAGAACATGGTCCTGAAGCCTTGGGTCCTTCTGGCCTTCGTCCTGCTGCAGAAACAGGCGGCCGAGGAGAAGCAAGGGACGGCACTCGATGAGCTCACTGAACAAGCAGTGTGGCTCAGGGACCTCTCTCGGCAGTATGGAGCCTTCCTCCACTGGCCGGGTACCGTACAGCCCAGTTATCTGTTTTAGCGATAATGAAAACTCTACGTACTAAAGTGAGAGGACTAACCAGAGGCCAAATCGAACAATCTTGATATAAAGTTCATACAATCTTTTCATGGCTGTGTGCACATTGACACAGATACATGCAGTCCTCAGGCTGATGTTGGTAAGATAAGTAAAAGTTAAACATGGATAAACGCAGATTAAGAACAGATTAACATTAAGAAATACTCAAAACTGACATGAAAACATTTGTACAACAGTTTTATTTTCTTTTAGGTGAAGTGCAGTCAAGAGACTTGCACACATTCAGGCAGTTTTTAGGAACCTTGTAAAAACAAAACAAGATGGAGAGATGCAACCTTAAACATTAAGCGACAGGGGTAGAGCAATGCATAGGGATGATGTGATATTGATATGCAGCTCAAGAACGTCCCATCCATCCCATCTTTTTTCCCCTCATCTATGATTCTCTTGTTTTTTCAGACCACATACCTCCCTCAGAGGTTGTTTCCTCCAGTCTTTCCCTTCACCGAGGTCTGGTGAGGATCTCTGAGGGAAGAGTTCAGCTGGCGTTGGAACAAGGTTTGTTTTATCCCGGGTGTTTTTATTTCTCAATGTCCTTGTTCTTTTTTTTTTTCTTTTCTTTTTTTTTTTTTATCATCATAATATTAGCCCAGTCATAAAAACATGACCTAAAGACTACATTTAAATAATCTAGCTGTTACTCCGAGTCCAGTACAAATAATCTGCAAATGCAAACAAAACGGACTGCTTCTTTCTGGCTGGGAAAATAGATAAGAGGTGAGAAAGACAGAGGCCAGTCAACCACAGGAAAGGATGGCTAGATTTTTTTTTTTTTTTTTTTCCTTTTCTAATCTGACTCCACTTAAAATGCAGACAATTAACAACTGTTTACAAAAAGAGAAAACATAAGTAAATGAATGTTAATTTTCTCTTAAAGTAGGAGGTCAACAGGTGCCCGGAGAGACTCGCGGTGCCATTACTCCAGAAGAGGAGCTCCTAAACAAGGCAGTCGTCATACTCTCCTGCGCCTCCTACAGGAATCAGGCACTAAACGTCTTCATCCGACCGGCCCTGCTGGCCTCAGCCATCCACACTGCTGCCTCCAACCGGAAACGTAAGACTGCTGCAACTGTGCTGCTCTCAGCCTGCTCATACATTATGAGTGCAGGTAGAAATACAGGAAAAACAAGTAGTGCTACTGTTAGTTAGGGCACCACAGATTAAATCTACTTTATGTAAGAGGAAAATGGGAGCTAAGAGGTGACTGGTTTATCTCCAGAAAATTCATTTTCAGTTTTTCCAAGTAATTTTGTGCCAACTGAGCACAAGGTAAAAAAAAAATTAAACTTACTTATCTGATGTGAAGTCTACATTAGAGTCTATGGAGCTTTTTATATGGTATGATTTTTATTATCTTTTTTTTTTCTATTGTGAATCCATATTGCAAAGTTAAACTAACAATGAAAAAATGAAATCTAAACTCAGCTGGCAGCTAAGTGTCTTTAAAAATTCACTTAAATTCAGCCTGTTTATGCTGGCACATTTGCTATGATGCAGGTGTAACAGTGAAGTCGGACAAGTTCAAATACTGGGGTCAAAAGCAGTGGATGGTGCACAAGAGAGTACAGACAGGGAGGAGTGGGTGGAGATGATTGTCAGGTGTGATTTGCGATGGGAGGACGGCAACAAGAGTGAAAGGGAAGGTTCCCAAAATATTAGTGAGACCTACTATGATGAAACAAAGAGACAGGAGTCCAAGTTGAAGGTGGCAGGGGTAAAGATGTTGAGGTTTTCACTGGGAGTGACCAGAATGGACAAGATTAGAGAGGAGTGCGTCAGAGGGACAGCTCAGGTTAAGCTGTTTGGAGACAAAGTTAGAGAGGCGAGGCTAAGATGGGGGAGGGAATATGGAGAATACTGGGGATAGAGTGGGATGGAAGTGCATGATGTGCTGTGGTGACCCGTGTGTCTGTTTTCCAGAGGAGATCTACAACAGCTTCAGCTTCCTGAGAAACATGTTTTCCAATGAGTTCATTCTCTGTCCTGGAGCTACTGTACAGGTGAGACACATCTTCTCTGTGCTGGTGTACTCCAGATTAATTATGAATAAATTATTGTATGGTCAATGTGACATATTTCTCTCACCTCCTGTTGTCTGGCAGGACTTTGAGGAGGCCTGTTACCTGCTGGTGAAGACCGGAACTCTGCAAATAAACCAGCAGGAGGTTCTGATCACCGAGAGAGGGCACAGGACTTTGGCCTTCCTCACCAGTGTTCTCGATCCATTCTTACAAGGATACCAGGTGAGGGAGATGCATACACAGCGACACAGTGTAGTTTTCAACACGAGTTCGCTGGATCGTCTTTTGCATGTACAGAGTCAGTCCTGTATTATGATGTCAAGTGCATGACAATAGATCAAAGAGAAGCACAGTTTGGTTCAAATGATTAAAAAACATGAATTATCCCATTTGAAAGGAGAGATTTTTTTTAAATTTATAATTTTCTCATATATTTCATTTAAATAACAACGTACAGTATGATAAGAGGGACACCTCAATCTCAACCATATATATTTAAATTGTGTAATACACTGGGATATTTATAATTAGATCTGTTTGTATCTTAGAGCTATTTTGTTATATTTTGAAACTTTGTAACATACTTTAGATTTGTGCAGATGTCCTCTAGAGGGTGCTGTTGCCTCATCAGTCCTAACCGCTCCTTGTTTGCGTTTGTGGTGACAGGTGGTGTGTCGGTTCCTGTGTGAACAAGACGGTCTGACAGAAAAACAGTTTATTCCTGCTGTCCGGAAGTTCATCATCAAACATCTTCTCACAGGTTCTCTCCCAAAATGTTTCTTATTTCTGCTTGTGAGTTGTTATTTTCAAACATTCAGTACTCTATACCAATGATTACATGTTAAGTGCACATGTGTATTTCCAGGTAGATTAGGGTATATTGAAGTGTTGTCATCGGACCTCCAGAAGAATGCTCTGGCAGCTTTGATAAGACTCGGAACTGTGCAGAAAATCAAAGGGTATGTTGGTTTTACTCACCTGCATGTCCCATGCTTAGGTTTAGTTTCACTCTTTTCCTTTCATCCAAAAATATATTACCTCTCTTATCTCTGTTATCTGTCTGGCAGATGGTTTGGATTTTATTTGCTTTAGTGTTGATATCATTCCTGTAATTTCTACTTCCAGATCACAATGCCACTGCAGCATTGATTTTTAAGAAATGCGGGAGGCATCCCT
Source organism: Oreochromis aureus (assembly GCF_013358895.1). Classification (NCBI taxonomy): domain Eukaryota; kingdom Metazoa; phylum Chordata; class Actinopteri; order Cichliformes; family Cichlidae; genus Oreochromis; species Oreochromis aureus. The sequence goes on along the minus strand of NC_052956.1, from coordinate 18,835,228 downwards.
TTAATATTGGATTATCCAGTGAACGCTATAAAGTGCCACAAGAACTACATTTTAATTAAGTCTTTTTTTTTTTTTTTTAGCCCCGAAAGTAACAACTATTGCTTCAATGTTTTTCCTTCAGAGGCGAGGAACAGGGGACTTTAAAACTCAACAAGGTGATGTTAAACTCCTTGGAAGACACTCTTGGTAAGAAATAAGCTGCAAGTTTGTGTCTAAATAACCAGATTGCATATTTGTTGGGTTTGCTTTAAAATACACATATTTTCTGTCCCTACAGGAGGAAAACTCCCCACTCAGAAATCTGTTGTAGCTCACCTCTAATTCAGCGACCCCTATTAGCCAAAGGGCATCGCGGACGGTCAGGGCGATGCAGCGATGTCGCTCTGCTCCACATGGTTTGTTACGAGTCGTCCTGGCCTACTTGCTGCTTTCTGTGAGAGATGGAACAAAAGAGTTGCCATCTGGAGACAGCTCAACCCTGCGTTTAGAGTTTTTCTTTAATTTCTTCTCTCCTTGCCTTTTTTCCAAAATGCTTCTTTTCCTTCTCAGATTCTCCTTTTAAAACCTTTTTTATGAATCTACATAAAACCACATGATGAGTAAAGCCTTTGAAGGTACACTGCTGAGCTTCTTTGGCTCATTCTGAATAACGGATCTTTTGCTTATGAGCGGCCTTGTGAAAGCTTCTGAATGTGCCATGTTCACTCGGCGTAGAGGCCATTCTCTGTTAATGCATTTGAAATGTGTTTCTAACTCTGAATGTGGCTTTTGTTTTCCTCACTTTGCTTTTTCATTCAAGCTTTACGTTTGTTAGCTGTTAGTCACTCTTATCCTTTTGAGCACTTTAACTAATGTATTCATGCTGTGTGGTGTGGACCTCTATCCCAGTTGTATGTCGTGGTGCTGGTTTCTTTGTTTTCTTGAATTTGGTGATTATGTATTTGAACTTTGGGTAAATATTTTAGTACCACATACTACCCGTCTACCCACCCGTCCTCAGGCCTTTTTGCCAACTCTCCAAACTACTTGGACAAGAAGTACATATGTCTTTGTTTACACAGTGGAGACACTGCTACAAGTCCAATGCCAGGGTCATCAAGTTGCCAAACTCCATATAAAATTGAATTTATACTCAAGTACTACCAGCTGTACCAAAGCCACAGGTTTGTGGGAAATAAATTCTTGAGTCTCGACTAGTTACTGAAGTTGCATCATAGTATAATTGAGTTTTAGTTATAGTATCTAAAAGGGGAATAATGTTCAGCCTTTATTTATATTTAAAGAAGTGATATGCACGTTTGTTCCTTACAAGGGAAGTAAGAAAATTCATAGAAGGAATTTTCAGAATATTTTCAGTGGCTTATTCAGGACTCAGGATTACACACAATTTGCATGGTGACATTTTTCAGTGTGTGTTTCTTAGTTTTTATTTTCTTTTTATAATTCAAGTTTTCGAGGTAAAACTAGATCATTTATTTTGTTGACAATTCAACAGCAGCAGATTTGAGTTCTTGCTGGAAAATGCTTTGGAGGCAAAGAAAAACGGTACAGATTGAGTTAAACTATGAGCAAAGCCAAACCAAATTTTATGGAAATTGCCATCTCTGTTACATTTGAGCTGCAACTTAACAAACGATAAACAAAGCTTTCAATGATCTTGTTTGTGTGCCTAATGTCAAAGATTCCTGCAATATTTAATGGAAAACAAAAAGTAGTACCCTATTTAGGTTTGAGTATAAGTAATGTACAAAAAAGGCAATAAAGAACTTGACAAATGTCAAAAAATATAGATTGGTGCTGTAGTAGTGGAATTGGAATAACTGTGAGCCTAAAAGTAAATTAGAAAAGGAAAAAATATAACATTGTGTAACATTGACAGCCAAAGTAATAAAACCTTGATATGCAAACGGCTTTCTATGATGCATAGAAAAGTTGTCCTTCTGAACCATAATGTAAAGGAAGACTTAAATGAGGACTCTGAAAAATGCACTGTAATAGCAAAAGTACTGGGCTACTTGCACATTACACCTACCTATACCAAGAAGCTCCTGGTGCACATGATTGTGCTGCTGTTAATGCCAGAGGAGGTTTGGATCTCAGTCAGCAGAGTGATGGTGTGATAACCCACATTGCTGTATTATGGTATGTGGTCTGCTGATTGTGGAATATGTAGGAGGAAAGAAATTTCACAAACAGACTTGTTTATCTGTGGCATCCCATTAAAGTACCACACTCATTCTTTTTCAAATGTTTGTAAGGGCAGACTGAATAACTGGATGGTTGATTTTAAATACCTGTGGCAAAACGCCTTACTTCAAAGATTAAGATGTGGGGCCCAATACTTTTGTCCATATATTGTCTGTCAGATTTCTGTGGTTTGGCAAAAAAAAAAAAAAAATCACAACATCTTCAAACTTTTCTGCACTAAAGTGTTTATTCAGCTTTATTTGTTTATCCATTGATCAGATGGTGAGCTTGTAAAACTTAAAGTGAACTTTAACCTAAAGAAAAGTTTATCATTTCATTACGCCGACAAAAGTTCAAGTTTATGTGTTCTGTGTTTGAATTGTTTTGCTTTCTCACTTCAATAACAGCTGTTACATAATGTCTAAAGATCAGATTTCTTTGTGTGCATTAACATTTAATAGCCACATTATTAGATACATTTATGAGATCCAATTTGAATCTATCACTTTTATGAAACTGGTCCTTTTTTAGCTTTTCTTAATGTTGTCATAATGCTAAATCTAGTTTATGTGTTGTATAGTTGTTTGCTGGGCTGCATTACTTTTAAGTATTCCTAAAATTTAGACCACAACATTCACTTAAACAGTATTGGATTGCATTAGACTGTACCTAATAATGTGGTAGGTCAGTGTACAAGGGCCTTTTAGTACTGAATGTACAGGCTGGTTAAATGGAAAAAGTATGTTAATAAAACCTTTTGAAATACAGTTCTCTTCTCTGAAATTGTCTCTTCTGTCGATAAACTGGGTTGCGGGGTGAAGATGATCCAACTGATTAACATTCACTCCATCATCATCATCCAACATCCAGTGTTTGGTGTGATAGTCGGTTCTCTTGTGGCTCAGATATTGAGAGAAACTCTTTGATCATACCTGATTAAAAGATCAAGTGAGCATATGTTATCATTGCTGATGTACTTCCATAAACTTTAATCTCAAAATGTTCGGCTTCTTTCTTTCGGTCTACAAATATCCCTGTGCAAATCTCAAGATGCATGACTTTGGCTACCAGTTCACATCGCTCTCATTGGTTGTTGAATTTTAAAAATCAAAATTTTACCAATATTCAGTTTTAAGCTACATTTGCACATGTATTTTAGACCTTTGAACAGTTTCTACCTATCACATAACCACTCCAATGGATACATTTGGACAATTTGGGCTTCAGTAATTTTGTCAAAGAATGCTTTGACATGCAGACCAGAGAAGCCAGGGATCAAACTGCTGACCTTTCCATTATTATAACCTCAACCCTCTGAAACCAAACAGAAGCTGCATGCATGTTTACTGAAAGTCTAATATCAAATGAACTTGACAGTGTCTGTTACTATGCCCACTCCCTAAAGTCCTGCCTTCTGCTCCTTAGAGCAAACTGTCTCTTGTTCACGTCATTGAAGTTCTTGTAATTGTTTTTTTTTTTTTTTTTTTTTTGCTTTTTTGCTGAGATCACTATTTCATATATGGTGTGCTGTATGCTAACAGGTTACCTCACAGCTCACATTCATTGATTTTACTGAAACAGCAGAGCACCTCATAATAAATATGTATTCTAAAAATCTGTTTTGCTCCACAATAAATATCAGCAGGGTAGAAATGACTTTTGAGAATTTTAAGGTCAGATACGTCTGACCAGATTTTAAGATTTGTCAATCACCTCTCAGAGCTAGAATAAACCTTGACTACTTTTGTTTGAAATGTTTTACAAAATCTTGCAGACACAGAACAATGTTGGCATTCATTTGGAGCGGTGCTTTTGATTTATCAGCTTGTTGCATAACTTTGCATGTCTGCTCTGGGCAGGTGTTAAATATCAGAAAGCGACTGTCTGCTGCATCTGGAAGAGATGCTGATGATAGTGGTGAGTTTAAATAAGATCAGTCAACGTAGCTGTGGGCGCTAAAACCAAAACAATAAGCAGGCGGACACTACAAAGCCCCACAAAGCTGAGGGGACTTGCACAGTCAGATGGCAATCTTAACAGAGGCAACTGTGCATAGTCACTTCATCCTTTGCTAACATGACGGTTGTTTAGAGCAGCTATAGAATCATCCATCCTTGTATCCATTTTCTTATGCTATTCCAATTCAGGGTTACAGTTGGACCAAAGCTTATCCCAGCTGTCACAGTGTGAGAGGCGGGGTCAACCCTGAATCTATCACAGGACTAAAGACTACCACAGGGATCAATCAGATTAATTTAACTAAAATGTCCAGTTGATCAAAAACATGGTGACTGGGTACACAGCAATAAAGATGGTGCCCTGGTTTTGCCTATATCAGTAGTGTCGTGACTTTTGAATCACAAGCTTTTAATTTGAAGGGATTTCTAAGGTCTTTAGCAGAAAAAGTGAAGGTACACTGTTAAAACGATTAAGGGAACACTTGATTATCACAGTATAACACAAACACAGTTAAACATCAGGGACATAAATCTGTCCAGTTAGGAACCTTTGGTGCAAATGAAAATGACCGCTCATTCAGGATGCACACGTAGTCCAGCTTCTCCATGTCGCAGTCCTCAGCACTGATTCCACTAAAAGCCAGCAGGACCTCATGCAATCCTCACGGAGTCTGTTGCTGACAGTTTGGTCAGAAACACATGAATAGCTGGCTGGAGGGCATTTTGTGGCACTCTGGCAGTGCTTCTCCTGTTCCTCATCACACAAAGGAGCAGATACCAACCCTGCTGCCGGGTCAGTGCCTTTCTACGGCCCTGTCCAGCTCTCCTTGTGAACTGATTCATCTTCTGGTATCTCCTCCACACTCGTGTGAAAGCAAACCTTGACTGAAAAGATGTGCCATCCTGTAAGAGCTGAACTACCTGTGTAACCTAAATGGGCTGCAGATACCATCTCATGCTAGTAGTGAAGCTAAATAGAGAAAAATCAGTTAAGATAAGTAGAGAGCAACAGGGGGTTATCTTGTTCTTGCTTCATTAGTGAACCTGGAGAGCTTAAGCACAATAATTTATGCTTCCTAACTGAACAGACCGACATCCCTAAAGCTTAACTGACTTATTGTTATGCTGTGATGATCAGGCGTTCTCTTAATTTTTATGAACAGTGTTTATATTTTGTGGGTTTTGTGTCCAAGAACAAGAAAGTTAGAAAAGCCATGTTATATTGTGTTTCAAATATATATATATATATATATATATATATATATATATATATATATATATATATATATATATATATATATATATATATATATAATTTGAAAATTATTATTATTATTTTTTACATTTAAATAAAAATTAATCTGTACTTCAAGGACTAACAGTAAGCCTCTCTGGCAATCCCCAGGAGATCTGGCAGTACTGAAGCAATTACATTACACTGTATTAAATAGCCGGTTGTAAGAGTATAAGTATAACAGGTGGAAGCAGAAAGAGCTGCTTCACAAAATCTACCTCTAGGTGTCAGGCTTGGCTCTCTCTGAGCCTTCACTTCATGGCACTTAGTTGATGCATGGACACTACCACGCTATCGCGCGCACACACTATCACAGCAGCATTTTTCATCATGTTTTGTGGCTCTGCTGCTGAGTAAGAGACTGCTGCCAGCAAATCCACCACTTTCCATCCATATTGCCCTTTCTTTCATACTCACTCAGTCTCTGACAAATTATAGGTTCATCTAAAGTTGCCATACCAAATTGCTTATACACACAACTCCAGTCCATCCATTCAAGCAACCGTCCATCCATCCATCCATCCATCCTCCCACCCAGCCATTCCTTACTCCTATTTTCTTTTTCTCTTTCTCTCCATCCCGTCTCCCTGGTGGTGGTGTATTATAGTGACAGCCATAGCCATATCAGCACTTTATCTGCTATATTATGACAAGCGGTTATTGAAAAAGGGGCACATGCACACACACATGCAGAAGGGCAGAACCCAAATAAACCGCTTTCTGATCTGTGGCAGCTACTGAGGGTAAAAACAAAGAAGTTGCTGCTGTTTTATAACCATAAGTACAGTGTTTTTATTACTTTTATTTTCCCTAAAACTGACCTGTTATTCCTTTACCTTCTCTTTGTGTGTGTACAGGGGTGATTGAGTGCACACTGGCCTGGCGTTGTGCCCAGAGCGGTGTGTGGAGGTCTATATGTACAGAATTGATTGAAAGAAAAAGGTACCCTGGTGTATAATGTTTCAGCAGTTAACCTTAGGTAATAGTAGCCTGATGGATTCGGCTCATTTCTTCTAGCAGATCCTCTTCATCAGCCCTACACTGGAGGCTTGAAAATTTACATGCAGTAAGGGGGACCAGCGCTCAATGTCAATTCTGGGGACTACCAGAAATCCCCGAAGAGGGTCCTGAAGATCGCAATTAGTACACATTTGAAAGTTTTCCCCAATCACACCCTATATAAAAAAAAAAAATGCCGCAAGCTGAACTACATTATTTCAGGATTCTCATCATGAAAAACATTTCTGCTCTCAGTATTTTCCCTTCAAACCATGCATCCCATTTTTTATTGACACAAAGACAAGAAAAAGTGCTTTCAGAGGCCACTGACAGGTGAAAACTGTTCATTCCTCAGGAACTAGAATCAAATAGCATCCATAAGTCACAAAAACTCTACAGTGAGTTGCAGCAGTTTGAGGGAAACTGCACCTATTGAAGCTTTAGGAAGTCCCACAGGTGCACATTTGAAAGAAAAAGTCACTTAAACCACTGAGCTTCTGTTTTTCCTTTATTTTCCTCAGGTGTGCCAGTCACAGGAGGCCTCACATTAAGTGCTTCAATGCCCAGTGTAATCACTTATTTAATGCTGAGAAATGGTAAGTCCATGGGGACAATCTGCTGCCTCAGAGTAGAATCAAACTGTTCCATATAATCACTAATATTTCATGTATTAGATATTTTTTTGCAAGGCCTTAAGAGTTCTGGAGATTGATTTCCTTTTAGTGTGAGGGAGTGTTACTTTTCATCCATCAAACGCTAAGTACAGCTGCCTAAGTACAAAATGACAATAAGTACAATTTGATAAGGACAATACTTTTTTTGGATTATTTTTACTTTATGCAACTTTATACTATACATCTACTATAGCAGAAATGTTTACTATTTTATACAGCCTTTATTTGACAACCTCTTTTTTTTATGAAAGATAAAGTACGAAAAACAGTATAAATAAAGACATTAGTGTTTGTTTGTCTGTTTTTTTAAACTCTTTACAAAAGGCAGAAATTTAGTTTGGACTCCTTGTCAAATTCCAAATTCAAGAGATCTTTGAAATCAAAGAGAACTTTCATATGGTTTCACGTGAATAATAGAAAGAGGGCAAATGGTCATATATTTACCATACCATACCAGCTTTATTTATAAAGCACTTTAACATAAAACCAGGGTTCACAAAGTGCTGTACATATACAAATAGCATAGGCAAAATAAAATAAAATAAAATAAAATAAAATAAAATAAATGAGTGGGGGGTGGGGGGCAGGCCATTAACAGATTTAAAAACAAATAAAAGAACTTTAAAAATGATCCTAAAATGTACAGGTAGCCAGTGCAGTGAAATTAAAATGGGGGTAATGTGCTCAGACTTTTTTGTTCCAGTTAAAAGACGTGCTGCAGCGTTTTGCACAATTCATCAAAAGGTTTTTGTTGATGAGCCTGCTTTCCTCCCAACAGCTGGCCACCACCTGATTGTACATATTGTAGTTAAATCTACCCTGAGCAACTACGACGTTACAATTCTGCTTAGATGCTCTGCTTTTACCTTTATATGCATAGTTTCACACTTAGGTATTGATAGGATATAAATACTTCAGTTTCTTTGACTTTAAAGTAAATCTTCAAATGGGAAGCAAAAGTATATTTTTTCCATAAATACACTGAAACAGGATGCCCTGCTGTGCTTTTTAGCTGCAAAACTCACTGAGGCTCAAACTCACTGCTGGCACTTTCCGTACTTTGGAACAGAAGGGTGTTTGGTGATTCCAGAGGAAAGGCACTGCCAACAGAAATGAACTTTTCACAGTTTATACTTCATGTGAACAAATTAAAAATTATTACCAGCACTAAAATAAATCCGACAGCAACATCTGTGGTCTTGTGTGGTTAGTTGGATATTTAATATACTGAGTATTTGACTTTCTGTGTACAATGTTGAGCACTAACCACAAGGGAGACACACAGGCTGTTATTTTTTTTTTATCGCCTATACAGTATATCTGGATTGTAATACAACAAAAAAAGAAACTTAATGACTTTCTCATTGTCTGTCACACTAGAGGAAAAAAGGATGGTAATCTTGCAATTAAGATAAAGCTGCGGTTGCATGGTGAATGCAATTTCTTTTTTTTCTTGTCTTTGCAATTAGTGCATCAAACAACTGGTCACTCAGAAGATGAGCATGCAACCCCTTCAACTTGCGATGCATCTCTTTGCAACAGGAGGAGAAAGTTAGAGGTCATCCAGGTCTTTATGTCTTTAAGACATTCCTGCAGTTTAACTAATTGGTGTGTGTTATCTGGCTTCAGGGATCGATAGAGTTGGGTGTCATCTGTATAGCAGTGAAAATGTTTACTATGCCTTCTGATGATACTGCCTACGGGATGTAGGCAGCATGTATAATGTAAACATAATTGGTCCTTGCACGGAACCCTGTAAATTTGTCCCGATTTCTAGAAATGAGAGCTACTCCATCCAAAGTGGGATGGATGCCATCTCTCCTAACAAGACCAGGTTTCCTCAAGAAAGTTTCCCAATTATCTATAAAGCCCACATCATTTTTTGGACACCACTCAGACAGCCAGCAATTTAAGGAGAACATGCGGCTAAACATGTCGCTCCTGGTCCGATTGAGGAGGGGACCAGAGAAAACTACAGAGTCCGACATTGTTTTGGCGAAGTTACACACCAACTCAATATTGATTTTAATGACTGTTGATTGACGTAACCGGGTGTCATTACTGCTGACGTGAATTATAATTTTACTGAATTTACCTTTACCCTTAGCCAGCAGTTTTAAATTTCCCTCCTTGTCACCTGCTCTGGTCCCTGGAAGACAATTGACTATGGTTGCTGGTGTCTCTAACTTCACATGTCTGAGAACAATATCGCCAATTACCAGAGTTTGATCCCCGGCGGGTGTGTCGCCGAGTGGGGAAAAATGGTTAGACACATTAACAGGTTGGTGGTGTACCTGGGGCTTCTGTCTAAGACTATACTTCCTCCTCACCATCACCCAGCTGTCCGACGCGGGTGCTGCTTTCGTCTAGAAGTGGAGGCACGGGAAACTGACGTCGCTGGAGCTGAGGGTGACGTGGCGGCGAGCTCCATGTCATCTGACCACATGGCCGCAAAGAATGAGGCCAGGGAGGATTGGTCAGGTTGTGGTGGAGAGGAGCAGCTTAGCCATTGAGGAGACCTGGAGACTGGCGAGCTGAAAGGTAGTGTTGGTGCTGAAGGGTGTGGCACTGTGGGGAGGTGAGACAGCGGCAGTGATGCTGGTTTGCAGGGTTGCTGCTCCTGCAGTGGCAACACTGTTCTGACAAAGTCTTTTAAGAAATCTGACAGTCTGTCCATATAAGCTGGGTAGGCAGAAACCATCTGGTTCAGCTGGACTCAAACGGACTCCTTTCCCTCCTCCTGCCTGCATATGGAGGAGATAATCCATGGCCTGCGAAGCACGGTCACACGAGTACTGAACTCCAGAGGGTTCTAACAGATGTGTGCTGAGTCCATCATGGTCAGGTGGTTCTGTCACAGACAGCGGGAGCCAGGGCTGGACTGGGACCAAAAATCGGCCCAGGCATTTTGACTAGAGTCTGGCCCACCAGGTATTATAGGAAAAGCCATAAAGCACTTGAATGAAAACGAACGCTGTTGTGACAGTGATGTACAATCTCTTGTTGGTATATTTATGATTTCTATAAAATTTTACATCAGATAAAAACTTTGGTTGTAAGATTCAGATAATTATTTATTAAAACCAGACATTTTAAATGAGAATAAGAAAGAAAAGTATTTCTTTGTGCCCCCCTCTCCCTGTTAATGCCCTACCCGGCCCCCTGGCAAAACTTTGCTAGACCCGCCCCTGCACAGTTACTAGCTGTCAGCTAAGTAGTTAAATATGGTCTTTTTATTCTTTGATTAGACTTGATTCATCACAACCAGCAAAGAAAAGGATCCTGGTGTTATTTGTCTCTCAGAAACAGTTCATAACTTCCTTTCAACTCATTCATGTCACATTAAAGGTAAACCTGGTTCAGCTGTGATGAGTCAGTAAGGACATCTCCTGGTTTCATCTTCATTTTTCCCTTTCACCACATATACAAACCGATATCATGACCAGCAGCTTTTACAGCGGTGGCTCCAGCAAACATCAGCTGATACTAGAAACTAATATTAAATAAATTGTTATGATCCAGTGTTGTGTTTGTTTTGTGTTACTCCTCCCACCAGAGGATGGCTGTGGGTTTCTTCCCCTTTTCTCTCTTAGGAGGTGGATACCTGGGCGTGCCTGCTGGGTATCTGGGTGGAGTCTCTGCCTATCCTCGGATTGGATAATTGGTTGATCATCTCCAGTACTTAACTACCGGATGACAGCCACCTGGCCCCCTCTCTCCTAACCTCCACCATTCAACCAAGAACCTGTGTGTTGATTCGTTGCAGTGTAGAGTTGCTGCTGTCACAGGTCGGTTACCTGTGTTCTTGGTTGGCTCTACTTTTCTGGTTGGCAGTTTTTTCTTGTGTGGGAGGGTGTGTGTGTTAGTATGGAATTTAAATTGGAGGATTTCACTTTAGGCCCAACTGAAGAAAAGTTGGATAGATGTAAAAAGGATGACCTCATTCTTATTGCCAATTTCTTTGATGTGACTGTGCCATTGAATGCAAAGAAAAAAGAGCTTAAAGAGCTCCTGTGTATGAAACTGCATGAAAGGGGGTTGTTTGGTGAGCCAGGTCCTGCAGAGGGCGTCGAGCTGGGAGCTGTTGCTGGTATTCCCGCCCCACTGAAAAATCTCCCTTCTCAACCTGGCCCTTCTGCGGAAGAGCTGCAGTTAACGCTGCGCATAAAGGAAGTGGAGTTAAAAAAGCAGCAGTTGGAGGTGGAAGCTATGCACTTACGGGTGAGGGCTCTGGAGATAGAGAGGGGAGCCTCTGTATCTGCCAGTCCTCCTACACCTCGGTCAGCTCCGCAGTCACCATCCCCGCAATCACCATCCCCTAAGCCAGAAGACAGCTTTGATGTAAGTAGGCACATCAAATTAGTCCCATCATTTAGAGAAACTGAGGTAGACTCTTATTTCACAGTGTTTGAGCGCATTGCAGGTGCACTACACTGGCCAAAGAATGTATGGTCTCTTTTACTTCAGTGCAAATTGGTGGGAAAAGCCCAAGAGGTATGCACAGCTCTTTCACTTGAGGACAGTTTGGACTATGACATTGTGAAAGCTGCTGTCCTGCGTGCATACGAGCTTGTGCCAGAGGCTTATAGGCAAAGATTTAGGAATGTGAAAAAATCTGCCACCCAGACTTATGTGGAGTTTGCCAGAGAAAAGAAAACTCTGTTTGATAAATGGTGTCATGCTACAAAAGTAAAAACCTTAGATGACTTGCATGAGTTGGTGTTGTTAGAAGAGTTCAAAAGTCAACTCCCAGAAAAAGTGGTAACCTACTTGAACGAACAGAAGGTGACCACTCTTGCCGCTGCTGCTGTACAGGCTGATGAGTTTGTGTTGACACACAAAGGGGTGTTTTCATCTCCTGTTCATAGCCCACAGACCTCAGTTAGCCCACAAATCTGGTCTCCAAAGAGCACCCGTCGTACCACCACCTCATCCATTGAAAATAGAGAGTGTTATTATTGCCATGAGCAGGGACACCTCATTGCTGCTTGTCCCGTTCTGAAAAGAAAGGAACAGATCAGGAAGGGTAAATCTCCTTCCCCAATAAACCTTCTACAGACCAAACCTCATGCCTTAGAAGATGTGACTGTAATTCAAAGTGATAAAGTAGATGAAGAGTTCAAGCCTTTTGTGTCAAAAGGTTTTGTTTCATTGATGGGAGAAGAAAAGGGAGTTCCTGTTAGTATTTTGCGTGACACTGGTGCAAAACAGTCGCTCATTCGTGAGGGTGTCTTACCGTTCTCAGCCCAATCCTATTGTGGTGCTGATGTGTTAGCGTGGGGAGTTAGAATGTGTGTAATGCGTGTGCCTTTGCATTTTGTGCAGCTCTCGTCTCAGTTTGTATCGGGTGAGGTTAAACTTGGTGTGCGACCCCAGTTACCGGTTGCAGGCATTGACATCATCCTTGGAAACGATCTAGCTGGCTGCAAAGTCTTTCCGTTGCCTGAGGTAGTCGAAACCCCACTTGCAGACACTAGTGCTTTTGATCTTGCCGCACCGAACTCTGTTCCTTTGTTTCCTGTGTGTGCTGTGACCCGTGCGCAGGCACGCAAACAGGGAGACTTGGTGGATCTTAGCGACTCTTTCTTAAATGATTCAGATCCAACAAGCGCGCCACCCAAATGTGAAAGTACCCCTGTTTCAGTCGAGCTTCAGCCTGATGAGGAAGCTATGACACTGTCAGTAGATAAAGACAAGCTTATAGAAGCCCAGAAAAATGATGAGAGCTTGTCATCTTGTTGGGCTTATGTGACAGAACCTAAGTGTGGGAAATCTGCATCTTACCTCATTGAGGATGGGGTGCTGATGCGTTACTGGACTCCCAGTTCTGGCTGCACCCATGAGGGAGTGCAGCAAATTGTTGTTCCGCAGTCATTCCGTCCCCAGGTCCTAAGCTTAGCACATGACCACATTATGTCCGGTCACTTGGGAATCACAAAAACATACAACCGTGTCCTCCGTTACTTCTTCTGGCCTGGTCTCAAAACTGATGTTGTAAAATTCTGCCGCTCGTGCCACACATGTCAGCTTGCCGGTAAACCAAATCAGGTGATTCCAGCTGCTCCGTTAAAACCCATCCCAGTCGTTGGGGAACCATTTGAGCATGTTATTGTTGATTGTGTTGGTCCTCTTCCAAAAACAAAGTCCGGAAACCAATACCTCCTCACCATGATGTGTACTGCCACCCGTTATCCTGAGGCCATTCCGTTGCGCTCATTAAAAACACGTGGGATTGTGAAAGCACTTAAGTTCTTTTCTACCTTTGGACTGCCTAAACGCATCCAAACAGATCAGGGCACAAATTTTATGTCTAAAATCTTTGCCCAGGTCATGACAGAGCTCGGTGTCACCCATCACACTTCCAGCGCGTATCACCCGGAGAGTCAGGGTGCATTAGAAAGGTTCCACCAAACTCTGAAAAACATGCTTCGCAAATTTTGCACTGAGTCAAGCCGTGAGTGGGATGAGGGGTTGCCACTACTGTTGTTCGCTGTCCGGGAGACATGCCAGGAGTCTGGCTGCTTAGCACTTTAAAAAGATATTGTTGTTTGTGTTCTTGCTTGGGTGGTGTGTGAGTGGGCCATCTTCTTGTTGCGTTCGATACTCGCCTAGACTAAGTACGTAACAAAATTCTAACAACAGCTGATCAAGCTTAAACGCGCAGCTGTTGTTTAGTGCGACATCCGCTGGTTTCTTCTTTCTGGCGCAAAGTGGGAGATAAACAAACAAGAGAGAAAAGCCGATCAGCTGATCATTGATCAGTTTCATGCTTGAAGTAGCAACAGGAGAGGGAGGGGAGAGTATGAGAGAAGAAGAGGCAGCTGACAGCGTAAAGACACAGAATAACTCCAGCTTTGTGTCTTTTCCATTCTAGCTGAAGTACGGGACAAACTGCAATCCTTTTCACCTCAATACGAAACGCGTAATATTTTCTCTGAATACGGGGCGATTCCGTTTTTTTACAGGACAGTTGGCAACTCTACTAACTAACCTTATGAATAAAATAAAGTTCACTGTTAGTAACATCATAGCACCCGCCCAACTGTATATAAACTCTGTCATGCTAGCTAGTACGCAGTACGAGTTATTGTAACTGATGGTAAAAAGTCAGCACAACGAAAATAAACTCCACCTAAACTTGGTTTATATCTGACCCAGATAGACTGCAGGTCATAACTTCTTACCTGAAGTTCAGTTCACCTGACACTCAGTGGCCGTCTCGGGTCTCTCCTCCTCTCACCTCCCCTTTCCCTCATCCACCTGCTGGCCTCTGTGGAAGCTCCACCATAGCCACCACCAAACAACTGAGTTATTTTTACACATCGGCCAATCCACCACCTTTCACTGTTTATACCGTTACAAAAAAAAAAACAAAAAACAAAAAAACATCGGCCCATAAAAACGAAAAATTACCATCGGTGGGCCGATGGCCAGTCCAGCCATGGCGTGAGCTGACTGTGTGTAGAGTGAATATGGGACCCAAATGCAGACCCCCCCCCAAAAAGGATACTTGAACAAAAAGCGAGCTGTTTATTGTGGCTGATAACAAGACTACACAAACAAAGAAAAGGCGAATGGGGCAAAAACTAAACTATAACCTAAAATGGAAAAAACAAAATTATGAGAACTGTGACATAAGACATGAACATTATTCAGAGCAGGTGCATGCAAGGAACTATGAGGAAACAACATGAACATGGACATGGACATGGACATGGACATGGAACATGGAACATGAGCAAGACCTGAGTGTGACTTGACATGTTGGAAGGAACACAGACAACCTAGCAAACACTGAATGAAAACACACAGACTAAATACACACAGGAGGTGATCAGTGGGAGTGGAAACACATGGGGAAACAGCTGACACAAATTAACATAACGACTTCACAGGGGAAGAGTAAAACTAAACACACTGAACAAGGAAACACATGACACAGGCTTGACAACATGAAACACACAGACAAGAAACACATGTCACTAACACAGCCGACCTAGGTCAAACATAAACTAGACTAAACTCAAGGCAAACAAATAATAATAATCTATAACTAAACATTATCTCAATAAATAACATAAGAACTCAACACATAACCTAAAAACCCTGGGTCACAGACCCAGCCCCTGACAAAAGCCAGCAAATGGCCTATGGCTATCTTCTTCTCTGACCTCTGGGGAATTTATGAGCTCAGTTTGTATTTGCAGCTCATATTGATTAAAGTTAATTTTGTAAAATATGGTCTTTTTATTCTTTGATTAGACTTGATTCATCACAGCCAGTTTCAAAACACCAAGATGGCAAAACCCCCTCAATCTTAAAGCTTCATCTTCTCCAACCACTGGGTGACACCACGGTGGAGATATTCTTTTTTTCTACCGTCCTGTGCTGTGAGCACAAGATGTTATCTGACACTGATGTGAGAGGTGACAGTGTCAAGACCAGTTTTTGGACAGTTACGTAACTTAAAGCGATACAACTGCAGTAATGCATTTGACCTATGATGAGTAATTTATTCCTCTTGTTCTATTCAATAATGGATCAAAAATCAGCTTTTATGAAATCAGTGATTAGTGATAAACAAAACCAGCTGTATTTATAACTATTTTCATAATGAAGACATGCTTAGATCTAAAATGGGTGGCTATATATCAGAAATGATCCGTAATATGACTTCATATTCTGAACAAAGCATTTGCTTTCACACACCAGAGAGTTCACACATGCAAACACACATACACAACATGTGTTTATATGAGAACAAGAGTACAGACTCACACACATACAACCATTCCTCTCCATCTCAGTGGGATTCCACAAGCTGCCAGTTCTTGACAGCAAGATAAATAATAATCCTCTGATGGATGCTGCTGTGAAGTGAAAGCTCAAGGAAGATTTAATAAAATCCAATAGAATCTAATTGAAGTGGCATGAGAGTGTGAGTGTGTGTGTGCTTATGCGTGCATGAGCATGTGTGCAAGTATGTCAGCAAAAATGCATGTCTCTGCATGTGTTTGTAGTGGGACTTCCTTTGTAGATCAAGGTTTGTAATTTGAATCCAGATTTTCAAACTTGAGATTATACAAATTGATTCAACGAGCACATTAGCTGACAGGTTGTCATCATCAGGTATTCGTTATTTCTTTCTCTCCATGTTTGTAATAATCTCCATAATAATAACTTATGTTCATGGGACAAATTGATGCTATCTTCTCTTCATGCTTCTCTGATGTTGTGCTTTGATTCTATACTGGATTGAATTGAATTTAGAATTTTAGATGACACACCTGGAGAGAGTGTGAGAAAGATTTTTATTGGTTTTCAAATAAAAGTCTCTGATATTCTGAAATCAAGAAAGCAATGTTTCAAGTATCCTTACGCAGTTAAACCTTGTCCCAGTATCCCTCCTCCTACCTCACTGCATTTTGAAGTAAAGAGCAACTTTAAAATATAAAAATTTCTCTGTTATGTTGAAAACTTTGTACATTTCTGTATGCTACATACAAAACTAAAACATGCAAACTCACAGTAAGAAGTTAACGAGTCATTTTCTCAGAATATTTGTGCATCAGCAAAACCACACAAAAATGGCCAAATATTTCATTAACCTTGGTCAAACGTGGGACCATAGTCAAAGAAAATTCCTAATAAAATTTTAGTGTGAAATGAAAAAAACATTTGTGTTGTTTGTGCAATTCCAGTCTTCATGTTATGAAAAACTAACCATGTCCTGCTTTAGTTTTTACTCCACAGAAGTATAAATATTCTTAACTAACTTGAATGGCTAAGTGAGTACTGGCATTAAAATATTGAATTATTCAGTACATATTTCAATATATTAAAGTTTAAAAAGTAGGCTGAATGGTCCCTCTCTGCTACTCTGTCTTTGGTCATTTAAAAAACGTTTCACATGACACAAAGTGCAAATTCAAGGTATTGGGGAAAAATATAAAGTGGGGCATTTCAGTGTAGATTATTAACTTTATATTATTTGACAGTTGGGAGTCATGTAAGGGGGAAATTTCCTGTGTTGATCTCAAAAAGTAATTAACACTACTGACATTTACAGTAAGCTGCTATTTAAAAGCCTTGTTTTAAAACATACACCAGACATCAGATGTGCCTTGCTAGTACTGGGTTGGACCCTCTTGGCATAGATTCAACAAGGTACTAGAAACACACAGCTGCTGCAGATTTGTTGGGTGCACATCTATGATGTGAATCTGTTATTCCATTACATCCCAAAGATGTTCTCTTCCAGTCTATTGGATTGCGACTTGGTGACTGTGGAAGCCATTTGACATGGTGCATCATCCCGCTTGAAGCAGCCATCAGAAGATGGGAACTCTGTGGTCATAAAGGAATGGTCAGCAACAATAGTCAGGTAGGATTTTGTGTTTACATATAATAATATACAAACTTTTAGACAAACAAAATGATTTAAATTGAATTGAATTGATGGTGGAGGCCGTTTGAGTACAGTGTACTCCTTGTGACAAGCAGATCGGCATTTCCTGAAACGCTCAGACCGAAGTCAACACTAAGTTCAAAGTCACTTAAATCACCTTTGGTTTCAATTCAGCAGGTCATCTTGACCATTTGTGTCAATGAGCAATTGAGCAGGTGTTCTTAAGGAAGTGGCCATTGAGTGTATACAATATATTTTATTGTTCTTCTCTGTTTGCAGTCACAGCAGTCTTTTTCTAACCTGGTGAACAGTAAAAATAGAAATGATATTCTAAACTGACTAGCCTAAGAACTTATTATTAAAAAAAACAAATAAATAATTATCTGCTCAAAAAGCTTTTACAATGAGACTACAAGATTAACGATGATACATGACAAAATAAAACAAGCTGTGCAAATAATCTATGCCTAGCGCAGTTTAATATCATGAATAGAAATGCTGATATCATAATTAAATCCACAATACACAAAACAGAGAAGCTTAAATCAGTATAAAAGTCTTTGAGATTTATTTTCCAGCAAACATTAAAACAAACAAGACAAACAAACAAACTTCAATATAGTTCCCAGTAGGGTTTCAGCTAAACCTGGATCTAATTAAAAACGACAAGATGGGAAACTTCCTTCCTCTCTTCCCAAATTCTGAGTGCTCTCTGGGGCTAAAATAACTTTCATAATTATGAGTGAAGTGATCATTGACTTTGCCACTATCAGCAGAGGCTGTGAGGAGGGCAGTGCAGAACAGCTTGTGAATGTAATGTCAGCTGGTTTATGATGCACACAGTGCAGGAAAGTGAAGCCAAAGCTGATTTTAGAGTTTTACAGCTGCGATGTTTTTCTTTTTTTGTGTGTGTATATTTTTGGTCTCACAGCCTAACTGTATAGAAATAAAAATGTAATCATGCAAATTTTGCTCTAAGGTTGATGTTTTGGTCCGGACCATCAGCTAAATAGAAAAGATGTAGCCTCCAGATCTGAAATGTGAAGCAGATGCAGTAGTGCTTCAATCCTGCATTGCTTCTCATAGCCACCAAGGAGTGACTCCTTTGGAAAGAGTAGTCAGGCTGTCTAGAACAGTGTTTCCCAACCACTAATGTGCCGTGAGAGATGATCAGGTGTGCCTTGGAAGATTATCTGGTTCCACCTGATTAGTACTCTAACCGATCGCTGTGAGTAACTGGGAGAACAATTACATTCTCTTCCACAAGAAGGCAGTACAACTACCTGCTCTAATAAAATGTGTTGCCAACTGCCAGTAAAACAGAAGAAGATGAAAAAGAAATGACATAATAGTCATGCTGTGAGATGAGCGTGTAATAGCAATAGATAAATATTTGAAAAGAAAAAGTAGTCCAAATTCCGACCCAGATGAAGGCCCTAGCGTGAGTAGTGGTCAGAAGAAAGCAAAAAAGTATACTGGAGACAAACCTAGCCAATTCTGCTATAGCTGCTGCACGGGAAAAAATGATCAATATGCTTTTTGTGACATTTTTGTTTGGTGGTGTGCTGTGTGATTTTTCTAATGTGAAATATGTGCCGTGGCTCCAAAAGCTTGAGTCTAGAAGTCTTAAGCTCTTGATTATATTGTTATATAAACACACAGGAAATATGGTCACCTAGGAACTGTGGGTCCCCCATATGGGTCCGCCCACTGTGGCCTCATATGGAGGATAGGTAACTGGAGACACCACAGCTGAGTAATCTTTCCTGTTCTGTGTCTGATGTCAAAATTCATGTCACTGGGACAGAAGCTGAACCAACAGACTTCAAAACGCAGAAAGTACAATTAGCACTTTACAGCCATTTACACACGCACACGTTGCAGCCCTGAACCTTTCTGGACATTACTCCTTTGAGGTCCATGCTAGAATAGATGTGGATTAGAATAGGCCATAAGATGGTTTTTAACCTCCCGGCTCTTCAGCATAAAGTCTGTGTGATGTCCAGTTCTGCCAGTCTATGAGTTGGGCAGGTGACAGTATGGTGACTTCACACAGAGCAAGTGCGTATCATATGTACTGACTCCTGCCCACACAGTTATTTGCATTATTGAAAATGCCTCTAATACATTCTTTCTCCTGCTATGTGCCACTGAGAAAAGGCCTTAATGCAAAAACCACAGGAAAACACTAAAATCTAAAGCTGTCAGTCCAACATAAACTACAGAAGTGGGAAAACTAAGTGGAGGCCATGTATTGAGAGACAGATTACACTGAGGAGTGCCCGGGGGTGCTAACCCATTGGAGGTGCAACCCAGCAATCCTCACCATAAACAGAATGGTACAATTTTGACTTGTCATTGCACGTCTCTGTGTGTGTGCACTTACCCACATACTATAAAGCATGAGTGCCTGACCCAGAGGTTTAACGACTCTGTGATAGGCTCCCAGGCAGATATTCGTTTGGTCCTTTACCGCCATGTTGTAACAGAGCAAACACAGCATCACACATTGTGTCTTACACAAAGACACACACACACACACACACACACACACTGTAAGTGCAAAACTAATTGCATATACAACAAATCACTAATATCAGTATCAGTAATATTATTCCAGCTTTTTCCAGCCTTGCTGAAGTAACATAAAGACAACTGTAATGTCTTTAATCATGGAACAAGAAAAGGAAACCTGGGTCCTCAGAGACTGACTGGACAGGTGACAAGCCCATCTATAGAAGTCCTCATTCAACAATAGCTTCCAGTGGACCAGCTTCTAGATATATCACATATATATTACTGTATAAGTGCATGTTTCCAGCCTATAAGTATGGTATTTAATTATCGTATTTAAAGGGCGGGATACTCATTCTCCTCTCTTCTGTCCTTCCTCTTCTGAGTACCACTTTTTTACTTTGATTTTTGCTTTTTTGCTGTTGCCTGACTAACAACTGCTATAAGAAACTTGAAAAAAAAAAAACCAAATACAAAAAAACCCAACCAAACAAACAAACACAGGGAGTAAGTAATATATATTTACCAGCATGCCCTTCTCCATCAAAAGGTTTCAGAATAGGTACCTGTTTTTGTATCGGAGAATAACATTACTGAGTCAATATTTGCATTTGCTGAAATATATTTCACAAGGAAAATATATACTGCATAAAAAGTCAAGCTTTGATTTAAGGTTTTTGGACTATTTGAATGGTTGATAAGATTCAGAATAAAGGCTGCATTTAATAACATCATTCATGGTTTTCATTTACCTGAACTAGCTGAGCATTTCCACCACAGTCAACAGTTAAAAAAAAGAAAAGAAAACACCAAATAGCTTCAAGGGTGATTTTGTAATTACATTTTCAGAAGATGCGACCAGAAAGGTTCCATAATTTGTATTTGCATTTCTCAATTTTTTTTTTACCTGAACATGTTACAAATACAGGAAACAAAGCAGCACTTAGCAGAGCTCACACCTCCGCCATGGCTGTGCAGCTGTCAACATAAGCTGTCAAGGTCTGCCAGAACTACGGGATGGCTTTTCAACAAATGTAAATATCAGTTCTTCCAGTCACCATCACCAGCTTGTTTCACAACAGGAGGTTCACATTCTGTCATCACTGCAGCTTAAATGGAATGTGAGATCAGACACTTTTAATCATCAGCCAACCAGCACATATCCGTACCAATTAGTTCTACTTTCTTTTTTCAGTCAGCTAAAGTATGTGCAAGAACAATCCTTTGTAAAACTACACCAAGTTCTGGAAGAATACCATTCAATTAAAATAATTAATGTCCATGATCATTCTGTGTTGTCAGCAGAGGTCTGTGGATTGTACACAATGGCTGATAAACATGTCTCATATAGTTTTATGAAGACAATATTTGATATCTCATTTGGCAGAAAGAAACTGGATAGTAGGCCTACTTTCCTGGGTGTATATAAAGTAACAGTTAACATTTTGGTCAACAGCCTCTTTAAAGTTCAGCTATGAGGTGAAATCATAAACTTTCACAGTTCTGTCTACTGAAAGCAAAAATCCATCAAGATAGTCTCATTGGACAGTGTTAGAGCTGTCTGGATGATCTCTGACCATATGAACATGCGGACTGCGATTTTTTTCATAGACCTCAAACTGAAATAGAGCCAGCTAGCTGGCTAACAGAGCCAGTGATCATCACTGATGACAAAGGCCAGGTATTAGTCTGTGACCCAGTGACCAAACAGCAGATTTCAGCTGTGTCTCAGCCTGAAGTTCAGACACATGCCAGTAGCATTCATGTTGTCTTCCTTTCAACACTCAGACTATCTAAGCACAATGTCTTGAGGCATTTAATGAAGAACATTTGGGGCAGCCAATATAATATTTTTAAGGCCAGTACTGATATTTAATGATTTAAAATTCTGATATTTTGGCCAAGATTTCTTTCTTTCAGGTACATAAAACAAACAGATTTTTTAAATACTTGCTATGTGTAGTCATTTTTAAGTTCTTACTAAGATAATATGATAATACCGTTTAAAAATAATCTTCTTTTATGGATAAGCAGTCATGGAGTAGTCATTTTCACTCTGCACAACTGACCTGTGATCGGCCGGTTGCTGTATTTCAAATACACTGCCAGCAGGGAAGTTGCAAACTGTCTTCAGCTGGATAAAGTATGCAACATCAGTATGTTTCTCCTATATCTTCTTTAATTCTTTTTTAATCCTGTTAGTCTTTAAAAATGCCAATAAACAGGCAAATACCTTACTGTATATCCATCAAACTCTAATTTGTGGCAAACAATGTGCTATTGTGTGCCTGCTCACAACACATTAAAAATACAGATTTCCTGGGAACACCAACACAATTGTTGCTATTCATAACACCGGAATAATATCCAAGGTGAAGAGCCCTTAGTTTGACAGTGAAGCAATACAGTACAAATGCCATGGGCAATTCCAGGGAATAATTCAAAGAAGCAGGAGCGCAGTGCTTCCAAGGAAACAACCTTGCACGGAATAGTATCCAAAGTTTAATATAAGGTAAAGTTTGTGCTTTTTTTTCTTGGTGTATTTGCAGAACTTTCTGATTGAACCTAGAATAGGTTAAATATGGAGGATTTGTATGACTAGGCATTTGAAAAAATAAAGCTAGTTGTAGCTCTGTCAAGATTTTTAAATATTTGCCTGAAGCGCACAAATTAAGAGTTTGCACATGCTTGTAAAATACCAAATGTAAACATGACAATTTGTGGTTTTGGCTAAACTTTAAAGGTATTGCTAGCAGAATTTATCTTACCCTGCAGTTAATCAAACATGACATTCCTCTCCCTTTATATTTAGATGAACTTGAACATTTATTCTACCTTATTTCTTTGCTCCGAAGGCAAATATCAAATGAATAAAAGACTAACGCTAAAACATTTTATTATTCAGCTTTCTGATCTACTTCTGCATAATAGTACAAACGTCTTCCCAGAATCATTTCATCAGTAGCACCATATGATCTCTCTCTGAGGGGTTCATGACTCTTACGCACACCAGCTTTCATCTGGCTTCTATCAGATTCCTGCCATGAGGCTATTGCCAGGAGCAGAGAGGCAATAGATGGCAAGTCTTCTTTTGTTCCGGTCAGTTGATATTTGAGAGAAAATTCCAATTTTTAAGTTATAAACTACGTTTTTCAGCTATCTCCAATTTAGAAATAGTAGAATTTCTGTGTGAAATAACCAGCTAACAACAGAACTAACTAATAAAGTTGAAACAGAGGTGCAGACACTCTTGTGTTCTTTGGGATGAATTAGGTGAGGGTAATCTACAAGTACACAAGGCTGCAGCGAGTGATATTTTTCAAAACTGATTAATGTGTACATTTTGTGACTGTTGCCTTCCACTAGCGTTTGAATGAACAGTCAGAAAAACGTTTTTGCACTTTGTTGCACCAGTTTAAATGTAAACACACATGAAAAGTACATTTTCGACAGAGGCCTTCCTACACACACCCTCTCAGGTCCGCAGCAGCAGGAGTAACACTGTGATGTGGAAGAATGGGAGAGGAGGCAAGGAGACATGATAGACAGGAGGTGCTGCTAATGCATTCCTGCGATCTGTGGCCTGAAAACAGACAAGTGGCATGACACAGAAAGAAGGACAGTGAGACGCAAAGTAGAGATCCTAATATACAGGAAGGATTAAAGAGATGGAAAGCAATCAGTGTAAAAACAAAAAAGAGAAAGAGAGAGCACTAGGCAAGGGTGACACTTTGTCAGAGGTAGAGCTAGTTGTCAGATGGGCTAATGCTGCCTCGGTTCAAGTCCCTCTTAAAGACGTCAGATCACACAGGCAGATTGCCCGTGGAGGATTTGAGGCAGGCACCCACCGGGGGAGCTGCGAAATTGCATTTGCTGCCTGCTACAAGATCCTGATAAGAGCAGATTTGTTCTAAGAACGCAATGACAGGGCAAGGTTATCACAAAGCTCCCTGCCCTCCCTACTGGAGAGGAGAGGCTTCATAACACTCAAGAAATCCTTAGAAGAGAGGAGAAAAGCTCACAAATTATGGTGGAAACAAGCTGATGCTTGTCTAGAATCCTCTCTCAGAACAGTAAGATGTCCAACAGAGTTGCAAACTAGGAACCAGTGGTTGCAGAAGTATCTTTTTCGCACTATAAATTAGTTTTTTTTCCCCCTTTTAATTATGCTGCAGCTGTAGCCATCATATGGTCGACAAACCAGCCAGAAGTGTGAATCAGAGCTGTACAGCAGTTAGGCCAGCTCAATTAGGAACAGCACAGTAGCCTCTCAATATCTCTAACACTGGCCAGGAATCTAAAACTTTTATATCATATCAAAGCATAATTTTCTTTGGACAGGTTTGAACTTTTGGTTGTACCACTTTAATTTTTAAAGATTCTAACAGAATATGGATTAAAGCCTTGGATGTACCACAACAGCTAGCTAACTTTTTCTATGCTATGTTATTTATCACTTACTGGTACTTAAATCTAATACAAATCCAAAATGGTTCGCTGCTTAGAACAATCTAGAGTGACAGGGACTAAACCAAACAGTCAGCGTATAACCAAATGGTGTTCGGGTCAGTAAATGTAGAGGCTTCTTCCTGCTGGAAGTTTTCATTGTATCATTGCAGAGTGACTGCATCTGAAGTCAAGGCAAGCTGATAATAGGCAAAGGTGACAGAGCGCTGGAGAAGGTGGGGACGTGGGAATGAGAGAGAAATGTGGGAAGCCAGATAGGTGTTAAAACTATTCTCAAAACACTGCAGTGAAGAACAGAAAGAGCAGAGTATATTTCTGTGTGTTCTGTAAAGTTGGAAAATTGAGGTCCAATTACTCACAAGAATAGTAAGTAGAACTCTGAGGCCAGAAGATTTTACTAATGATCTTCTCAGTTTCACTTTTTTATTTCACAGTCAGGGAATAACGGTGGAGTTTCTGAGCATTTTAAGAGTTCTCCTCACAGGTCATGATATTTTGAAGTAGTTTACTGAAAAATATCAAATTACTTTGGGGAGCCTTACCATCATCTCCAAACTACTAAGGCATGTGTGTTTGTCCAGAACTGTATTTTATTCAAAATTTCAAGGATCCTATTACCCCGTAGGCTGAGCAAACCAAGGCATATACTGCACTTTATAATATACCAAGTTATATCAAAATTTTTGTGACATACATTTCAGGTACTACTTATTGGCCACTTCATTAGGTACAACTATTCCACTGTTGGTTATCACAAATACCTTGTCGACATTAATAAAGGTTTGTCTTATCTTTTCAGCCAAAAACATGGAACTGAGGCCAAAGTTCATGTGGCTTAAAAAACTGGTCAATAGAAACCTGGAAAAACACCAACTGGTCTGATGAGTCTTGATTTCTATGGCCACATTTGGATGGAGTGGTCAGAATTTGGTAAAAACAAACTGAAAACACCAAATCCTACTTGATTATGGGAGATTCACATCATGGATGTGCACCCAACAAATCTATGGTGATTTTGTGATGCTGAGGAATGTTTCCAGCAGCGTGCTGAATCTACAGTATGCCACAAAGAATTCACGCAGAGATTCAACATGGCAGTAGGGGGTCCAACCCACTACAAACAAGCTCTACCTATAAAAGCTGCTTTTAGTTATTTAGTAATTGGTGCAGTTTTGCTATTGAAGTACAATAAATCAGAATTTACTGATGTTCAAAGTTGGTTATGGGAAAAAAGTTGTAAAGTTTCTTTGTTTGTTGTTTTAACAGAGCTTAAATGTGTTATTTTTAGCCTTGACAAATGCAAGTTGTTGATTGGCTGTGCCATTATATGTATGAAAATTAATATGTATGTATGTTGACATTTAGAGCCTGAACCTGATTAGCGTAATTAAAACAGTAACTTCGGTAAGTTCTATGCTAACTACTGTGGAATTTGATGCATGTAATTGGGGATTTGATTCTCATTTATTTATGCAATTACACAGTTTCCCTTGTTCATTCATGTCTATGGAACAGAATTTATTTGGCCCAATTTCTGTATTAATACCAATAATCATTAAATTGCATCACAGGTTTATCGAAACCTTCCTGCAACATGGACACAGGCAGAGTGTTTGGATGCAAGGATAAGGTTCTGTGACGTGTCATGTGAAAACACCTTATGATGGGCACCGACTTTCCAAGTGACATCAGTCCACCATCCCTCCAACTGTAAGCTCAGAGTCCATGCCCCTCATGACAGATGGATTAAGATTTTGACAGCTTTAAGCCATCTAAGCTTACAGCTCAGGACATTCTTCTCTGAACCTTTACTTTGCAGCTCTGTCTTTCTCTGTCCGTTTCCCTGAAACAGTGTTTGTTCTCTTACAAACTATGACAAGCACATGGCAACAAATCAGCTTTCAGACAGACAAGTTTTTTTTAAATAACTGAACTAACCTAGCCTGCCCAGCTGTCTCAAACTACCACTTTAATATGTAAGTTTCTATGTGAGAATGGATTTGTCTAAAATAACAATAACAGTAACAGAAAATGCTCTCAGCTGTGATTGCTATTGTTACAACACTAGAAGAAAGCTAATGCAATTACTTGCTGTTTGACATGTTACTATATCTCTTTTAATTAGTACCAGTACTGCAAGAATGATAAAATATTCTTTTCATATGAGTTGCATGGCGCTGTCTATGTGCTCTACTTCCATTTAATACGACTGAGGTGGGTGAGCCAGCAATGCTGCTTTTATACTGACAAAAGTCATGGCTTCAGGTGTTCTTTCTGGCTATTTATGGACCGTTAACAAAGTAGAGACATGAAGAGCACATGACCTGAAGTTACGGCATGGAATTAATGGAGGTTTTCAAGCATATGCCAGACAGTAAAGTCTGCACATTCAACCTAGGCAAGGCCTAACCAATGGTGAAATGTTAATAAATGAGAAGTTTGAATAAGTTTAATTTTTACCAAAAAATATTTCAAAGTATGTGACTATAGGGGAGCCTAAGACTTTGAGCATGCCACTCTGAGAGACTGTTAGACTTGTACTTCTTGAATTTTATCCACTTGGGGCAGCAACTCATTCCCAACCTGGAGTGGGGTCTCCGCCCTTTTTTAATTAGAATCTTGGCTTACTAATTTTGATCCCAGGGTTGCTAAAGCAGCTTGCCGTATATGAGATTTGCCAACTGGGTGCATGTAGGGGTATCAGCAGATATCTCGGCCCAGAAATGATTTTGACTTGGCTTGAGGTTGTGGCTTCGCTGAAATATCCGTGTGCTATCCCACTCTACTGTTTACATGTTTACATGTGCTTTATATTTGGTAAGGAGTTGCTAGTTAACATAGTCTTGATTAGATTTGTTACATAGTCATTTCAAAAATATGTTCTTGCAAAATTATTATTGTAAAATAGCAAACAAAAAAAAAACGTCAAGATGTCAATAAAATTTCCAAAACAAAGAGAAAATTCCCTCATAATCACTACTAAGGAACCTTTGGCTGCCGTGATTTAAGATGCAGTCTACCTACTATATACCTAGCACACACAAATGGATTAAGTAAAAATTTTCTTGGCCTCCAGAAAAATCTGAGTAGCATCTTGTGAAGTTTGCTTGGCATTAGAGGTGGGCAGATTGATCCAGATATCAATGGTATCGATATTACTGGTATAGGATCGATACTGTCATGATTGGATTGATACTTTGTTTCTATTCTCTAAGTTCAGCACGTAGCCTACTAAATTGTGTGAAAGGTGTGTTTTGTTGTGTTAACTAATTATTGTGGAAATTACAAATCACAGTGATTTAGTGGTCGTTAAAATCCAAATTGCTAATTCATGATGATTCATCTCATGAATTCTTACACACCGCTCTTTGATACATAAGCTGCATTTATAAGTAAAAAGTATCAGTATCAGTATTGGTATCGGCAATACTGGCCCTGTATTTATTTGGTATTGGATAGATACCAAAGTTTGCAGTATCACACCCAACTACTTGGCATTATGCAGGCTAAATGCACTAAAATATCCTGATTGTTTGAAAGCAAACTCATAGAAGTGCCTGTAAATGTGGAAAAAACTTCTGAATTTGGGGAACTTCTTCTTTCTGCTGCTCCTTTTCAGGGGTCGCCACAGCGGATCATCTGCCACCATCCTACCTATTCCTGGCATCCTCCTCTGTCACACCAACCCTCTGCATGTCCTCCTTCACTTCATCCATGAACCTCTACTGTGATCTTCCTGTTTTCCTCCTGCCTGGCAGCTCCAACATCTCTTATTGCACATGTCAAAATCATTTCAGTCTTCCCTTTCAGACTTTTGCCTCCAAACTGCTCCACAAAAGCTGTCCCTCTGATGTATTTGTTAATAATCTTGTCCATTCTGGTCACTCCCACCATCTTCAGTGCTTTCACTTTGCGACCTGTCTTTTTGTTAGTGCCACCATCTTTAAAATATACATCATAGTAGGTCTCACTACCATCTTATAAGACTTCCCTCCCACTCTTTTTGCTCTTCCTCTGTCACAAATCACATAGATGCTATAACTAAATTAAGAAGTGCACCATCTCTAAATTCACTGGAAGCTGTCTGTGAAAGAGAGAGAACAGATGACGTAAAGAAGAAGAGAAATGAATTTTCCAAATCAAAAATACTGCTATGTGATGTACTGTCCTGTGTATTTGTGTGCATGTGTGTGTTTGTGTGTACGTGGGATGTTAGCCTGTGGGTATGCTTAAGTTTCTGTGCATGCTTTAGTGTTCATGCATATGCCTGCAAATGCAGTTTAGATTCTGTGTGTGTGTGTGTGCATGCGCACATGCGTGCCTGTGGTAAATGTTCACACTGGGGTGATTTAGTGGCTGCAGGGGAAAATTAAATCATTTCTCAAGGCCTCTCCAGTCAAGTTTGTCACACAGAAACATAACACTATCATTGCAACCTCATCTTCACACAGCTGGAGCAGATCAGTGAGGAAGTGGCTGGTCTGGGATTAAACTGAACCAGTAAATGATTCAGGATAGGGCAGTATTGCATATTTTTCTATCTTCCCATACTCCATTTAAATGTATTTTTTGTTGTGTTGCTGCTCACAACAATCTGAGGCCATTTTCCCATCTTGTACAGCCATCAGAGGTCTTCGAAGGCAGCACAAGAACTCCCAATTTTAGTTTCAAACTCTTTTATTGGGAGTGTTTTACCTCAAATTAAGACTGACATTTTGTCTGACGTCATGATAAGTAAATAATTTGTCTTAACATTCATTACATAATAGTTCTATTCAGAAACAGCACTAAATTAACACTACAAAAGCCTTTTTATTTGCAGTGCTGTATTCCTGTTTAGTACCATTAAGTGGAGGACAGCAAGGCGGAGTACTGACACTGGCTGGGGTTAGATAGATGGAGCCCTGCCATGCTATAAATCATACTCCTATTAACCCATGGGCAAGTGAATGTAAAAATCCTGTCACCCTCAGGGGAGCTGAGAACACAAGGCTGTTTATACTCTGCCTTCAGTCTTTGCACATACACAGGCAATTCTCTGGATTCAAAGCCAAGTTATGGAAGACATTAGAGCATATTTTTGTGCATGTTTGCAGTCCTTTAAAAACCATGTAACTCTATTATTCAGTAGCTTGAAGAACCTACTTTAGTGGCAGTAACTTAATATAATAATTTTCTGTATGAATTTTATCACTTTCTCATCTCATCTCCTTGTGGATGAATTTTTCTTCCACAAAGTTCTTTGACGTTTGTGAGAATTTGTTTATGCACAGCTCTCTTAAGGTCCCTGTTAGGTCTAATTGTTGAATGTTGCCATTGTGTTTCTTAAATTTGTACAGTCTTAGTTCAAGCAGTATTATCAAAGCTATTCCTTTGATCCTGAGCACCTCTAACCACTTTGTGTTGGGGGAGGTTTTATAGCAGATACATCCTATCTGGAAGATCTACTTCCTTTGATGTAAGCTTCCTGCGTTTACGACCCTTTGGTCAGCAGGAGGACACACACACACACACACACACACACACACACACACACCTGCATATACATACATACAGTGCCTTGTCTTTGTAACCAAAGGGGTTGCGAGGGAGGTGTTTTGTAAACTATTGTTTGAAGTTTGTCAATAAAAGCCAGCGAGAGGAGGTCCTCATCGGGTCACTTCCATGCTGGACATAGACGAGGCCTCCCTTGCGCAAGTAATCGATCGATCGCTGACTGTCTTGTTTTCATTCATGATGAATAAGTCTCTAGAACTATCGGGGTTTGTGGGAACAGACCCAACATTTATTTGGTCCTTCGAGCCGGATCCTAACACATCGCATCCACCGCGGGAGAGGGAGAGGACGCCACCGCAACGCCTGGGATGATGGACGGAAAGTCCTGGTGCTTTGTTTGTCACCAGGCCGGATAATTTGCGCCTGAACTCCCTCGGGATGGATGGCGATTAACGGATACAGAGACTCTTCCCATGAACGGAAACAACACGAACAGTGAGTACAGAAGGCCTTAGAGAGCGGTTACGTGACCCTGCGCTGATCGCAGGTACGGGAGCGCTTAGCGCGAGAGAGACGCAGGCTTCTCCGCCGTGTGGGGCGTGGAGATAACCTAGGTTCGGTAGCTCCGCCGTGAGGAGTGTTCGAATCTCCGCCATTTGGGGCGCTTTGGAGAGTGTCCGGTTGTTGGAATCTCCGCCATTTGGGGCGTTTGGAGAGTGTCCGACGGTTGAATTCTCCGCCATATGGGGCGTTTGAGAGTTTTCAACAGAGCGCTAGCTGTGCGTGTAGACGCAAGCGATAGGCCTATGTTGTGTGTGTGCGGGCCAGACGTGGTCTGCGTGAGTGTGGCTGATTGTTGTCTTGTGTGAGAATAAAATATGTAAGGGGATGTAAAATTTATGGAGAAATATTCACCGGGCAGCATGCAGTATGTAGGTTGTTGGTGTATTTGAAGGATATTAGTGGAAGTTCAGTGTAAAATGCTTGTAGAAAGAATAACTCTAAGTGCAGCAGGTAAAACAGGGACAGCTAAGCAGAGGAAGGAATTGCAGTTAGCAGTCGCTAAGTTGTGGAACAACACCGTGGAAAAGCATTAGAAAGAGCAAGAATGTTAGCAGAAAAAAGAGCCAGAGAAGAGCGTGAGAGGCAGAGGTGGAGGAGAGACTAAACGCTGAGTATGGAGAGGCATTAGGAGCAGCGTTGAGTCCAAAACAGACTAGGCAGGAGAGGAGACAGAAAGGAAAGAAAGTGAACATAAACGTTGCAACCACATATCCATCCCTGATACAACAGAAAAAAAAAAAAACATATGGTGTTTAAGTCTGCCTTGAAAGAGGATGAAATACACTGCAAAGTTTTATTGGGCAGCACGTGGTGTGTGGATCGTTGATGAATGAAGTGAAATTGTGCTCTAAGCAGAAGTGAGTGTGAGTGTGTCTGACGTCACGGTGTGTGTGAAAAGGTATCCAGCTGGGGCAGACGTGATTCTGCAGGTCACCTGCCCAGCGGACAAAGAAATAACATAGTTGTGTGGTGAATGATAGCACGAAGAGTGTTTGGTGTTTCTCAGCCTGAAACAGCTGTAATGCTACTTTCTGTTTGAGAGAGAGAAAGAGAGAGAGAGAGAGAGAGATCTGTGTTGTTTTAAGCAGTGATGAGATTAATGAAAATGTGATGAGAGGAACACAAAAACATACAGAAAATACATCAACCATACTAACCCTACATGCATATACACAATAAATGATACTCATGAAGACCAGACAGCATCTTAAGCATGAGATTCTGTTTGTCATCTTGTCCAAGTCACTAGTACGATGAAAGTGATACATAGACTAGTGGACTGAATATTATAGGAGGACAGATGACTGCATCATAGAGGAAAACAGAATGCTGATGAGGGTTTTAAATGAGTGAGCTGATTGTGAGTTTCTGGTGTGTGAAGAAGTTTTACCATGGCACACATTTGGTTACATGAGAAGAAACTTATTATGTGATGAGACAACAGGGTTATGCTGTATGTTGTGTGTGACTGATTGGATGAATGTTTGAGATTGATCTAGCTGTTGATTTGTCTTTTGTTACTAAGTTGAGTCTGCCAAATGGGTTGTTACGATTTATCCCCCTGGCATGAAGAACACGTGTCATGACTTAACAAGGTCTTTCTTTCCTTTGCTTTCCTTTATTTTCTTTCTTTCTTTCTTTTTTTTTATTTTGTTACTTTCATGGTGCACTGAAGGTTTCGTTGATGATCTCTGTTTGAGCAGATATGCACGATTAGAACAGAAGCGTTATACGACTCTCGTCGTCGAGAAAACTGTTGCAAAAGTGAGTTTCTCCAAAAGATTAAAATGGGCTTGGGAGAAAGCCACTTATTTGGGACAATCAGAAAACAAGTCCCTGTCAAAAAGGATTCAGAGAGGGAATCCAATTTGGAGTTTTTCTTTTTCCTTTTGAAATGACGTTATTTTGCTGTGGGTGAAAATGAAAATGCGACGATAAAATTCCACAATCAGCAAAAAGAAAGAATGGATGACTGTGTGAATGAGTGAGAATTTTAAAATAAATGGGGAACTAACTAACTGACTGACAAAAGCTGACAAGACTGACTGACAACACCATTGTGTGAAGTTAACCCCACCTGACAAAGGTGTGGATGTATCTCTGTGTGTGTCTCTGTTGCAGGAACAGAAGGAGACCACAGGAGGAAACTTAACCACATGACTATGTGAACTCTGCAAATTTAACCTTTTGGTTTAAAATTTTCTGTGTCTGTGAATTCACCATGGGTGTGTTATTAACTACTTTGTGTTGCTCACAGAGATTACTGTGAGAAAGAGTGTATACACCTCATGCAGCGCTAACATTAACATTTCTTTTACAGCAGATGGTTAATCATGTGATTTGATCATGTGATTTATAGCAGGACACAACTTAATGTGTTTTTTCTACCACAAGATTACTGAGATTTTGTGTGAAGAAAACTGTGGTTACAGGCTGTGTGTTGATGATGAAATTACACTGTGTTGTGGAGAAAATATGAATGTTACAGGGGAGAAGTGAATACAGTTTGAGACATACTGTGATGAAACCATTGTTACTTTTTCCACAGCGAGTGTTAACTTTATGACTTTTCACAGCTTCTCTGGAATCTGAATGGCCGACACCTGATAACCAGGATGAACTGTTTTTGGCTAATGTTTGTTTTTCTTTAAGAGTGCTTGTAAAGGATTCAGCACAGACAGACAAGTGACAATTGAACAAATGTGCAGTGGTTACAGAATAGTTGAATATGGAGCTCATTAGCTGGCCACTACTGAGCTCATAGTGATAAAATGAGTGGAGTGACATTGCTTAAGGAAAGTCACCGATTAAATTGTGGAATAAATTGGGATGATTCATGATTTGGGACAAATTGTGATAATAATAGTGATTTAATGATTGGGGAAAACCTGCACATGATATTTGTCTTTTATGCTGAATACTTTATTATTCCTTTGATCTATAGTCGGTTGAAAATGTGAAGTTTGATTTAACGGATTTGTCTTCCAGGATATAGGCTCCAGGTGGAGCTGAGAGTTAGACAAGCTAAACATTTAATTGCTGACTAATGTTTTTACACACAGGGTTACAGCTTGAGTGAAGCTGCTCCAAGGGACAAACCCTGAGATTGTTTTAGGGAGACTGTGCAACATTCTTGTACATGTCTCATTGGGAGTTGACACGTGGCGGAAGCCATGTGGCAAGAGGAGTGTCATTTTAATTTGCAGATGTCGTGAGATGCCATGACGAGAGAAGTGACTGAGAGGATCGTCCACAAGACGGAAGCTGAGGCCTGGAGAGAGTCTTCAGGAGGATCAGAGATCGCCTTCAGCACAGAGAGCTGTGCTACTGAGCTTCCAGGAGATCGTCATGAGGAGACTCTGCACAGCAAAATCTTAAAATAAAATAAAAGAGTTTCGACGTTGACGTTGAGGAAGACAACTAAGGTGTACGACGTGCTCTGCCTTTAAAATCTTCAGCAACGTTGAATCATGAGGATTTGAGGGAGCGTGCCAAGCTCCAAAAAGTGACAGCGCAGAGGAGGTCCAGCGATGGACTTGTGGTTCTGTGAACAGCATAAATGCCAGGTGACTGTGATATAACTAACAGCACTTTTTTTTTCCACAAGTGAAGCCAGTAACTTACTATTCTAACAGATTAGCTCTAGTTGCTTGTGCTTTACCTCCATGCGTGAGATCAGTATGTGCAGCAGCCTAAGCTGTACAATGTTTCAGGAAATAGTTTATTTCACCTTTTGACATTGTTAGTTTCACACGAGGTAGATGTCTACTACTGCAGACTAAAATTACATTTCTGTCACCTACAAGACACTTGTCTTTAATGTTACTGTTACTCTCACAACCACATATAACCATAAAGTGATGCACAATTCTGAATCCGTCAAACCTTTTGCCAACGAAGGAAGAGGGCACTTCTCATGAGTGTAGACAGCGCCAGAGAGGTGTGTGCCGAGGATGACTTAACAGATGTGCCACTTGGTGAGGGAAAGGTTTGGTTTGTTGGTGGTTGAGTTCTACAACAGTAGAGGGACAGACTAAAACGGGTTTACTGTAGTAGATGGTGAGAAAGTTATTTATGCAGGACAACTAGCATGTTTTATATTTGCTTGAGTAGCAGAGATGCTAGCTTTAACGGAAGTGTCTAATTCTGCAGAGAAATAAGATGTGACGATATACACTGATAGCCAGTATGCATTTGCTACATTACATTTCTTCGTGGTACAGTGGGTGAGCTGAGGTGTGACAGCCTCTACAGGGAAACCTGTAGAACATGCCAAACTCTTGCAAAATCTGCTGGAGGCAGTGTTATTACCCAGTAGAATTGCCGTTTGTAAATGTGTAGCACACATGTGAGGGAAAGATCCAGATGCATTAGAGAATGCTTTTGCAGATAAGATCGCGAAAGAGGCAACTTTAGGAGAACATGGTGTTAACGTTTTAGCAGTGCACCGCCAGCAGACGTTGGCTATTATGCGGGATGCACTGGCAGACATGCAGGGCCACTCATCTACTGCAGGGAAACAGTTGTGATTTACAGTAGGAGCGAGCTTGCAGGATGGTGTTTGTTATCTGTGTGATAAATCAATACTGCCTTAGAATTTGTATAAGACTGTTGTTATTTTGCGCCATGGGCTTTGCCATGTCGCAACAGGAGGGAGATAATGAGTAGTTTATACTTTAACATTAAATACCCTTTAAAAAAAATTTTGCAGGTCATGTATGATATGTTGCAAGCATAATTCTCGGGGTAATTTCAGACCTAAGAGAGGGAAATTCCCCAGACCCAGTCACCCATTTCAAGTTACTCACATGGACTATAGAGCTGTCCAACTGTAATAACTATGAGTACTGTTTAGTGATAGTGTCCTTTTTCAAAGTGGGTAGAAATTGTACCAACTAGGGAAGCAGATGCCATTTCGGTTGCCAAAGCAATATGTAAGAATATCATTTGGGACATGGGATTCCTGAGACCATTTATAGTGATAATGGTCCACATTTTGAAAATGAAGTGATTAGATTGATGGCACAACATCTAGGGATAACACTAAAAACATCATTGTTCATATCACCCATAAAGTGCAGGGTTGGTAGAGAGAACCAATGGAATAGTAATGTTAAGACTTTGGAAGAGACACGCAGGACATGGTTAAACTGTATAGAATTAGTTAGGAGGTATACGAATGTACATGAGGATTACTCCAACAGAGAATGGTCTGACTCGTTGAGATTATATATGTTAGAGCATTTAGAGTTCTAGTCTTCTGTAGTGATGATAGGAGAGCAGAAGAGAGAGCATATTAGCAGATTAGATGCTTAAAATGTTTAAAAGTAAAGAAGTCTTGAGAACAAATGATCTGCCAGATGGTTCTGTTTCTCCAGGAGCAGAGTCTGAAGTCTGGAAATTGGATGTTGACAAGGCCATGGAGAGGAAGTGCTGGTCCAGTCCACGGTGGAAGGTCCATATCGGATGCTGCTGACGACGACCACAGCAGTGAAGATTGCTGAAAGAAACACTTGGATACATCAAGCGCACTGCAAGAAGGTGACGCACATTCAGGCCAGCTCGGGTAAGTGGCAGGAAGACCGGGTACAAAGGGGGGGAAAGCCTCCAGGGCCCCTCGCTCAATCCGTGAAGAAACCAACTGAGCCACAGGTACTCATCAGATGGCTGGGAATGTGCTGTGCGCCTTCTTGTGCCTGTGGACCCAGAGTGGGATGACAGGAGCGCACTGGGACAGAGCAAACCACACCCAGTACCCACATGGGGTTTTCAACCAACTATTGGTGGCAGTTTGTGAATACAACCGCTCACATAAAGAACGAGACCAATGGTTATGCTTGTGAAGCCACTGTCTACACATTCTTCTGGACTGTGGCCATATAGCATCACTGAGAGTGAGACAGTTTGTTGGTTGCCGTAGCAACACATCCAGGAGTAAACATACTTGGAACACTGCCAACTTTTCAACTTCTGAACCTGACGGTTGATTCACCAGTAGCCGGGAAGGTGAACTGCTCTGGTATGACAGACCTGCTAGTCCGACTCCAAGTATTAGACTTGCTGCAGGACATTGAACAGCTAAATGAACTGGAAATAGGCCAGTTGCCTATGTGTATGAAGAGCAATGGATTAGTCCAAGTTGGAGATTTACCATGAAATCTGAGCAACGTCACCTATTCTTTGTGTCCTCTGCAAGAAGGATGCAAACAGAGAAGCCTTTTGTCTACATTTACATCATGAACACTTCTAAGCTGGTTGGGGTTTTGAGCCAAGAAGATCAAAACACCTTGATCCAATTTCCTTTACAAAGGTTTTCCTGTGGTGACAACAGGACAGGAGAAGTTGTAAATGCGGATAATTTACCAGTTGACTCTAACCCCACAGGATGCCTACAGTGAGAAGATTTG
Source organism: Oreochromis aureus (assembly GCF_013358895.1). Lineage (NCBI taxonomy): Eukaryota > Metazoa > Chordata > Actinopteri > Cichliformes > Cichlidae > Oreochromis > Oreochromis aureus. The sequence goes on along the minus strand of NC_052956.1, from coordinate 18,798,260 downwards.
GGGTTGATAGGAGTCATAAAGAAGGGTGTTGACCAGGCTACAGCTTTGAAGTTAGCTGAGAGCCACATGGACAAACAATAAAGTCAACTGATGTGTTTGAATGTCTATGTCTGTATACAGTTGTATTGTAGTGACATATGATTTTTGAGAATGTTGATTCTTCTTGTTTGACTGTTACATTCAGTTGTTTACTTGCAGGAATACATAATGAATTGCACGACAGGAGTAGATGCACCACAAGGCTGGATAACTTGGTGAATGTCTGGTCCTTGGTGGCATCTTCTTTTGAAAATATTAATTCCTGTTTTTGGACTGTTGATACTGATTTGCTTATGTATAGGATGTAGTTTACTATGTATGAGATCAATGAGAAGCAGGTTAACTGCTTACATGTATTAACTGTGAACTTTTGCATCGATAGAAGGTGAATGAAGAGGAGTTGTGTATGAATGAAATCTACACTGTCACTGTCCAAACAAAGGGTGCATAAGTTGAAATTTAAGTATATAAAATGACAAAAAGGGGGGAAATGTTAGGTCTAATTGTTGAATGTTGCCATTGTGTTTCTTAAATTTGTACAGTCTTAGTTCAAGCAGTATTATCAAAGCTATTCCTTTGATCCTGAGCACCTCTAACCACTTTGTGTTGGGGAGGTTTTATAGCAGATACATCCTATCTGGAAGATCTACTTCCTTTGATGTAAGCTTCCTGCGTTTACGACCCTTTGGTCAGCAGGAGGACACACACACACACACACACACACACACACACACACACACACACACACACACACACACACACACACACACACACACACACACACACACACACACCTGCATATACATACATACAGTGCCTTGTCTTTGTAACCAAAGGGGGTTGCGAGGGGAGGTGTTTTGTAAACTATTGTTTGAAGTTTGTCAATAAAAGCCAGCGAGAGGAGGTCCTCATCGGGGTCACTTCCATGCTGGACATAGACGAGGCCTCCCTTGCGCAAGTAATCGATCGATCGCTGACTGTCTTGTTTTCATTCATGATGAATAAGTCTCTAGAACTATCGGGGTTTGTGGGAACAGACCCAACAGTCCCGCTACAACATTTCAGTCCGGGTAAGGTCAGGACTTTGACTGGGCCATTGCAACACCCAAGCCATTCTGTTCTAGACTTGATGCTGTACTTGGGATCGTTGTCCTGCATGGACTAACTGGGCCAAGCTTTAGCTGTGTGACAGATGCCTTCATAATTTACTCTAGAATACTTTGTTATACAGAGGAGTTCATGGCTGACCCAATGACTGCAAGGTGCCCAGATCATGTGGCTCCAAAACAAGCTCAAATCATCACCATTACATCATTGTGCTTGACAGTCTGTATGACATGTTTGTCAGTGACCATCAAAAGTGTTGCTGTGCATTAATAGGAGACTGTTCCAGAAGCCTTGTGGTTTGTTCAGATGGAAACCTACACTGTGCCACCATGTTTCTTTTGTTTGTTTGTTTGTTTGTTTTTTCAGAGAGAGGAGAGACTTTTTCCTGGAAATTCTTTTTTTAAATTATGCTGTGACAAACTTTAATTTTTAACATGCTAACTGAAGCCTGTGCAGTCTGAGATGCATCACTTGGGTTTTACACTTTCACTGATCATTGCAGTGTCTGACTATGAGGTGAACTTCCTTGGATGGTGAACTGTAGAGTGATGCACTTAAAGGTTGTATAAGCTTCCCCAGATTAATGAGCAGGTTCAATTGCTCCTATGTGATCATTGCTGGTTTCTTTCCTCCGTGCCATTGCATTAACACACACATTTTATAGAGATGCTCACACTTGCTGATAATAAGTTAATGAAGTGCATTTGATCAGTAGGGCCTGCTGGGTACTTACCCTTTTAATCCCAATAAAAGCAATAAAGGTGCACTTAGTTTTTCACATGAATAAGTCCTTTAAAAAAGTTCCATTTGTATATTTGAATGGGTGCAGACTAGTTCTGACACAAATGTGATCAGTTTCTTTAAAAGACATACCCATCAAATTTCATGCATGTTCTTGTCTTTTTCTTTATGGTGATTTTTCCTTTGTTAGTCCATTAGTTGTTGTATTATGTGCTGTGTTGTTTAGATCTCTAAAACACTACTGGCATCTGTGGTGGTTTTAAACGCCAACTTGAAAGTGCCACTGAATCAGAGGCAAATGTTACAGATTACATGTAGTTTGAAGAGCTTGGAAAGAAAAGCAACTGGACTTCTTTGAATTTCTTATAAGTATATGAATTAGTGTAGGGATGAGTTGCCCTCCCAAGGGGAGCAGTTCAAGTATCTCATATTCTTGTTCACGAATGAGGAGAGAGTGGAACACAAGACTGACAGTTGGATTGGGGCGGTGTCCGCGGTGATGCGGATGCTGTATGGTCACAAGCTCTGGGTAGTGACCGAAAAGATGAGGTCACGAATAAAAGCGGCAGAAACCAGTTTCCTTTGAAAAGTGGTTGGACCCTCCCTTAGCGATAGGGTGACAAGCTCAGTTATTCGAAATGGAATCGTAGCAGAGACGCTGCTCCTCCCCATCAAAAGGAGCCGGTTAAACTGTCTTGGGAATGTCTTGATGCCCACTCGGATGAGTTGGAAGAGGAGGCTGCTCTCGCGACTCAAACCCGGATAAATGTCGAAGATAGACGGATGGATTTGTTAATTACTGTAGCTTTAAAAGATAGTTAAACTAAATGAAAACTTCATAAAAATATAAACTTTATTCTATGTTAATAGTTCCATCAGGGCGTGACTTATATCAAGCTTCTGCTTGATATGTCTTCTGCTGTTTTTGTTGCACGCGCAGATCTCCCTTCCATGCATGCGTCAGTGATCACCTGTTGAATTGACTGGGGCATGTTGGAAATGTTTAATAACCATCTCCCGACAGTGTTTAAAACAATATAGTAATATTGTAATGTAAAGTAAGGTGTGTGCACACAATTATATGTACTGCTACTATATTAAATGATAAAACCAGGTTTGTCTGTCTGAGGAATGAGCTTCACTTACTTCTTTAATTCCTCTACACACAAACTTATTTTTTCTTAAACACACACGCACACACACACACACGCACACACACGCGCACACACGCACACACACACACGCACGCACGCACGCACGCACGCACGCGCACACACACGCGCACACACGCGCACACACACACACACACACACACCTTTCTACCTGCCAATATATCACAGCCCCTAGGTAGGAAGATTGATGGCATTAAATTGCTTCTATCCAGGTTTTTTTTTTTTTTATCAGGATTTACAGGCGTCGCCTTACCCGGCGCTTTCCAGCACCACTCCCTTCCATAAATCATGCTTTTTCACCTTACAACCACTCGCCACACACATGCACACACAGGTGCACCACACCTACACCTCTGCGCATGCAGGCACAAATGTACACACACATAGACTTTGGGATATGGCTGTAACAAGATGGATGACCTCCCTGTCGCCTGCTGCCACACACACACAAACAGAGCAGCTCAGATCGAGCTACACATGTACATTTTGACTCCGTAATGGAAAATGTCAATCTCTGTCGATGGCAGGCCCTGGAAATGCAGTGATTCCTTCCCTTCCACCCATCGCTCTCATTACAGGAAAATGTCACCTCATTTCCCAAGTACACGTCGCCTGATTAATTTCTGAAAAGAGGAAAGAGAGAGAAACAGATGGTGAGATTGAGAGGCATGGCATCTGCCCAGTGTGTTTCTTTGGGCATATACGCTTGTGTGGCATAAAGTGGACGTGCATGTGAGTGCGTATGTTTCCTTGGTTCTCACAAGATGGCTGTATCCAGGGTGTGGAAGTTCAGCCCCACAATTGACAAGAGGCAAACAAAGGTAGGCCAGACATCCTTCCACCCTGTCATCCTCCAGAACTCCCAGGGGAATCCCAAGGTCTTCCCACACCAGATGAGTTTTATAATCCCTCCAGTATATTCTGAGTCTGCCTATAGGCCCAACTCTCAGTAGGATCTACTTGGAAAACATAAAAAGAGGCTGCCTTTTTAATGTGTGGCTTCCTTTTTCACAAAAGATCTAAATAAAAGGGGTGTAGGAAAAAGAAACGTGTCCAATTAAAAATTTGGATGCTCACACATTCAAAATCATTTTGAGGTGCACCTCTAAACCATTTTCTGTTGGGCAGCTACTTTCAGATCACTCTGCTGAAGTCAAGTTACGCTTTCTTGCCTCTATATTGAATGCTGGATCACCTGAAGTGTGTTGATATATATATATAATCCTTTAACTAGATTTTGATTGTCAGGAAGTTTTCTGGGAGGCAGATCTGAGGAATGGGCTCATTTCGAACAAAGACTGAATTGGTGTAAAAAAAAAAAAAAAAAAGGCACATGGTGGTGTGGCAGAATTCCACACTACAGTTTAGTTTCTTTCTCTGTTGGCAGCCTCAATCATGCTAATGTCAAAAGAAATCCTAACCACGCTCCAGGTCTTGTTTCTCTCTTGGTGCTGTCTTGGAAACTGTGGATTCTTCTGTGCTTGCCTGTAGCTGGAGACGCAGCTCACATCAGCAGCACAGCAATAACTTCTCAACAAATTTGGGTCAGTTCCATACAGAAGTTGATGTTTCTCCTTTATCTTTGCCAAGTCTGTGGTAAAATCACAAAATCCAAAGTGCTAGTAGTAAGAACTGGAACTGCACAGAGGAATTCAAAATCAGGGTCTCTCCTGAAGGCTGCCTCCTCATTTTTTTAAAAGGACACACAGCAAACCATGCCAAGATATGCTAAGTTTTCAGCTGACAACTCTTTGGGAATCACCTTTTAGGTGAAAAAATGCTATTTTATGCTTGCCAAATGAATCTACTGCTTGCATAGATTTAAAACGCAAAAACAAACATACAAAAAAAACATACAGAAAAGAAATTCTTCTAAAAATAATTGGGTACAAGGACTGGACTGAAACTAAGAGAAAAAGTATCCAGTGTCCAAATAAAAACTATAAAAGACCTTTAGACAGCCTCACAAACTATTACCGAAGATTAATTTTTAAAGTGTACAAGAAAGTCTAGCTCCTTGAAAACAAAATATCAAGAAATGACAGGTGGCTCAAGACTTTAGTTTCTCCCATATTGTTAGTGATCGATAAAATGAAATCTATTCTTTGATGTATTGGAAGCGTTTCTGCTTCTGACAGGAGATATCACCAAAAAAAGTTTGAAAATTATTTTCTCTACAGTGGTAGAAGTGAAAGTGGTATTTTTCTTTTCTATCTGCCTCACGGTAGGATAGGACAAATTTACCCAAATATTGCAAGAATTTTATTAGAAGGCAATTTTAGTGTAGCTGCAGGTAAAAAAGAGGTGTTAGAAGCAGGCAAGGAGAGGTAGAGGCAAACAGGAGAGGCAGCGACAAGTGTTTTACAGCTGCTAAATAATTAGAATCAGATACAACGATGGCATTCTCCCACCTCGCCTGTCATAAACTGGATAATGCAAACAAATGACCCTCAAATTGAAAGCTGCGGGACAACAATAGAGAGTAGCCTGTCTCATCAGTTTGACACACACACACACACACACACACACACACACACACACACACACACACACACACACACACACACACACACAGAGTTTACGGTCCAAATTATTCTGTGATGACAGTCACATTTTTTTCAAAGTAAATATTGAGGAAATTCTACCATGTGTCATCTGTGTGTGTGTGTGCATGCGAGCACTCATAGCACAAAATTGAATATTGAATTACCATACCTTCAATCAAAAATAAAAGTTGCTGCTGCTTTGTTCTGAATACCAATATTTCATCCGATTTTCCATGTAGCTGTTATTGTAAGCAAGACTGAATATTGCCTTCACAATTATTACCAGCTTAATGCTGCTTGCCTGATGTTAATGAACATTATTTGTAGCTTCAATTGACCATATCAGAAAGTAAAAGAATTTCACATCTACCAGAAGTAAGTATGAATGTGTAAAAAGCGACCGGAGTAATTGCTTGCTCGCTATCGTGCTGAAAATCTGAGATTTGTTTCCTATTCAGCTGTCCAGGGACCACAGATGAAAAATTGAACTGAGGTAAAATACAAATGAAAATAAATGGACCAAATGTGTAAGGAAGGGAGGGGAGTCAGCTCACCAAACCCTAACTAAAGTCTTGTATCTAATGTAATATGAACACTTCTGCAAACCTCTAAAGCTCTGTAGAAGTGTAGGAGTGGAGTTCTTGTGTTTTTTCAAAAAAACCCACCAACTATTTCTAACTTTTCTGCATCATTATCAATATTGAAAACGAAATGCATTAAACGTGTTGCAGAAAGACGACGGAGAGCTAAAGTGCCTCTAACCTTGTCAAACAATCTGACTCATCTCACAGTCCTTAAACACACATAATAAATCTAAATATATGCTTAGCTGGATAAGTGAGGTTTGGCAAGTAGGAAAATCATAAGATCAGGTGTAGCTGAAATAATGAAACTTTGAAAGTCTTATAATTTATTGTGTGAAGCCACCACCAGCTGACTGTGCTACTATTCCTTTATTCACAGCTCTGACTGAATTAAACAACATATAAGCAGATAGTGACACAATATTAACCCACATAGCAAAATTGGTATGGCCCCGATCTGGCCCACACAATGTGCTTACACATGGCCCACATACCTCAAAGAAGGACGGCCCTTTGGTGGCCCAGACCTGGTTGGCCAGATGTGGCCCACACATGGGCCAGCACAAGGCCAGTTGCAGACACACTGCTGGCCCTGATGTCAGCCTAATGTGTGCCGTAATCAAGCCATATAATAACAACATGTGCCGGAACATAATAGTGCAAAATTAACATGACGAAACTCCATTCGGACAGTGAATGGACTGATTCTTTTATAGCACTTCTCTACTCTCCCAGATTACTCAAAGTGCTCTATAGAACATGTCATATTCACCCAATCACACACTTTCTCTAAACTGAGTGCTTCCCAACTACTTCATACACTCGACATGCAGACTGAAAGAGCCAGGGATTGAACCACTAGCCTTCCGATCAGTAGGTGACCTGCTCTACCGTCTGAGCTACAGCCACCCACTGCCAAAGATTAGTAAACCATCACTAGGTTTTGGATAAAGTGTACACTCGCAAACCTGTCAAATCTGCATTTGAAATGTTGGCTACCATAGCAGTATAGTATTGCAACATAGCATTTGGGTCTTCTAACTAAAACAGGAAAATAGGAACATAAATACTACCATCATTGCCAGACCTGGCCCACATCTGGGTGACACTCACTCTGCCATGACACCAGTCAGTCAGAAGTGCCAGCTTGATGCCAGACCCAGGAAAGACGTGTTTTCTATAAGCCTGGGCCACATACACCAAACCACAATCGGGCCAGATATGGCATGCCATCACATAAACAGTGCCATCTATGCCAGGCCTGGCCCATATCTGGATGACATACATCTTATCATGCCAGAAGTCAACCAGCAGTGCCGGCTTGTTGCCAGATCTGGGCCAGACCTGCTTGCTGTGTGGGAAGTATTGATTTAATATCAATACTTTATACTGCCAGTGTAGGCTCTGGTAGGCTCAGGAGTGTATTATTATATAAAGCGCCTGTTGTTATGATTTGGCGCTATCCATCCATCCATCCATTCACTTCCACTTATCCTTTTCAGGGTCGCGGGGGGCGCTGGAGCCTATCCCAGCTATCATAGGGCGAGAGGCAGGGTACACCCTAGACAGGTCGCCAATCTGTCGCAGGGCCAACACACAGAGACAGACAAGCATTCGCACTCACATTCACACCTAGTGGCAATTTGGACTATCCAATTAACCTATCCCCACAAGCTGCATGTCTTTGGACGGTGGGAGGAAGCCGGAGTACCCGGAGAGAACCCACGCAGACACGGGGAGAACATGCAAACTCCACACAGAAAGACCCCGGCCTGATGGTGGAATTGAACTCAGGACCTTCTTGCTGTGCGGCAACAGTGCTAACCACCGTGCCACCGTGCTGATTTGGCGCTATATAAATAAAATTGAATTGAATTGAATTAAACTGTAACAAACTACGTAGTAATTCTTTCTCTATTAGTTTGTTCTCATTGGTTGTTTTTTAAGAAAATTGAATTTTTATATTTTCTTCATCTTGAAGAAAGTTGCAATAGAATTTAGGGATTTGCTTGAAGATGAGCAGGAGTGCACATCAAGAAGAAGTGGAACAGTGAGGGTATGCTGTAATTTGCTCATATAGGGCTCCGATGGACCAATTATGAAAGGAAACATGCTTTGTGTGAAAGCAATAAACCACTCTGTAAGAGTAAGTTATCTCAGACTGACTGCGCTCCCAGATGATCGCGGATGAAAGAAAGCTGAGAAGAACTTTATTCATTCTGATGTGTTTCAGTTGGGCTGACAGTGTCACTTTCCTTTGTTCTGTCTTTCCTCTGTGGCCTTTCTTTTGCTCTCTATCTGCTCAGTGGTGCAGGAGGTGTACAGTGAAATTGAAACACTGGCAAAAAAGAAAAAAAAAGGGGGGGTTGAAGATGAATTTCCTGTGTGTGAGTGTGCATCAGGAGTGAAGAGTTTGGCTTATTTGCCACCCCTATTTCACTTTTCTTTTTGTGACAGATGGGGAATGTTAGCTGCAATATATAGCTGAATTTTTGCCTGCTTAGCAGGAAATATGCCAAGACAGAGTTGTTATGTCAAGGGACCTATAGAGGAGCAAGGCCCATACTACTCTGATTTAAGATATTTTCAACAGTTTATCTTCTGCTGAAACCTTTTCTACCTTGACCGGTGTCTTTTGATGCACAGGCAAATGTTATTATTTGCTATATCACTTTCAGCCATGGCTTTCCGTTAGTTCAATCACTACTTCGGCTACGCAGTGAATATGTTTCAAGGAAAGACAAACAAGACTGACAAATAATAAGAGGTTTGTTAGGATTTTCTATTTTTTTTCTCTTTTATCAACAAATTCCACATAACAAAACCAACAAGGTTCCTAACTCAAGAACTCATTTTATACCCCTATAAGCATTTTTGTACCACTGTGGGTATTTACGCACAGCTAGGATTACAGTCTAGCTTCACAAGAACAGTTTATGGACTTGGGGCTCCAAAATGAGAAATCACAGGGCACAAATACTGGCACAAAAGTACAAAAACTTGTGCACAAAAACTATTGCCTCCAGGATGGCATGGTGTAGCAGTGGGTAGCACTGTCACCTCACCTCAAAAGGTTCCTGGTTCATGAAACCATGAAATAATTTTCAAAAAATTCCCCTTTTTGGTAACACTTTATAATAAGTGCACACTATTAAGCATTAGTTAATCATCTGTTAAGCATTAGTTAATGGTTACTTAATTCTCTCTACAGCATCTACAAAGTATTTCTCATAATCAGTTAATAGTTTACAAGCACTGATTTAAACACTTTATTCATGATTAATAAACTAATGTACAACACTTTTTATTAATTATGTCTTCATGTTCTAAAACTCATTGATTAATCATTTATAAACACTACTCTGCATCAGTTACAAACCACTCATTTCAGGATGTTCAGTGGTATACAAAATCATTGGTAAAAGGTAAGTAGATGGTTAACATACCCTACATAATACTATAAACTCTACATGTACTACACATAGTAGTTTCATACTAGATGTTTTATAAACACTGAATATCAGGGTTACATCAGTCAGCTGCTATAGCTTAACAGATGTCTTACAATACATTTATAACTGTCACTTAAAGGCTGCCAAAGCTGTAACTCACTATCGGCCAACTTCTTTTTCGATAGATTATCTATAAATACTCATAAATACCTTAATAAACTTATTTAGGAAGTTACAAACCATTTGCTACTTGTTGCATCACTTGATTACGTGGAGGTGTATCGTCATTCTCTGAAAGTCATCCAAACCTCCAGCCGAACAGTCATGGCAGGGTGACTGATAATCATTCCTTAAGCCGAACTAAATTACAATACTCAAAAATGTTACATCAGAAATCAGATTAGCAGCCATCTATCATTCCGTAATTCAGATTTGTGTCTTGCAGCAAAACAGAGATAAAGCTTTAGTGCTACTGCAGTTTATCATGTGGGTTAATCCCACAGAAACAGGAGGTTGTCCACTGAAGTCAATTTCTCCTGTTTTTCCCACTGAAAACTCGACTGTCTGGGATTTCCTTAACTTAAAGATTGGGCATCCATCAAGAAAGCATCCTTACCCACACAATAAATTATATTTTAACTTAGCAAATACCTCTCCAAACTCCACCTAAATAAGCAAAATTCAGCAAGAAACACCAAAGTTGGTTCTTTTCTTTCATTTCTTTGTCTCACTCATAACCTATGTTCACTCTTCTAGCTACTACACTTATTAAAGGAACAGCAGAAGAACTAAAACAATTCAGACTAGAATGTTAATAAACACACGGTTATTACCGGCTTTTTTGTTAGATAGAGCTATTTAATTGCTCCTTAACACAAGTATCTAATAAGCTAATCACATGGCAGCAGCTCAATGCATTTAACCACATAGGTATGGTCAAGGCAATCTGCTGAAGACACTGAACACAGCATGATTGTTGAAGCCAGACGGGCTGGTGTGACTATTTCAGAAACTGTTGATCTACTTCCCCCTGAGTCATCTTTAGGGTTTATAGAAAATGCCCAGAAAAAAGAGAAACAAATCAGTGAGCTGCAGTTCTCTGGGTGAAAATGTCTTGTTCTGCTGCCACATTTGAATGATCGAGTCAGATCTTGGTACAAACAACATGAAAGTACAGCTCCATCCAACCTTGTGACCAGTTCAGGGTGATGGTGGTCATGTAATGATGCCACATTTATGGCTCTCTAGTACTAGTTGTGTAGTCATCATTCACCCAAAACTGTTCTGTCAACATGCAGCAATACACAGTCTGAAAAGTGCAATTCTGTGAGCATGAACTAAGGGCAAGTACAAACCTAAAGTTGCATTCTACATGCATACCATAATGTATGCATACTTTATATATGTGCAGCAAAAGTGTAAAAAGACATCCACCTGAGTTGTAAGTGGCTTTGCTTGTATTTACACTGCCTAGAGACAAATACTTCAAGTTTTCAATCAATAATATTAATGTATGCAATATAAATAGAGATTTGACACCTTGTTAGATATTTACAAATTGAGCATACAGCTTCTGGACACACATTTGAAGAATGTAGATTCAGAGATTCCATTACAAATCGGATTAAATTTACATAACTTTTTTAATACTTCTGCAACGACACCAGACTGATAGATAAACCCTAGATTTTGATCACGTTTGAATGCGGTGTTCTGACCACCTTATCGTCTAAAAATTTTATCTGCTCTCACTCCTGTGCGCTCTCTAGTTCACTTCTGCCCTTCGGAGGCAGCCTGCTCTTCAGAGACAGACAAATTGGCACAAGCTCAGGCTTAATGGAAACAGTGGCACTGTCAGGAGCTATAATGTACAGCATACGTGTGTTTGGGTGTGTATGTGTCAGTGCCTATTGGTGCTCCTTGTAGGCCAGAAGAAGGTAAATGTCACCTTCCCATTGGGGTTGATGTTCTCAGACTGTCGTTTCACTGAAGAGGCCGTCCTGACAGTGTAACTGTCTGTAAAGGTTGAAAAGGTAAGTCTGTTCTCTTTGTCTCCCTTTATCTCTTCACCTCTGATTCATTCCTTCTCTTGTATGTCACCAACCCTCTCAGTGAAGCCTGACCTCGTTGGCAATTCAAGCAAGCATTTTCAAGAACAGATTCACTCCTGCTAAACTGTTAACGCTGTGAGGGATGGTGTGAATGTTTGCAGGTGCAAGGAGAAGCCACACCAGGTTAGTCTTTTTTAATATGTAAAAAAAAAGCTTTACAAACGAGTAAACAACTGGGCAGAATATTTTTGTACACCTTTTTGGTCTCATCTGCAGATTAAATAACCCTCTAGAGTTACCACTATCAGCTACACTCTTTGAAGAATGTGCAGTTCTAATATAACATAAAATAATCATCCTTGGTAACTAAAAATTTCATGACAATTGAACTACTGTAACGCTCAATTGAACCAGAGAGCAAACTGTGTCTCACTCTTCTTGTTGTAATTTGGGAGGTTTTCTTCCTGCACAGTAAAATTAGCTGCTCTGTAATTCTTTGGTATTAAAATTGCAAGTAAAATCTTGATGCGCAAATGAAAAGAGATATGAAAGAAATGAAACATGGAAACATGACTCCGAGGCCAGAAAGTTGGGATGTTTGTTTTCGAGCAGAATAAGTTGGTGAAACAGAGATCTGTCAACTCTTTTCCTTAAATATTTGTGTGAGTTCTATCGTTAAACCTTTGAGCTTTCAACACTGAAGATGGAAAAAATGCAGAAAATGTGCAAAAAGTTGTGTTTGTTTTAAATGGACCGATATAAACATTTTTTTTTAGGAAACCTCAAGGAGACTTATCAACACTTTAATTTCTAGTCTTTTCTACATATCTCTTACAGTACAGCAATTATACGTATTTGGGACAACGCCACAGTGTAGTCAGATCATGCAGCACACACGGATTCAACCATCACGTCAACCTAATATCTTCCTATCCATGTAACTCTTCAGCTGAAATATTTAGACAATGTAATGAGCTCACAATGCATCCTGCTACATGCTCTTATACTGTGAACCATCATTAGCTTTATATATTAGCTGCTTTGCAGATGACACATTTTATCTTACAGCTGTCTTCTATTGTATTTGTTTAGACTTCAGATACCTGAATTTGGCTCATCATCAGTTCATGTGGACCATTGACCTAAACGCTGGCTTTGGTTTACTTGAAAAAGACTGCTTACAACCTTTGCAGTGACTCATTGAAAAACAATGTGTAATAATAATAACTTGTAGTACTTGGATTGGTACTTACTGATTCACATGATGAGACTCTCGGTAGGGTTGGTAGCATCCATCCGTCCATCTTCTGCATATTCAATGTAACATACCAATACTTCACTAGTCCCTGTCATCAAAGTCTTTTTATGGCTTATCTATGCTGAGGAATTGCTCATTTTTACACTGTGTAAGCATGTTGACTGGAGCATTAAAACACTCGTATAATAACACTTAATTTTCAGGTGTGTACAGCTCGTGTCTTAGTGAATTTTCTTTGGTTTGTTGCTCTTTGTCTTTCCTTTTTCTTCTTCTATCACTTCCTTTCTCATGAACATGGCACCCTTGCTGGGTAGAAAGCAATTACAAAGTGTGCAGATCATTTCATTTACACTTCTTACACACACATGCACACACACACACGCGCGCACACACAGACAGAGGCTAGATTGTTTCAGTGGTGTTGATTTGTTTTTCTTATTTTAGAATTCAACTTCCTTCCCTCCTGATCTAGATCTCATTTCCTGACACTTTCCCCTCAGGAACTCTGTGTACACATATCTGGATGTGTGTGTGTGTTTGGCCATAACAAAGCATTAAACAGCGCATGATGCAAAGAGGTTTCAATTCTGACACACAGTTGAGATGTTTTGTCTAGGACCGTTTTCATTTAAAAGAAATCATTCAGAGCAAAATTTATATTCAAATGGATGTTTGTCTTGCAATAAATCAATATTGTCATAGGTGGAAAGACAAATAGGGTAATTTCTATTTGTTTCCATTATAAAAAAATTATATTGTATTCATTATTATATTGTACTTGGCCTTTTTTTCCTTTTTGACCAATTTTTGTAAACTTATTTCCTTTCGTTTCATTTGTTTTTTGTTGCATTAATTATATTAGCGCTGCACAAAAATGAGTGGTGTGGAGGGTGGTTTAGTCTCTCACAATGAAATGACATTTTCTCTGAGTCCTCCATCAGTAAGACAGGAAAAAAACTGCTGCCAAACTTTAATTCTACCGTTCATTGAAGTGTAAGCTGTCGCACTGCACCTCCTGTGTCAGCGCTCGCAGATAGAGATATAGAAGGTCTAATGTGGGCTTAGGCTTCACTTTTTTTCCTGATCTCAGAGATGGAGCAGTGCAGAAATGGCAGAAGACATTGCTCTAGAGAGATAACTCTCTTCTATACATCATCATTTGTGCTCCTGCTGGGACTTTTTTGCTTAATATTCCCCATGTATTTCAAATTTGGTTAAATATGCCCTACATGTACTGGGTCCAATTTTCCCCCAAGCAGTGTAAATACTTCCCGTTTTTCTAACCTGACTCTAACTGTCATCTTCGTTTTTTAACATCGTCGTCATTTCTTTCCTCAGCTTCCATTCCTATAGTTAACAAAGCTGCAGTGGATATTTTGGAACCAACTATGTATGAAGTGACAATGAAAAAAGGGAATCTCATAGAGATGACTGTTAAAAGAATTATCATCCAAATCTGGAGCTGTTTTCTATTTTTTTTAGCTTTAATAATGAGTTTCACTTTATTATCACTTCTCTTGGCTGCCATTTCACTCTTTCAGTTCCCTCACACAGTTTTGTTTTCAGCCCTTTTACCAGCCCAGCACCAAATTTGTTTTACCATGCCATACCATACCATCTTTATTAATAAAGCACTTTAAAATGAAACCAGGGTTCACAAAGTCTATGATATTTGTACATATACAAATAGCATAAACAGAAAATAAAATCAAACATGTTAAAAATAGAAAATAAAAAAACATTCTAGCATCCTGTTTCCCTTAAGAGTTTACAGGGAGGCAAAAATGGATAAAAGAGAACAAGTATTGGACTAAATGAATCAGGTGACTGAAAGCATGACTCCAAATACTCTAACTCCACTGTATAGGGTATAAAACCACTCAGTTTACATGGACAAGAGTAAAAAAGAGAGGACACAGTGAGTAATCGCTGCCTTTGGTCATATAGCACGATAGAGATCTATAATGCAGTCATCAAAATCACAGTCTTGGTTGCTAAGTCAGGCCCACTTTCTGGACAGCTGCAGAGTTATATTAGTGTCCTTACCCTGAAATACTCAGTAACAAAACTCAACAATAAAGGTGGAGAGTGCAACGCTACCCATAGAGACAGAGTGGCCAAATTAATGGAAAGTATGTTAGGATGAAATAAACTGTAATTGCACTTGATGATGCTACAGCCAGATATTCTTTGGTTTGCTGTTATGCTTAATGTTGATTTTAAATACTGAAATGCAACACACTGTAAAGGTCAGTGTTTAAACTTTTAAGGTAACACCGGGTGACTTACATGTGCACCTTAATAATAAAAAAGGTAGATTTAAGAATTCTTGCATTTTCCACTACATCAGGACTAAAAGTGATGCATAGGTAAAAGATTTCCTACCCTGAAAAAGTATTTGCTTAGTTATTTTACACATTTTTCACCCTTACATGTTTCAGATCATCAAAGCAATTTTAATATTAGATTAAAATATTATCAGGTAGGTAAATCCATACAAACCTGACATGTTCAAGGTCACAACAAACCATCTCAATCAGATTTATTAAGTTCAGACTTTGATTAAGCCCCCTTTTTTTTTTAGCTATTCATGGTGGACATGCTGGTGGGTTTCAGATCTTTGTCCTGCTGCATAACCTTAGTTTTTAATATGTTTTTTTTAAAATAAAATGTTGTGTTAAAGTTTACCTTCTGCCTCATCAGTCCGCAGAATATTTTCTCAAAACTCTTGGAGATCATCAAGATGTTTTTTGGCAAATGTGAGACAAGCCTTTGTATTCGTTTTTAGTAAACAATTGTTGATAGATGCCAGATAGATTATCATTTAGATTATCATTGGTTATCACTGACTAATATTAATATTTGTTTGATGAAACAAATGTGACAAATGAGCAAAAAATAAGAACTCAGGAAGTGAATAAGTACTTTTCTGTTGCACTGTACGGTATAAGTCTTGATGAGCATCTAAGGTTAAAATAATAAGGTAATGAGGTTACAGTTGTGTCATTTTCCCGATGCATAAATATGACACAAATGTAATGTAATGAAAAATGTTGAATCTGACAGTCAGCACAATTTTGGCACAAATGAAACCTCAGGCAAGGTTGTGCCATCACCCCCAGATGTTTGCTTATTTTTCCCCATTTCCCCCATGTTATTGCTACAACACACAAAAAATGCATTCAGAAGTTTCAATTCCTTTACAATTTGATTTGTTTTTGTTAATTTGTTTGGGTCGGAGGTTATATTATTTTGTTAACCATAACATCTTAAATGGTGTGGCAACTGTCACACCGGTAATGGGTTAACGTGCATGTGCATCGTCCATCCTGGTCATGGCTAGCTCCAGTGTAATAGGAAATGCTGTAACCTACCCTCTAATCTACACCATAACCTATTCTGTAACCACCTCCTTAGAAATGTCCATAGGCCTCCCTGCATTTAACAGTAGCCCAGTACACACTGGTATAAATGCTGGCAATGGCATCAGTGACGTGCATAGGTTATGTCACAGATGAAGGAAGGCAAAAAGACAAAGTCTACAGCCAGCTGTTTCTGTGTGTGTGTGTGTGTGTGTGTGTTTGTCTTTTTATTGATCTTTTTCCTGAGATGTTTTGGCATTGACATGTGTGACTAATTTCAAAGCTCTCTTACTTTTGCCACAAAAGGAAACTTTAGGCCTTTTTTAAAAAAAATGACCAGTTTTTTGTTATTTGTCTGGTGAGACTATTGTCAGCACACATGTTGCTACTCTATCGCTCTATCTAAAATCCATCTACCCATCATCCTTTTCCCCCTCCTCCCCCTCCTTTCACTTCCTTCATAATAGGATTCATAGATCCAGAGACATGTCCTATTCAGTTCAGACAATGGGGGACTCTCAACACCCACAAGGAAGAAATAAGGGCTCGGAAGCTAATAGGACTTTCTGACTCTCTGTCAGAGAAAGAGAGACAGAGAGAGAGAGTCTGTGTGTGGACATGTGTGTGAGGAATCTCACAGGGATGTTGTGAAAAGCCATGGTTGCAAACCACTGAACACACACACACACACACGCACGCACAGACACACGCACAACAAATACCCCAGTACCCTATGATATCATCATGGGTGACCAGCCAATATGACAAACACGAGGAGACAGGCTATAATGAGAAACGTTGTTGGAAGAGAGGAAAAGATGGGCTCGGGAATGTGTGTGTACCTCTTTGAGTGTGTGTTTGTGTGTAAAACCTCCACGCCCTCACACAAAAAATAAATAAATAAATAAATAACAGAAGGAAAAAAAAATTACAGGATGAGAAAGTCCCGTGCAAACACAAGTGAAGGCCTCCTCCTAATGATGTTCTCTTTCCCTCATCTTCTTCCCATGTGCTCATATCAACCCTGTAACTCAGCAGAACTAATATCTAGACAACTCAGCGAGAAGGTGAGGAGTATTTTTGTGCGCCCTGACTTCCAATTATAAGTCCATTTGGTCACGGATATTTGAGGAGCGAGAGTGGAGAGAGGAGGAGAGCGGGAGAGAGATTTGAATATCTGGATATTCTGTGAGTTTGTTCCTCTCTCCATCAGGGCTCTCCGCAGATCAATTTCCCATTTCATAACCTTAGAAACTATTTAGGGTCACGACGAATCAATGAGTGCTTTTTTTCACGAAAAACGGAATAATTATCCAAACCCTTTGAATCAGATAGATTGGGGTTGTGTATGATTTATTCATGCATTTATTATTTTATTGAGGCTGCGCTGCATAATAAAGCTGCGGCGAATGGAATGGATGCTGACGGCTTTAAAAAAATCAAGAGAAAGGGAGATGAAAGGACTGATTGATTCAGCTGGACTGATGGAAAGAAGAGATGGATGTTACAGTTTTGTATTCGTTTCATACTGCAGTCATATTGTACAGAGCAAAAGTTTATGGCATTATATGTAAATGAGGATAGTTACAAATATAATTGAAGTGTTTATTAATCAGTAATTACTTATGACACACAGTAAACAGAAGCGCTGGTAAAGGAGTACTTATAGCCCCTGGCAAAAATTATGGAATCACCACATTTGGAGGATGTTCATTCAACTTTTTTACTTCACAGCCACAGTTATGACACAAAGCTATTTTTTTTATAGTAGCATAATCTGGCTTCACAAAACCTTAGACTAATTACATTTAATTACTTTGATTAACTCCAGTTTTTTTGTTTTTGCTTAAGTAGAGGAAAAATTACAGACTCACCTTGTAATTTTATTTCTTAAACAAATATCTGCACAAAGTCACATTAGAGTAAAAAGGCCGACAACCTTTTTTGACTAGAAAAAATCAGTGATTGCAATTCATTTTTCACATTTAGTGGCAAATCGTAGATATTTGCAACAACCGGCTGGTCACCCAGGGGCTGAGTGTGCAACACCCTCAACGTCTCAGAAGCAACTTTCCATTACAAGGAGAGTGCACAGGTCGCCTGCTGGGAGGCAACCTGTCTCCTAACAACTGTGGTATGACTCAGGTCATCTGCAGGCACTTTCAGTTTTGTGAAGGTTTGCAAATAACTGTCATCTAATTTACATACAAAGGCAGACACATTGCCAACACACTGCAATCAATCAAAGTCTGTGGTTAGTTGTATTCTGGTTATATTCCTATATAAAGGCAATCTTACATAGCAGCAAGTTCAAGCAGAATTTCTAAATTTCTCTTTCTAATATAGGATGTTCTGGCTGGACTCTGAATGTAAGTATTTAATGTGAATTTTGGTGCACGTAAACGGCAATAAATTTATGATTTATTTATTTATTTAATTTTTAGACTTGTCACCCTCGATCACTTTATCACAAATTCATTGCATGTAATTGCCAGTTTGACCTGAATTGATCACAAACTGATAGCATACTGAATCCATCTTATTGCTATTTTATTTGCAGTCCTGATAAACCAAAGTTATTTTGAAGACTGCCACTCACTGTGTGTGGTCACAGACTTGCTCCTCATCTGCAAAGCAACCAATTCAAAGGCAAGAAGATCGTAGGCTCATTACACATGGTGGTGCCGTGGCCTCCAACCACTGTTTTCCTCAGTATGACTGCAGCATTAAAAAAAAGCATTTTCAGGCTGCGCCTGGCTGACTCAAAAGAAGCATCGCCAAAAAAGAGCTGTCAGCTGAAACAATGGAAAGCATTATGTCACTTTTTAAGAGAAAACTCCAACACTGAATTTGTTATCATTCAGCTGTTTCTTATCTGGAGGTAGTACAAAATAGGAAGGTTATAAATGGGAAGGTAATGGGAAGGTAAGTTCAATGTGTAAGCAGACCAATGACAGCGCCTTGTGATTTGGTGCTATATAAATACACTGAACTCAAACTGAATTGAACTGACGTAAAAGGGTGAAAAATTTGAAGCATCATCCAAATGTGAAAAACAGGAATTAATGTTTTTGGCATAGCTATAAGAAATAGACTAAATAAAATGAAACTCATTTACAGATGGACCAAACAAAACTAGCAAAATACCTAACAAACGAAAACAAGGCTATAGTGATTTAAAAAAGAAAGCATGAACTTTGGATACTTGGATGAAAGTGGTGTTTATGCTGAATCATAAATCTGCATTGGGCAATGAAATGCTGCTGCAACTTTGCAACGTATAAAGATAAATGTTTTAATAAAATAAACAAATTTACTCACTGTGTTGTGATACTGTGTCGATGTCAGGTAACAGCAGTACTTCAACAATAAATTCACAGAGGTACACTTGCATGTTGGACACTTTTCTCATTTCATCGAAGGAAAAGAAACCTGGTGATGGTAACGTTAGTCTTCTTAATGTTAGTGCATATTGATATATAGCAAAGAATGTTAAAACCATTCTTTGGACAATAACCCACACAATCTGATTGGTGGAAACTGACACAAATAAAGTTCAATGACAAGCTCCATCCTGCGGACACTGTGACTCCCTCTCTGAGTAAGCTGCGACCAGCTTTATAGAATTATGATTATTTTTAAATCTGACATTCTTGCCGCAAAGAATTCAGTCTGAAAACATTCAGTAAAGTAAGAAGTGTTTTTTTGTTTGTTTATGATTTCATAATTGTTTCCTCTACTTTATGTAAAAAAATACTGTTAATTCAAATTATCTAATTTAATTTTTTTCAACCATTAACAAATATTAGTATGTATTATGTGTTAAAGAATATATTAAACAAGCAAGTCACAAAAATTAAAATTTAGCTTTTCAATTCAGTCCTGCTAGTAAAAGAACAGTTTGAAGGTAAAAAAAAAAAAAAGTCACCTGTTACCAAAATACTTTTTTAATATCCTGTGGCTCATGCATGGTTTAAGTCTTAATGTTTGTATTGGTTTGAACAACAGTTAATATTATGACAGAGTTAAATCTGGGTAGCACAGTAGGATGAGTGACACACTCAGTCTGCTGGCTGTAAACTAATGCATACTTCCATTTTAAGAAGGTAGAAATAAGATAAACTGTAATATAGACAACAATTAGAACTATTCCCAAAAGCACAAGATTTTAATTTTGTCCTGCAGGGAAACATTTCTCTGCATCTACTGTGGTCAATGAGCTGGAGAGAGGAGGGACTGCAAGTTCATGCCATAAACATGATAGGTTTACTATATAAACATTAAAATAAAAAGCACTTTCAGTTGCTACTAAATTAAAAAAAAAAATATATGTGTATACATCCATCCTCTTCCGTTCTGCAGGGGGGGGGGGCTAGAGCCTATCCCAGCTGTCATAGGTCGCATAGAGACAGACAACCATTTGAACCTATGGGCAATTTAGAATGACCAATTAACTTAACCCCACTAACTGCATGTCTTTGGACTGTGGGAGGAAGCCGGAGTACCAAATTAAGAATGTAGCATAAACATGGAAACAAGAAGAAATTAGGCAAGAATAAGGCTACCTCAAGGTACCTTATTACCTTGAGGAAGCTGACGAATTGGCAGAGCACTGATGACAGCGCTGGTCTTAAGTACAGCCTCGCTGATTAGCATCAGTGGATAGCAGGTGAGCAGAACAGGTGAGGAATCTAGGGTCCGTCCACAAGGTGGACACAGTAAGGCAGTGGAAAGCCACCAGGTGATCAATACACAGTATATGAAAAACAGAACTACACCCTTAAAGCTTCAATAGGAATTGAGAGGGTAACAGAAGCTGCTAATCAACTGCATTTGATTAAATGATCATCATCTCCATAGAGCTGATGTTTTGGCAGTTCCTGGTCTGGGGCATTCAGGTGTGTGTTAACACAATGCCAAAGAGGAAAGACATCAGCAATGATCTTAGGGATGCTTTGCATCAATCTGGGCAATGTTATAAGGCCATCCAAACAGTTTGAAGTCCTTCATTCTATAGTGAGAAAGATTCCCAAATCTTCCCAAGAGTGGACATCCCAGCAAACTCACCTCAACGTCAATGCTCAAAAACACTACAGCAAACCCAAGAGCTAGATCTTAGAATCTACAGAGCTGAGTTACCATATAAAATATTAAAATTCAAGTACAAAAAAACAAGACTAAACACATTTGGCGATGACCAATCACAGCAATGCACAAAGACCTCATACCAACTGTGAGCAAAGTCATGGAAGGAAGATGAAAATCATACAGAAAACAATTACTTCAAGTTGTTGCTGCTAAAAGTAGTTCTACAAGCAATCGAATCACAGCATGTACTTCATTTTTCACATGCTGTTTCTGCAGTTTGGCTTAGTTGTTGTTATAAATAGATGATGCATTGTAATATGTCATGATGTTGTTCATCTGAGGTTGTATTCAAGGAACAGATGGGCTTTTATTATTAATGTCCTCATATACAGAACAACTTACAGTGGGTGTACTTTCTTTTTTTTTTACAATGACTGAAAGGGGCTAAAACTAGCAGAACAAACTTGTGTGTCAGTTTCATAAAACTGTGTCAGGCGACCTAGAAATTGTTATGGGAGAGTTAAAACGGTCCTCAACAAAACTGCTTATCATCTTGTTACTTCATAGGTCCCTTCGGGCAGCTATATTCCATTGTTTTACGTCACTTAAAATCCTTCTGTGCCTTTTACTGTCCCCCTGCAAGATTTATATTTTTGTGTTTTTCCACTGGCCGACTTCCTCTGACATCAGCAGGAACAAGGATCCGTGTTCACTGTAGTGAAGTACAAACGATGAGAAGTGAAGCGGTTTACTTCCCTCCTGAGGGAACCCATGGATGATCACATCCAATGACTAACACTGACCTGTATTGATCACAGTGCAGACAAGGCCCTTTAACATGATCCTACAGAGACGAAGGCTTTGTGTTTGTGTGTCGCCATGAAAATGTTAAAAAAAAAAGAGAAAAAGTCAGCATCTGCCGGAGTGAAACAGTCTGAACGATATTAGTGTTCTCTGGATTCCCCGTTGACAGCTCCTTACAGGCAGAAGGCCTTTTGTCTTTGCTTCACTGACTCGTATTCAGGTGGAACAGACGCAAACAAAAGAAGAAGGATTGATGAATGAATATGCATAGAGTTTGTGTTAATATGTGCACATTTACTGCCTTATTACCATCACACACAGACATACAAGAGAAACATGCCCTGAGAGATTGTGTTGCCCTTGAGAAAAAGCCAATGATTAAAAGAGGAACTTACTAACTCGAGCATCATCTTGACAGACAGACTCCTCATTAGTCCAGCAGCTTCAATCTAACTCATACAGGAGAAGAGACTGGCAAAATGAGAGACAAACAAACAAGTGAAAATTTCAGTTCTGATTATTACTGTAGGAAAGCGGTGCTTAAAGATGAGGCACAACCGAAAAGCATAGTTTGGATTGTTTGGAAGGTGAGCACACCGACAGCAGAGAAGACGATTCTGCTCATCGTTTCCCAACAGCGGCACTGCCAGAATGTGTTTTAATGTTACAGCTGTGAATCCAACTTCAGTTTTAGCTTCATTCGCTACATCTGGGCCTTTATGAGCAAGCTGTTATCTTTTAAGATCATTCATTTGTTGAAATTCTTAAATTAGCCTTAACTTTTGAGTATTGATGTTCTCTGTTAGATGTAAATCATGCAGAAGCATGAAGTGTGCATGTGTTAGTACTTTAAAATCTAGGAAGTAGTTCAGTTTTGGTGGTTGGTCATTGAAAATAGCCAACTTTGACAAGGCAGGCCATTCTATTATTTTCCAATCAGTGTCAGGACATTAATTATCACAATAATTATTATTCTAGTCTAAAAATGTTGATGTATATTGTGTCAATTCATAACAACAGCTGCTTTGAGGTACTTTATGCTGAAAGCTAAAGACCCTATAATCTTCTTGTTCTTTCAGCTGCTTGCTTTAGGGGTTGTCGCACTATCTTGCCTCTCTAACGTTGTATCTGACACATGAGAGGTCTCGCTGATATACTGATACAACGTCCCTGCTGGTCAGCCCCAACAAAAATCTTAGCACCTTCAACTCTGGCACTTCCAGCTCTACCATCACCAGACCATATACAAACGATATAGAAGAGAAAACCCCAACAACAAAACTGCAAGCAAGAAAAACAAGAAGAACTTCCTTTCAACAGGAAGGGACCTCCAGCAGAAGCAGAGTCAAGGAGGGGAAGCCAACGGTTGTGAGTCTTTGACGAGTAAGGGGAATAGAAGAGAAAAAAAGAGACTAGGATAAAACACAAACTAAAAGAGATTGAAACAAAAATAAAAAATGAATGTGCGAGGAACATTGACCAGCTCATCGTGGATCCTGAACTTATAGCAGCATAACCTATTTTTCAAGGTCACCTGATCTTACCATTGCTATTAGCTTCATCAAAAAAGAAAGTTTTCCACTAAGGCTAATATTAAAACTGGAAAGCATATCCGTCTCCTAAATACAAACTGGAAGCTCCTGATCCACAGGAGAGAGCCTGTGTCTCCTGTTGTAAATAAACCCATTTGTAGATCAAACTTGCACAACACATTCTTATTGCATGCTCTTATTCCAGAGTAATGCATAACAGTGTTTTAGTAGATGCCACAACATATGCAAAAGATGTTCTTTTGACATTAGCCAAGAAATGTTGGCATAAAAATTTGGATTGCAGACAGATATGGGCCTATAAATATAAAAAGATTTTTTTTTTAAAGTACTGAGCAGAGTTGAGTTCAGCTTATTGGTGTGGCTCTCCACAACAGTCTCAGTTTTCAAGTTGTCCTTTGGAAAAAATAATTGCTAACCGCTGGCTAGGTTTTAAAGACTAGAATTGGGATTGGACACTTTTAATTACAGTTAGTTGATAAGGGTTAAATAAAAAAAAAAATGTTCCTAAAAATCAATAACTGCAGATCATTTTTATACTCTTTGGTTAAAATACATTTCACCAGCATGACAAATTAGACGTTTGGAGTGACACTCACATTTCACAATTGGCAAACCCAGTGGGCCACCTGTGCCAGAGTAAACACTGTGTGAAACTGTGACACACCAGTGGCTTTGAAAAAATGTTACCATTTTACACCCCGTGAATAAGAATGGCCAACATGCCGCTGTCACAAAAATCAAACCCAGGCACTGCAGAGTGACAGAAAACAAGATGTAAACTGACACTTCACTAACTTTATATTTGCTATGGCAATTTCATATTTTCCACACTGCTGCCAGTTTTATATATATTTATGAACTAAACAGAGACTCAGACAGTAAAGCAGTCTTAAAAGAAGGATTTTCTGAAATAATAAAACATGTGCTTTGTTAAAGCTGTGGAAAAATTACTTTCATTATAACTGCTCAGTTACAGTTGAAGAATTGTTCATGTTATAGCTGCAGGAGAAACATTTGTAGTCATGCTTTGAAAAAACAAGCTGATGGTTTGAAGAACCCAAGTTGAATCATATGAAAAATGCTTATAGGGAATATATTTGTAGCCCTATGGGCCTTTATAGGAAAATGTTACAAAATAAATTTTGTGTTGTTTTTGAAGGAGTTGTTATTTGACATCTGCCATTGAGACCCTGTAAGGACCTCTCTTCTTCTGTGTTGAAAATCTGTGTGGGTTCTAGCTTCATATAAACGTTAGATCTAGTTGACCTAGACACGTGGATATCTGCTGAAGCTTAACTCTTTTGTCGTAATTACCATCAGCAAACAAGTCATCAAACAAAGAAAAGAGTATTAGGTGTTGCTCTATTCATGAGAGCTTATTTAATCTACATCAGGAAAAAGCTTTTTACAGCTATAAGCCATTGTAGGTGTGTTGCTATGGGTTTCAAGTATTCCTAAACACCATCATTATAAAAGATAATGTTTTCTACTTACTTGAATGTCACGTACACAAATATATATGAAGGGTGGAGGGATCATAACGACGCATCATAAGAGGCCCAAAGCTGTGATGGAAATACAGAACTTCAAGGCTACGATTACGATTGGATGAAAGCATAACCTACCATGAAGATATAAAGTGCCAGTATCATTGTCAGACCCTAACATGACGTCTTGACAGTTACATATTCTTATCAACAGCTCAGACTCCAAAAATATTTAATTTACAGCTTTATAAAATGGAAAACAAATAAGTAAAAAGAAAAATCCTCATGTTTCATGTAATTTGACCAAAACACTCACCGGGCACATCAATAGTTATGGGTTGGACCTACTTTGCTCACAGCAGTGCTATAAGTCTTCATAGCATCGATTCAACAAGATGCTGGAAACATTCCTCAGAGATTCTGGCCCATACTGAGGTTACAGCAACATCCTGTTCAATCATAACCCCAAGATGCTCTATTAGACTGAGATCGGTTGATAGTCGAGGTCATTTGAGTACACCGATTTCATTGTTATGCTCAAGAAACCAGTTTGACATGATCTGAGTGTGAATATGGTGTATATGTTTATATATGCAACTGCACAGTAACTCAGAGAACAACACTACTTTAATTAAGAGAAAAATATAAGTATTAAACATCAGATGACTTTTCTCAGTGAAATAACACAAACATTTCAAAGAACTCTAGCTGATTACAGTATCAAATCATCTGTTGGTGTGTGGGAAGTTTTGATGTCAAAAAAGGCATTATGTGAAGATGTTGCAGGATAATAAAGAAACATGGTGCTCTGAGATCTTAGTTTGTATCAGATCAAAAGTGAAAAACCTGTGATAACCTTCAGATAATAAAGAGATTCTAGTTATTAGAGATGAGAGAGAACAAAGGGGCTGGGTTGAAAAGAAAGGAAGGGGGTAGATGAAGGAAATGTTTGTGCACAGAGAGAATCAGTAAGATCGAGTGTCTGAGACGAGGAAGGAGAATAAGGTTGAGAGCGGAAAATCAACAGCAGACGAACGGGAAGAGAAATAAAAAGTAACGAAAAGGATGAGGAAGCCTTATGGAAGATGAGCTCAGAGACTCCTTGCAGTCATGGGAGCAACTGTCTGTACTGTTCATGTGTTTGTAATTTAACAAGTGTTTATGAAGTCTGTTGCTGTTTGAAATAGATGCAGTTGAACTAAAGTCAACTAAATAATGATATTATCAGGTAAAAAAGGAAAGAACAAAGTAGAAAAAGAGAACATATACACAGTGTCACGGGACCGAGTGGTCTGTACTGAAACTGGACTCAGGCGCAGAAACCCAGAACAGAGACAGCATTTAACAATATTTTATTGGTTAGGCTTAGACTTTGGAAATGTGGCAAGGACAAAAGCAATGAAATGTAGAGCTTGGTGTGGCATGTCCTGGGTAACGCAGAACTAGAGAGAGGGAACGGGGCCTGAGATGCAGACTGGAACTGGGCAGTAAGCAGTCACATTACAGGAGGAGAAACAGAGCAATGACAGGAGGGCGACGGGGATCCGGGGTGAGCTGAGTGGCGTGGAGAGGCTGACCTGAGATCCGGAGGTTCCGGATGGAGTGTGATAGCAGGAGGGCAGGCAGGCGAGGCACACAGAGTGATTTCCAGAATGGCGGCTTGGTAGAGCGTGAGTCAAAGGTTTGAACCAAGGTGAATCCAGAAACTGCAACACAAGAAAGTTAGGCTAACAAGGTAAATCACAGAGAGCGCTTGAAAGATAAGGACCGGCTACCAACATGGGTTGATGACAAACTGGCGGTGAATGAACGTCAGCGTGACGCTTAAATCACTCTGACTTTATTGCCTGCAATCGGCTCCAGGTGTGCAGGACCTGGAGGAGGTGGCCTTGCCCAGGGGCGGATCCCAGGTAGGTTCAAGAGCCTCATGGAAATTCCAGCCACCCACCGCTGACCATGACACACAGCTACATTTATGAAAGGTTATACACACGTGTCATGTAACATTATGAAGGTATGTTGCTGTGATGCTATAACATTACTTTTATTTGTATTCAGTTCAATTTATATAGCGCCAAATCACAACAGCAGTCACCTTGAGGTTCTTTATTTTGTAAGGTAACAACCCTACAATAACACAGAGAAAACCCCAACAATCAAGCAACCCTCTTTGAACAAGTGCTTAGCAACAGTGAGAAGGAAAAACTCCCTTTAAACTGGACGAAACCTTTGGAGACCATCTGCAGTGACTGGTTGGGGGTAATGGGAGGGAAAGAGGACAAAGCACAGGTTAAAATACACAACACATAACACAGGGGGGTTGATGAATTCCCTTATTATTGTCAGTTTTCAGAATGTCTTTAGCTTTTACTCTTACGCTTTCTTAAACATGATGATTTTATTTACACAGGTTGACTTTTAATCAGAGGAGAGCAGTTGTTACGTTTAGACTGTGAGTCATACAACACTAGACCAGGATTCCCACATTAAGGTCTCCCACTTTGTTGCACTATGGGCCTTTAGGTACAGCTACTGAGCAGTTATGGTCGCGGCTGTTACCAGGCAACATTGAAAGTAAACTTTTCTTATTGGCAGCAGCAAGTTGCAACTCTCAGCTAAGACTAATCCCACTAGCCCGCACACCACAGGCTGCCGTTATCTGCCAACTAAGTTACTACCCCGTCACATAGCTAAAAACAGCAGACTGCATATTCTTCTCACTGGTATCATAAAGGTCTTTTTATTCACCCCAGGCTTGATAATCACTTTAAAGCTGATGTTGCTTATTTCATTGCTGTTTCAGTTCACCACTACATACTTTATGTAATTCGGTGGACTTGCAGTAAAACCAGCTGCTGCCTCATTTGCCGTCTGTAGATTCTGAGGTTGAGACAGTAAAAAGACTGTATGCATTTATGAACCAAGCTGCTGCCCTCCCACTTCTTACCACTGCTGCTGTTTACTATGGCCAAAGCAAAGTGATGAGAATATTTCATTTACTTCCCATAAGCTTTTGTGGATTCATTAGCTGTAGCTAATCTAATGAAAACTGCAATCTAATCTCTATAATGTGGTTAATACATCACTGCTAAACATTTGTCAGATGTTGACCTTTTTGATGTTCTTATTTCTTTCTTGATTGCATTAATCATACTTTATTAGTTAGTCAGTTCCTTGCTGAAAATACATTTTTCTCGTTATTGTTTACTTCGCTATAGATGTATAGGAAAAACAGTCAGGAGAGTACAATTGTGTAGTCAAAGAAAGATGCAATTTTCTTAAAATGAATGGAAGAACTGAACTGAGCTGAGACAAATCCTCTCGCCTTATAACATAACATCTCTTTATTTTATTTTTTATTTGCTTCATACAGACAGGAAATGCTGCTGCAAATCTACAGTAATATACAAGAGGTGCACTGCCATCGTCTCTGGGTGTTTTGGGGCCATTAGCTGTCATGTGGCCAGAAAGTACAGCTTGTTCCTTTTCGTCCACACAAACTCTTTTCTTTAATTATTGACTTCATGAATACAACCTTTAACTCAAATCTCTTTGTCAACTTCCACTGTAGACATGATTTTTTTTAAAAAACACAGTCTTGTCTTGTTTAAACCATGCAACACATACGTACACGTGGTCAGCTTGAAATGTGTCCAAGTCTTTGTTGCATGTGTCTACATGCATTCATATTTATGTGTATTGTCACAGATGGCAGCTATGCACAGTTGCTCACTGTAACCAGCCACATGTACAGAAGCTTTTTTTCCCACAGAAATTTGCATTTAATGGTCTTGCAAATACCTCAGTGTTTTATCACTTTTATGTCCCGTGCATGTGTGAATTTTCCTTTATAGCCTCATAAACAGTTATTCAGGACAGTGTGTGTATTGTCCTCTTGAACAGGGAGTCCAAGAACACACAGATACAGAACACAGCTCTCCAGCCTCGACTGTGATTTGGCGTCTGTCCTTGTGTGTTCACAACCTCTCAATGTCCCTGTATTTCTTCCTCAGGATGGAAACCTGGTCTCTGAACAACACTGGGTCCAACCTCATCTGGGAGTGCACTAAGGGCATGAAACCTAGCCAGTGGCTAAAGGCATTCATGCAACTCTGTCGCTGGGCGAAATGGTCCGGGTCAGCCCAACGAGATGACACCTTGGAGCCCTTCATGTGGGAAAACAGAGAGAGAGTGGGAGAAGAGGACTGTATTAGAGTAAATGGAAGGAGGGATGAATCACCTCAGCTCTACAGCAGGCAATAATGTAATAAAAAAGCCACAATCAGCAAAAAGAAAACACAATTTCAAACTTTTATTTAAAGTACACATTGACTCGGGCCAACAGGTTTAGAGACAAAGTGTATGAGTGGGTCGATTTTCACTGGGATTTCAATGATATATTAGTGCAGGGAATCTGTGTAGAGATGGCCAGATGGCATAGAGGGAGTTGGTGGAACAGCTGGAAAAGGTGAAACATTTTGTTGGAAACTTTGGAAAAAAAACTTCATTATCACTTTGTTTCCTGCTTCAATCTCCTCAACTTCTAATCCAGTGTTGATGCAAAAAGTTAACAGACACCCATTATTTCACAGACAACCTAGCCAGCATCTATGTGTCTGTCTCTTTTTCAATTTTCAGAAAGTATTTCTTTCAATTATCTTTCTGGAAACAATGAAGCATATTCATATTGTTTAACATCCGGAGACAAATCAGTATCCTTCACACCACTTGTTAGACAGAAGTCGAAACCTTTGTCATCATAGCAAATATGGAATTGGCTTGTTAGGCTCTGAACTATTTTTCCATCGTTTAAACTGTAATCAATGCTCTATAATGTAGAAACCTTCACTTTTTTCTTTCCAGCTGTGCAGGCCTGACTGTACTATCCAAGCCCCATTGACTTGCCTATGAATTTCCCTCTTTCATCAAGCTGTGACATTTAACTTGTGGCAAGCTTTTGTCCCTATTGAGCTATAGATAAGAGCCACATGATGTATTGTTCAGAAATGCTCTGTTCCGAAGTTGCATTTTTAAACTTTCATCACAGCAACAAATCCGTCAAATGGATTTTAATTTGGGTTTTCTTTCCTAGATGTTCTATTTTCACTTTAGGTCTCTAAAATCTATGATTGTTTCTGTGGTGGTAGTTATACAAATAGTGTGTGTGAGTTTGTGAGTGTGTGTGTAGGAGGGTGAGAGTGGCTTTGTGCAACACTTTGTCCTACCCAGAATTTAAAGTAATACATGCATCGTGTCATTATTGAACTCCAAATGAAAAAAAGATTTGCATAACTTGATGTTTCACTGATTAAAGGTGAGTTACTTTACATTTCAGTGGGAGCCATGTTTTGCCACTCATCCAAATGACTCCTTCAGGCAGCCTTGTCCCTCCGTAACTGAACAGATCATTTGCATGAGACAAAAGGTTTCTCCACCTAAAAACGCTATATCTAGATGAACAAAATCAACGTCCTGAGGCTTCCCCTTCATTTCTGCTGATATTGTCATGACCCTGTGCCTTCTCGGCTGACTCTGTATGGCTACAAGTGTTTTTGTTGTGTTGCGTCTCTCTCTCCCCTCCCGCGCACTGCGCTCTACCGGGGCGGAGTCATGACGGCTCCAGCCCCTGGCTCGGACACCTGCAAGCAATCGTCTCATCACCACGCTCTTCGCTGGATTATTGTGTAACACTCGTCAGTGTCATTGCAAGTCTGAGCTTTTTCCCGAGTTTCTTTCGTGCCGCAACTCACCTGTTCTTCCTTCCTGTGCCAGATTTCTCGCCAGCCTGAGGACCGCCGTTTGGTGAGCTAAAAGCCGGAGTCCGAGCTAACCTGAGCTTCAGTGAAGGATTGTGTACATAGCCCGTTCCCTTCCCGTGCCTGTGTTCCCCGGAGACCCCCTTCCTGTGCCCCCTCACCTGTATATATCCGCACCTGGTGTCTGTGTGTAAATAAATTGTGAACTTTAGTGACGGTTTGCCTCCGAGTCTCTCCTGAGCCTGACAGATATCCTTCTGTCCTGACACTCATTTTCACCCACTCCTACCTGCTTGCACTTTCTTCTTCACCTCTCTTTTGCACTATTCGTTGGTTTTGAATGGCTGACCCCAGCTGTTCATCCACCTTCACTAACTCTACTCCTTAGATATTTACTTTTACGCCTTGTGTTGCATCTTGCTTTTCCTGACTATGATTCCTCTTCTCTCCAGAGCATACCTCCAACTCTCTAGGCTCTGTCTATGTACTTGTCTGCAAACATAGTTAATGGAGACCTCTGCATGACCTCATCTGTCAACCTGTTAAAAACCAATGCAAAAAAAAGGGGCTCAGTACCGATCCCTGATGTAATCTCAACCCCACCAGCAGGAATTGTGGCAATTTGCTGCTGATCAGTGACACAGTGCATTACTCAACAAACAGTTAATGCGGAAAAAGGTGAACAAACAGTCATTTTAGATTGTTTGACCTGGGCGAGACAGAGTGCAGTCAAACAATTTGCTGTAGTTACAGTGAGAATTTTAAACTGGGTCCTAAATGTGACAGGAAGCTAGTGACGGGACATTAATAGCGAGGTGATAAGAGAGCATCTATTTGACCAAGTAATTAGCCTAACAGTAGAAATTTGAAATGCCAGCAGACAACAAGTTGTGAGCATCCCGGTTGCTGCTACAGATGAACCCGAGAAAGTGCAGTTGTAGGGTCAGTAGAGCCTTTTGAGAGGGGGTTGTAAAAGCTGGAGGAAACTGATCTTCAGATAGAAAAATATGAACTGCTAAAGAATATCCAGTGACAGAAATGATCTGGGCCTAAAATACAATATGACTTGTAAAATAAAACAGCTTAAAAATGTTAAATCATTTAACATTCTGGTCCAGGTATCCCACAAGATGTCAGCTCTTTCCTCTTTCTCCATGTTAAATGTCTATCTGCTGTTGCTTGAAGCGAAGTCACAAATCATGGGCGAGATTGAGGAGGTGGGGGTGCACACAAAATAAAAAGAATGAGAGATCGAGTGAGGAGAGGAGGGGTAAAGGGGGAGTAAATCTAGGTTTGTCGTGCTGCTTTCACAATTAAGACATTAATCACTACGTCCATACTGCTGAGTCATCGTCCTGCCTGTGGTCAGACCATCAATCAGAACCTGACAAAGGGCTGGCCCCATGAACACACACACTCACACAAACACATACACATACAGGGATCTCCCAAAGAGAAGGTCAGGGCTGTATATGGCCTGAAACTTTTCTACCATTTCTCTTTTAATACTCTCTTATTATCTTCTTCTTTCCTTAAGAAAAGGGTCTCTAAACACACAGCACTTTCATCATCTTTAAACTGTGTTGCTACTGTACAAAATGTTTTGATGGACCAACGATGTCATGAGCAATAAATTAAAAGAAGCCTCCATTTGGTTTCTCTCATGCTCTGCTTGCACATTAATGCTGTCTCTCATATTTTTCCACCGATCAGCAGGTGGTGGCGATAATGTTCACGGAAAAGATGAAATAGGACTACCAGCTGGCACACATGGATTACAACAGTGCTAATAGAGCTAAACTACTCCAAACAGAAGCATTTGCAAATGTTTTATGGGGAATGAAATACATTTTGGACTTTGTTAACAAACACTGAAATTATCCCAAAAGGGGACTTTAACAAGGGGAAGCTTGGAAGGCACTTTAGCTTTGGATAACTGCAAATTCATTGAATGTAACCATGAAAACAAGTGACTAATTATACACTGTCTACAAAAAAATGATGGATAGTTGGACTATATATAACTATTTTTTTTTAGTCAGGATATGGGATGACTGGGTTTCTTTCTTAGCTCTTGAACACCAACCCTTCATTTTCAAACCTTGGACACAATTTTCTTCCCTTTTTCTTGTCCAAATAACATTTGTAATTGATTCATTTCATGTTGAAAGGGAATGTGATGAAGCACTACTCCAATTCCCTTGCACATTTTTTCACCTCAAAGTTATTGTTTCTACTGAAAGGCTCAGATGACTGTTGAAGGCCCCAATCACACAGGACTAGAGACTAGTCTACAAGTGGTTGCTGGAGGTTGCATGCTGTTGCTGGTCACAAAGTCACAAGGAGGGTGCTGCATCACAAGGTCCTTGTGATTACTCCGGTTGCTAGCAGATTACTACGGTTGGCTGTAGTTTACATAGGATACACCAACTTGTCAGTAAACACCTGTATAAATGTCCAGGTACCTCAGACCTCGGGTGTCGGAAAAAGTGAGGAAAAACAGGATTTGTTTTGGTTCTTTCTTCTTGGGCTTTCTGAGCACAAAAGAACGAGGATGTGATCATAAAGTTTGAACTGCATCCAGCACAGAAATTACTGCATTATGCTGCTAAAACAACTTTGGCTTTTTGCTAGCATCTGAACAGACAGAATGCTAAAGCTAACCAAGGCAAGGACACCAAGTGATGTTAAAGCTGAGCGAATGCCGACCCCAGCTCAGCTACTAGACCTTGAACCTCAGCAGGTAACAAATGGATGAGCAGTCAGGCTGCTGGTTTTCATGGTTTTCATTCACTCATTCATTTCATTTTCTTTATTTTGTGTTGTCAGCTTTGTGTTCATACCTAAACACTAAGATAAAGAAAATATGTTTCTCCTCAATAGGATAAAGATTTGTGTTGGTGTGTGGGACTGTAGCCTCTAGGTTCACATTGTTAAATTTCGATGATTTTTATAGAGAAACAGAAAAGTAATGTAATGAGTAGTGTAATTAATTGTTTTGTCATGGGATTAATAATAATACACTGCATTCATTTTAAGAGAAGTGTTCTTTGTAATATGTGTAATAATTAATTTTTTGAGTAATGATTACAACACGATCACAACAAAGATGGGATGTACCTCCAACATGCACAAACATTTGTTGGGACAGTATGCAATCACAAGGAGGTTTTTGGTTTAGCACACTGAATGCCTGCAACTGCTCTCAACCACTCACTAACCAATGGGAGAATACACGCTTTTTGATGTTTGCAAGGGGTATGTGTGTAGGCCTGTGTGACTGGGGCTTTAGCAATTAATTTCACAGACAACCAGGAATCCCCAGCAACCACTAACCACGAACAGAAATCTCAAAGAGGTTGAGCAGCGATATGAATGGGAGTTGGAGAGAGCCAGCTAGTAAGGAGCTGGTACATATTACAGAACTGGAGTAAAGAATTCAGTCTTACTTTCTTTAACCTTAAGAATGCCGAACACTGATTCAGAGTTTTTGTATTGCATCTGCAAAGTAATATGCCACACTTCACAAAGCTTTTACAGACTACCATTGTGGGAAAGGACATGCTGAGGTTGTGGAATAAACACCTGTCTGTAGACTGAACATTGCACACTATTGTACTTGTGACAACTACTTTAACTGAGATGACTGCTGCCTGTCAAAACATTTTTCAGAGAAAAAATGCCATTCTGAGGACACCGGACAAATTCAGACAAAGTAGGGTAATTTTTTGACTTGGCCTCTATAGCCATAAAAGCAAGACAGGATAATGTCAAAACAGCTATAGACACGTAGAGTAAAAATCTGAGCCTGTTTGTGGCAGAGACAGAGGCAGATACATTCTATAGGAGACAGTGAACAAGTATACAGTCTCAGTGTATCGATAAAAGTAAAACTCTGTCCAACCTGGGTCATCATGGTTTCCTTGTACTGCTTCTTCTGTGTGACTTTGATTGGAGGTTGCTTGGTCACGGCCGAAACGAGGAAGTTCATCAGGATGTCTTCACAATTAGCCATGCGGTCCACCATTGTCAGCAGGCTAGCCGGTACGTAGTGAGTGAACAAGTAGTGATAGTATCTGATGCATAAAGGAAAAGGGCAGATTAGGGATTAGGATGTGTATGTATTTTTCATTTTAAAAGCCACAATTCTGTTCTCTTTGGTTGCAGTGTTGCACTCTCAGCAGCATGGGAGCACTAGATCACTGTCAGTGGTTACCTCCCTGACAAGGTCTCCCACCCCTCGCTCTTACACACAAATGCATACACACACACACACTTACACACGCACACACACTTTACAATGTTCCTTCTGGCACATTTTTTTCTACCTTACATTTGCATTTGAGAGTCTAAATAACAAAAATAACTGAAGAGGTGCATTGAGCATCCTAACAATAGAACAACAAGAGAGCTGTTTATCTGCGTGACAAGATGCCTTTAATTCCTTTGGAGAGCATCACTCTTCTCCATTCAATTTACCGCTCTGCTTAATACTTGAGTTTACCATTTTTTATTTTAGCCCTAGCATTGCATTTTTGACAATTGCTTCATGATAGCAGAGGTGGAGAAAGATTATATTATCCCTTTTCCTAAAGATGAATTTTAATGTGGTTTGCATCTTGGAGATGGGATGAGTATTTCTGGGAAGCTGATGGAATGGCGGGTTATGCAGAACATCTGCACCATGAGACAAACTGACTGCAGCACTAAAAGAGAAGCTGGACTGCAGTTTATGTCTTTACGTAATTGCTTTTAATGAGTGCTTATACATTAGCACCACTGCTAACGTAAAATACAGCAGCATTACATTTACAGCGGCTATGTGCATAGACAATACTGACTAATAAAAAAATATTTCTTTAAAAATGCTTTTTTTTACATTTTATATATATTTCTTTAACGATCATTACATGAGTCATCCAAACTTAAGATATAAATATAACCTCTCTAAAAATGCTGGGGCAAGTCTCAGCAATAGCTTTAAAGGTTTTTTCTTTGAACAGACATGTAGGTAGAGTTGTGTGTGTGTGAACTTTAAAAGAAAATCATGAGTCGTATCTCCAAGTTTTCTTGGTGCATCGTCTATATGATTTTTTTATATATACTATAAAATATGAAGGTCCTTTGCAGCACAACACAAGAAGAAAAACAAGTCAACTGTCATATCCGCAGGTGTAGGTGTGTAGCAGGCAGAGTTGTGGACCCAAAAACGCAGGACTTGGCAACACAGAACTGAACTAAAAAACACAGCTTTAATGCTGGAAAAACAGGCAACAAAAACAAAAGGCAAAAACCCAACTGAACAGTCACAACCATAAAAATAAACTGACTCAATCACGAGAGGAAACACAGACAGAACCACCACCTACGATGAGGGAGAACGCAACCGAGAACAGAGGGAAACACAGACAATATATATAGAAGGAGGATAACACACAGCTGACACAAATCTGACTGATGAGATAGAGGAAGCAAAAGTGAACATAATACATATGAAACAGAAGACTATCAAAATAAAACAGGAAGTACAAACACTGACACCAAGACTAAGAGTCCAAAAGACAAAACACAGTTCAGGGGGTCGACCAGACCTCAGGGTAAAACTCAGTGGCTGAGGCTGGCAGTGGAGTCGATGAAGGTCTGGAGGTGATGGTGGCAGAGACCCTCTGCAATAGGACTGGAGTCTGGCGATGGTGTGGCGGGCGGAGAACCTCGGGCGACAGGACTGGAGGCTGGGAACAGTGGAGATGTAGACCCCTAAGGCAGCTTGGCAGGTGGCTAGCGTCAGTGGCGAGCCATAGACTGCCATGGTGTGGCAGCCTCGGGCCCAGACGGTGCAGACTTCTGATGAGGACTGTGCAGGCTGGGGCCCCGCATTGCACACACCACGCTCTGCTTGCTCTAGATGGGGCTGCTTGGCCTAGCACCCAGAGTTTTGCAGTTATTATTCCAGTCAGCGTCGAGGAGGAATTTGTCAGCTGTTGAAGGATGAGGAGGTATTCATGTGCTGCTGACGTGACAAGAGGAGAAAAGCATGAAGACAGCAGTTCTTGCAGTTCTTCTTTAGCCTTGGTAAGAGCACAGACCATCTCCGGAGACCGGGGAACCTGGAGGAGCAAAGGGTTCCTCTGGATAATCGCATGTTAAATCCAACAAATTTGTGCCTTATGCCTATGGCTTGGGAGATGTGAATGAAAAGACTGTTCATCCTTGTTAAAGCCAACCCACATTCGTCCAGGGCTGAGTCCGCTTGGGCCATTATTTGGTCACATTCTTCTGTCATATCCACAGGTGTAGATGTGAGGTCGGCAGAGTTGTGGACCCAAAAACCCAGGACTTGGCAACACAGAACTGAACTAAACATCTAAGCATTGGGCAACAAAAACAAAAGGCAAAAACCATCCAGACAGACAGAACCACTACCTACAATGAGGTAAAAAAGCAACAGAGAACAGAGGAAAACGCAGACAAGGAGGATAACACAGCTGACACTAAACTGACTGACGAGACAGGGGAAGCAAAACTGAACATAATACACATGAAAAGAGAAGACTGTCAAACACTGTGACCAAGACTAAGACACATGGGCTTGACCCTGGGACTGGGGAGAAGACAGACAGACACGGGTACATGACTGTGATGGCTGAAAGTCAAAGAGATGAGACTAGGGAAGACTGAACTCTAGAGACACCAATACAGAACTAGAATGTAAACCATAACAAACACAAAAACAGGAGCATGACATCAACACTTCAGGGCTGAAGGCTGTAAAATTTTGAAATGCAGAAAAGCAGACTACTTTTTACTTAACTTAATCCAATGATCTGGAGAAACTATTTGTGCTGCAGGGCATTCATCCTATAGAAATGTAATTTTTCCATGTCAGGACCTATATATCCTAGGTACAAACCATGATTGGAGGCAATCATAAGTTCACCATGTACTGAAGGGTGTTGTTGGCCTTTATATGCATGGTCTATAAACAGACCAAAACTCTAATTCTAAAACTAGTATCTTTGAGATTTTTGGGGATTTTTGGGGGAGTAGAATTCGAGGCTTCTGAACACAACTTGCAGCTATCCAGTGGTAGCAAGAATACAATTACAGCCTCTCTTAAATAAGCTTAAGAAACATTTTTATTTTAATCCACACGAGCAGTGCCTCTACTCCTCCCAAATGACTGAGGTCCTCACCCTATCTAAGAGAAAACCCAGAGACTGTTCTGAGAGGTTATTTCTGCTGCTTTTATCTGTAATCTTACTCATTAAATCACGACATAATGCTTGTAGCTACAGGTGAGGGCGGGAAGGCAGGCTGACTAATAAGTTGATAATGTCATCTTCATGCTCTAGCACACTGTCTGCATCACAGACGATGCCATGTGCCATCTTTCTGTGCCACTCTTCTGCCATTCACACAAATACAACTTCACCGATAAGCAAGAAATCCTGTGGGTTTGTACCTGTGGTAAAAAGCTGCTCCTGTAAGGACCATGGAGTACTCATTGGTCCACTTGGAAGTGTAGCCCCAGCGTGATCTGGAACTATCCCAGTAGTGGCTCCTTGCTGGATAACCAACAATACGCTCGGGGAAACTTTGCCATACAGTGAAGGCGAAGTCCACCTGGTCAAACAGAAAGGAAAGAAAGAAGGTACTGAATAGATTAGATGTGTAGAGGAAATGAAAAAAGAAAAAGAAAAGAAAAAGAAGAAGCAAAGGTGGAAGCACAATGAGAAAAAATGGAGAGAAGAAAAGCACAAAGAAATGCAATACAGCTTATTCAGAATATATGCAGTGTGGTAAAAATTGCATTCAAAACACCTGTCAAATGGCATTTAGCCAGCTAAACCAACAAGGCCGTCTTCTAAACAACTTCTCTGCCTCTTCACAACTACACAAAGAATATTTTTGAGGCCATTTCGCAATGTTTTCATTCCAGCTGAAGCACTGAAGCACTTCATGTTAAAATGTCATTTAAATATCAGAGTGCACTCATTGATCAGTTAGAGAACTCTGAGTCACTTTCTAAACCTGGCTGTGCTGACCTGATTCATAATAATTTCCTCTTGCATGATCAAATGAGGTTTAAATTTTAAATTTAAAAAAAAATCTTTTTTAAAACAGACAGATTTATAGTACAAATAAAAATTATATCTATTTATCTACTTGTCTATTATTCTCAGGTCATAAAATCCCTAACCTTGAACTTAATTAAGTCAGACTGCTCATGTTGAAAATGATTCATTACAGGGTCAGGTGTGGTGCCTGGGCTCCAGGTTTATTATATATCAAAGATGAAGAAGTCTCAGTCAAAGATGATGAATAAATATCCCCTCCCAGGGGATATTTGTGCAGGTAAATTCTGGGGTAGTGGAGGCTTCAAAACAGCAGGCAGTGATACAGGGAGAGAAATGAAATATTTTGCAACTTAAATTAGGAGGGTGTGCTGGTATATATCATGAGGAAAGTAAGGAAAGTTTGAAAGTGTGTGATGCAGTGTATTTCATAGACTTCTGTCCATTTTAGTGCAAAATACAACCCCACCAATGGGGCATGAACTGTGGTTAACTGGTTAACAAGCTTGTGATTTACACCAACACCATCCCTATTTCCATCAGGACTGCTGTGGCCAGGAAGTCAATTTGGCAGCGTCAAAGGAGACCGTGTGTGCATCACCAAGAAACTAGATGCTTTGAGGATCGAGACCCTCGAAGCAGAAACAGGTTGCTGGTCTTGCATTGTGGTCATCTTTTAAGCAGGTGCCAGCTTTGACTGTCTCCTGCTCCATTTTCCTCAGAGACTGCCTACTTCACAATAAAGAAGAAATTTCTCATGGCCTTTTTGTGGAGCAGCTGGTGCCCTTGAAGAAGATGGAGCTACCTGACAAAGACCCTCTTTTGAATACCAAAACACCACTGAGACATTCGGCCAGACACACTAGAGAATAAGGGGCTCGGCACATAATGAAATACTTTGTTAGATACACACATCCACACACCCGAACACACAGAGAAATTAATTACCAGAGTAGCACAGGTAGAGGAACTAGAAGTTGGAGAGGGGCGAACCAAAGGTGGATGTTCTGTCATGAACTGAATTACCGTAAAGCATC
Organism: Oreochromis aureus; assembly: GCF_013358895.1. Taxonomy (NCBI): domain Eukaryota; kingdom Metazoa; phylum Chordata; class Actinopteri; order Cichliformes; family Cichlidae; genus Oreochromis; species Oreochromis aureus. Next base: position 18,758,148 of record NC_052956.1, on the reverse strand, counting down.
TGATGTAAGCTGAGAAAAGGTGATTTAAAGCACAGGTCCTTAAGAACGGACATGTTAGCTGTGTGTGTGCACTGCATTTGTGTATGAAAATGTGCCCATGTGGCAGATTTGTGTGTGTGTGCGTGTATGAGTGAGAGAGAGCGAGAGACCACTTACAAGTAAGTGAGTAACAAAGCAAAGGTTCATTGCAATCTGTCTGTCTTAATTATCGTTTGATATGACTGAAAATTTCTAATGAGCCTTGAACACAGTCTGTGTGTGTGTGTGTGTTTGCAAGACTCCACAAAGTAAACAGTTACATTTAAAGGTTCATTAAAGTTTATGGTAATTTTAACGGTTATGTTTCAGGTTAGGGTAAACTTCCAAGATGTTAATGCAAGACAATGTAACGTCCTTTGAACTGATGGAAACACAACACACAAATATATGTGTGTGTGTGTGTGTGTGTGTGTGTGTGTGTGTGTGTGTGTGTGTGTGTGTGTGTGTGTGTGTGTGATTCATACTGATGGATTCTACAAAGCCGAAATTGATCTGAAAAGTTGAGGGTCAATCCAGCAATAGATCTGCTACAAATCTCTCCTGACATTTGGGTTTAACATGTCCAACGTTATAAGATGAAAAGGAGTTGCATCAGATTTTAGAGCCCCTCTCTCCCCTCAGTGTTTCCAATGCTTTGGTTGTTGAAAAGTTGTGTCTGGTTTTATTTATTTATTTTCCTCTCCATGAAGCAATGCCACTGCAGTGCTTTCACTGTCAACCTCCACCTGTCTTCAGAATGATAAAACTCAGGAAAATGTGTCGTAAACTGATCTTGCATCCAGCTGGTTTGGAGTGCTGTGGCTTTGATGAAGTTTTACCAGCAGTCTCAGTGTGATCCAAGATCGCCAGCTGGGTTTTAAGGTCTGCATTTTGGGGCTAAAGGGAGCTACAGCAGTTTTGTATTTTGCAGCGTTTTAGGACTATAGCCATTCTCACCAAGTAGTCTCAGTGCTGTGAGGTTATGTCTCATCTGGGCGACTCCAAAAGTGTCTTTCATTGATTGCTTAAAGGTTCTTCTATAGATTGCAAAGGTTAAGCATTTGGCGTTCAGTGCTGCATGCCAGCACCACAGTCCTATTACAACTTCTACATACAGACACCAGCTGAATCTCCAAACAGTTAAAATATTAAATATGCAGATCCAATATCTAGACATATTCTCTTAAAAGTAAAGGTTTATAATTTACATGTGTATGTGGAGCACACCAAGCTTCCTTGGTTCAAAGGGAAGTTAGGGTAGACTGAATTTGTGCTCCAGATTTTTTTCCAGCAAATGTCCAAATGGTAAATGTTAGGGCCCCAGTCACAGAAGCCTAGAGACCAACTGGTGACCATTTGGCAACCACCGTTCACCCCAAACCAGTTGCAAGCGTTGAGTGGCTGGATGTTGCTTGTTGTCCCTATGTGAAATATACTACAGAAAGGTAATGGTAAATGGTAAATGGACTGGTTCTTATATAGCACTTTTCTACTCATCTGAGCACTCAAAGCGCTTTACACAACTTGTGCATTCACCCATTCACACCCATTCGCACAAGCACATCTTTCTAAGTGCTTTCTAGCTAATATTCACACACATTCATACTCCGATAGATGCATCGGAGAGCAATTTGGGGTTAGTATCTTGCCCAAGGATATTTGGTATGTAGACTAGGGGAAGCCAGGAATCGACCACCAACCTTCCGATCAGTAGATGACTGCTCGACCAGTTTCACTCATGAACCTCCAGCTTCATCAACCAGTAGGGAACTACATGTTTTTCCCTAGTGACCAGAAGTTGGCAGGGGGCTGCAGACCGGTCTCTAGGCCTGTGTGACTGAGGCTTTGAAGTAATTTGGAAGATGCAAGCCAAAGGAGGATGTAGGGATCGATAGAGGGGTTAATAAAAAATTTTTTTTGAATTAATATGAGCCAAAAATATGTTGTCTTATTTTATCAAAACTGTTTCAAAAACTTACTACAAAGCACTTAATTTAAAGGACCCTTTTATGTACTTTAGAGAGCCATGCACACTGTAGGAAACTAGCAGTGATGCTGAGACCAGAGATCATATAGTGCGTAAGTGAAAATGCGGGGATTTGAAGTGATGAAAAATTCAAATTTAAACTAATATTAGGTTTCCTTGCTTGCTGCTCTGGATTAGAAACACACCAGGTTTTAGATGCTTCTAAATTGGCTTCATTTTTCTTGAACACCACATGCATCTTTCATAAAGTGTTTGAGACACAAGATTTAAACCACTCACAGGTGAATTAAATAACACTCATTATCTTGGCATAACCCATGCTCAGCTGGTTTGCTGTGTTCATATAGACATTTGACACAACTAAGCATTAATGCAGACCAAGAAAGACATTCAGAAATCACTTGAAGGTGGAAGAATTCAGATTTTGATTGGCAGGATTTCCTACACTGTCGGTCCAATATCGAGCATGCTGCAGCCGGGGGCCTCAAAGTGACACTTTCAACTCATCCAATCAATCAATAGGTAAGAAATATGAACTTAATGTGAGAAAATACCCTAAATGAAATGAGATAGCGTCCATGAGCAAAAGAAAACCATAGAGGTCAAATCATTATCTTTTCTATGAATTTATGATTTGTTTAAGTGTGTACTGAAAACCTTGAATACTAATGAAAATTATAAGTGCTCTGAAACATGTTCAAATCCGGAGACAACCTTTAAATGAAAAGAGGATCAAGATTCTGCCACTGCTGTTGTAACACAATTTCCATATCTACCATATAGAAAATGTCTTCCAAAGGGCATAATTCAGCAGCATGCTTGGCTGCCCAATGAGAGACGACAAAAGCTTTGTCAGGTCGTATCCCCTTCTCTAATCTCTCTTCATGGAATAATCATACATTTAATGAGCTGAAACAATGTAATTATGAAATTGGCACAGCCATTCTTCTGCCGAGGTATTGTAATATGAAAAGTCCTATTAAAAGTGTAATGTTCTCTCTTGCACATTTTTAGTGAATTGACATATTTCATCTCCTTTCAATAAAGCCTCTCACCATGTTAAAAGGGCAATTAGAGCTATGGGTTAGTAAGCACAGCAAAGATTCACTTCACTTCCTCTCTTATTCACTAGTTCTCTCCCTGACATTTTCTCCCTCCTCTCGTTTCATAAAACAAGCCGTGTGCTCATAAAAGTTTAGTTGTAGAAACTTGCTCATATTGCCGTGCCTGAAATTGTGGTGCTATAAAGTGTAATTGCGATCCCGTTTGCGTAGAAAAGGTGAACATTGACTTGCTCCGATCAATAAAACATCTCAGAGTTTAAAGATATATTGGATCTCTAGGGCTCATTGGGCCTCACAATCTATTATGGATTGCATCTTTCATTCGCTGAAGATCTGCAGAGAAAGAAACAAGGCAGCTACTTGTAATGGCTCTTAAAGCAGGAGCACTAATTTAGCATCCCAGATGAGCTGCTTGTGACCGTATTGCTGCCTTAAAGGTAAGGAAACTTTGTGACTTGATACTTGTCTGTATTTGTCTATCTGGACATTCATGCAAATGAGCGTATGTTTGATAGCATTATAGATCATCTGATTTCAGAAAACTTTCAACAGCTTTTAGTCGTAAATAATGTTTTTCAATTGAAATGTATAGAATTCTTTAATACAAAATGTACAATGAAGGCTGTTTTCTTAAAAAGGCTTTCTATACCATTAGAAACACCATACTTTACACATCTCCACTCACTATTACACATTCCTTATACTGTAGAGGGGATTGTTCATGTATCATTCACCTCTAGATTTATACTAGGGAGGAAGTTAATACAAATATTTAAATAGCCATTGAATTATAATTTTTTTGACTTTTAAACTCTACCACTAGAAGGCTGCAGTACTGCAATTAAAGCTGTTAGCCAGCCTCCAAAAATATATATAATATAAAAAATAAATGTAAATGGCTATAGCCTTCAAAAATTCAGAAAACTACACAGAAACTCGGGGTAAACTTTACCAGGTAAAGCTAGCATGGAACAAATCTACCACAACTGTGCACAATGTTTTTATTTTTGAATGGTTTAAAGTGAATTTTGCCTCCAAGTGTCACAAGTGTTTAGACAGTTTTAGCCCTAAAAAATGACAATAAAATATGTTGACAGTATTTTCTGATTTGTAGTACTATGCAAGTCTTTTTTTCTTCCTTTTTTTATTTTAAAGTAATTAAACCAATTTTAGAGGATTTTTTGATTGTTTGTGTTTGTTTCTTAAGCCACAAAATTTGAACTTTTTTGAAAGAAAAACCCACAATGCAGTGCTATCAGTCATGGATGTGAGAACTGAACAAAAGGTAACCAACATCAAAAGAGCTTTGAATGTCCTTCAAGTCTAGAGAACTGTTCCAGGAAGACTACTTAAAAAGTCCAAGAAAGCTTGCCTAACAAAGTTCAGACTGTGTTGAAGTATGAAGGTGGTCATATCAAATAAATATTATTACTCTATTATTATTATTATTATTATTATTATTATTATGATTATGATTATTATTATTATTATCATTGCTCCCCCTTGTTAGGAAGGTAAACACATGAAAAGCTTTCAATCAAGCACAAACTGGCGTTCTATCACCTTTTTAATGGTAAGCAAACAGATATCAGTCCTCATGTACAATTATAGGCTACATTTCTGCATTTACCTTTAAATTTAAATCCTTTTCCTTTCAAAATTAGTGTGCCTCTGCAATGTTTATATTTCAGTGGTTTTACTAAGCCCCACTTGGCTCACTAACTCTGCTTCAATGTTTTAAAAAGGTGGATTATCAACATTATTTCCTCCCTTGACAGAGCTTTAAACAATTCTCTGGTTTCTAATTTGTTCTAAAACAGTAAAAAAGTGTTCCTCATCCTTGTTTTTAAGTAACAAGTGAGACTTTAATCAAAGAAGCGCTCTGTGTTTTGACAGTGTAATGATACAGACACAAAGTTAATGGCTCTCGTAAAACTCCTGACTCCATGAGAGCGCTTTGTTTTTCATTAAACACTCTTCAATCTGCTTTTCCAACATTTCCTTATTTGCTCTTGCTTTGATTTTGAGCAGGGTTTTTTTCACCTGGTTTTCTCTGTCATTTCTCTCTGCTCTGTAATTTTTTTCATACCACTGTTACTTTCACTTTTTCCCCTTTCAAGCCTGTATTTTCTTTCGCATTCTAACGCTGCTCATATTATTCCTTATCTCTGCTTTTCTTTCCTTCCTCATTTGGATTTTTTTCCTCACCTTTTCACTGGGTTAATTTAAATTACAAGAATACAAATTGAACGAGTTCCACAGTAATTTAGTAAAGGCAGGATCTCAGATTGTGGCGTCTGTAATCAGAACTCTTTGCTATCCGATTCTGCTGCTATGTTAGACTTCCTACTCATCTCGCTTAGTTTTTAAGCATTCTTTAAAAGCAAAACACATTTTCCACCTTAAGTTCAGTGGCCATTGTGCTGTTTTCTAGAGTGAGGAGATTCATTTATAATGAATAGTATTCATGACTCTTCGTGAACAGACTGTTTCATTTCAAAGAGGATCAATAATGTGTTAAGATATCGTCACCTTTTACCACTGACTGCCATAAAACCATGCAGATCACATCAAGCTATAACATTTTTAGACGTAGGCTTCCTTCCTTACTTTCTGTTTTTGTGCAGTTGTGTCCAAATGCATTTATGTTTGAATTATAGTATTCAAGTCCTCATTTCTATCAAAGTTGAGTGAATTGTAGGGATGAACACAATTTGTGTATATCTCTGCTTTTGCCAACTTGCTCTGCAGCTTTCAAGATGTTTCACAAAGGCGGTTTATTAAATTTGGGAAAGTTTGCATATTAGGAGCCGCAGGCAAGGTTACTTGAGGTTGCATTACTTTTACCAAAGCCACTGATTAATCCTCATTGTCAAACCATTTTCTACAGTGGCCCTGAGAGCTAAATGAACTGCAACTTGAAGTGAGCTGTAAACCACAATTAGAAACACACTGAAACAAACAGGATCTACATTTCCCCATGGTTCTGATTTGTCTTGCTTTTAAAATTTGCAGATGCCTTCTCAAGCTGCAGTGACATGACCTGTCAGGTCAACTCTACTTTGCTTTTGTAAACTATATTGACAAATGTACTGGGACACCTACACATTTCACCTACAGGAGCTGTTCGGCCATGGAAAGTCTTGCCAAGCTACACCATTTTTGGGCTGGAGTTAAAGCCAGAGGAGATTTGAAACTCTGCAGCTATTGAGTCAGCAAAGCTCCGGTGACTTTTATGCACTATGCACCTCAGCGCTCGCAACCCCGCTCTTTAACTTTCCATGCTCTGAGATGCTGTGGTTCCTAAACACTTCAACTTTTCAATAATACAACTTACAGCTGATTGTAGAATAACATAACCTGACTTCTTGCACGGATTGCATTCGATTACAGTACCACACTTTCACAAATGTTTGCAAAAAGCAGACTGCAAGAGCTTGATTTTATACACCTGTGGTAATGGAAAGTATAAAAACCTGAATTCCGAGATAAAGAAATGGCTGAATAATTTTGTCCACATAGTGTAACCTGAAAAGTGAATAATTGAAGAAATACATTCTTCACCATGATTGCCAGCTAATCGTTGAAACTGTGACATTTTTTTTATTAGCCAAAGATTTAGGTTTAGATTTTTTAGTTTTTAATATCTTCACATTTTTAAAATGCTAAATGAGTGAATGCTAGCTTAAGTCAGTTCAGTCAAATAATTTTGTAAAAGCAGACATTGTAACTGCTTTATTTACCTCCGTCTCAAATCAAAGACCAGTTTTCACCTAATATCTTTGAAAGTCATTGTTTAGGCTAAGAGTAAGAAATAGGAATTGTTCTTCCATGTGTTTTTACACAGTATAGTGAAGTGGCTTCTTTACTAACTTGGGATCTGAGGCTGATATCAGTGTTTGGTAACACTGTGCCTCGGGAGCATAGCTGTCTCACCTCATTTTGTTGATAAAGCACCAGTGTCTCAGTTCACCTGTTTGTAAAACTTCAGTGTAGTGCCAGTTGGTTGATAAACTATCATTAACTCACCTCATTGGTTGAGAGAACAGAGTCTTCATCCAGACTGAGGACGGCGTCGGTGATGATGGCGTCATGGGGGAAAAAACGACTGCTCATCGTCTGCAGGCAGAGAGAGAGGAAATAGTTTGCACTACTGTTAACTGACAAACTTTAGGTAGTCTGAGCTTTTTTAGGGATCAAAGAAACCTACTATACACATTAGGTATTTTAAAGGTATAGAGTTGGTCTAGCAATATAAAGAAATCCATAAAAACTTAATAGGTTTTGTTTGAGTTCTGATCAATTCAATGCCTAACAGAAAGCATGCAACAGGCCCTGATCTATTAGCCCAAAGATCGCTGCTGCTGATGTTATTGACTCATAATTAACGTGTGAATTATTTAACTGTTTGTGAGGAAAAGTAACAAGGACATAAGTAATTGGTGAAAAATGGGTTCAGTTGAGGTTTCAAACAACCTGCTCCCGGGCTCAGCACTCAGGATCCTTCAAAATCTGTTATCTTAAATGTGAGTGGGTAGCAAAGAACAAGTCAGTATGATGAACCTCAGACAAAGCATGTAATTTATACATTCACCTGCAACTTCATTAGGTGCACTTCTTTAACAGTCACAACTCTGTCACAACTCAGTACATTTATGCATGTAAGCATGGTCCAAAAAATCAAAATGAGCATCAGAATGATGAATTACTTGTACGTGGCATGGATGCTGGTGCCAGACAGGCTGATCTTAATACTTCAGGCAGTGCTGAAAATGTCCCTACTGGGATTTACTGGGATTTCCCACACAAGCATCTCTAGGGTTTACAGAGGAGGGTCTGAAAAAAAAAATATCAACTGAGTGGCAGTTCTCTGGGTGAAACTGCCTTGCTGATCTCAGAGGTCACTACAAGGTCATTACAACCAATTTATGCAGAAGAGCATCTCTGATCACATGACACCCCTAACCTTGAAGCAGATGGGCTACGAAAAGCAGAAGCTCACAGGTTGCTGGTGAAGATGTAATTGTGAGGGATATATTTTCTTGCCACACTTTGGGCGCCTTACTACCACTTGGGATGTCATCCAATGGGGGATTAAGATTACGTTTGAGCCGCAAATAAATCTGTAACAACGGTTATGATCTCAAAATGGACCAAAAACACTATAAGGAATGTTTCCAGCACTTTGTTGAATTTATGCCATGAAGAAGGTAAAAGGGGCTCCAGCCCCAAAATACTAAGGTGTACCTAATAAAGTGGCTGTTTGAGCGTATACAACAACAAAAATATTTTAATCCATAATATTAGCTCTGTAGCAACATATAGCGAGAAAATATATTTTTGCTTCATCTTTAACTCAACCAGAAAGATTATCTTTGCGACTGGAATTACCTAAAATGTGCTCGTGTAAAATTTGCTACACTTCCTTTCAATTATTTCAAGACTCTATGTCACTGAAATGAAGTGTCATGCCACAGTGGTGATGTTTTACATGGATTCATGACCTAAAAAAAAAAAAGAAAAGTAAATTAAATTTACACCCCCAGGGGTAACATTAAGAGGCTTATTTTGTCAAGTAAGACCACAAATCTCCACAAGCTTAATGTCTACTTCCATTTCAGCCTAATGATCTGACGGATGCTGAGATTAAATTTATTAGGAAATTAAGCGTAACATCAAATGAATTTTAACACAAATCCCCGACATTCTTTCAAGTATTTGAGAATGCCACATCAAATTCTGCATTAAATCATTGCTTAAAGAAAGAACTCCTGGCAGAAAATGTGTTTTTCTTTGGATGGTTGCCCTATAATCAGGAGACATGTACCTTATTCAGTCAGGACAGTGTTCGCCTTAGCCAACAGCTTCTCAGTTTCCTCAGGAAAACCCACATTGCAGTGAAACAAGTTGCTAAATTAACCACAAAAGCATGCCTGATAATCTGCTGCATTTTCCAGACTTACTGGTGGGAATGTATTACATCAAAGTTGCATGCACACATTTGCATAGTCAATGTGCATATAAATAGGCATGACAGTCTAATCTTGCATACAGTCTTTACATTATTTCTTCACTACATTTCCAGCATCTGAAGGTCATCATTTTCAAAACTTATCGCTTATTTTATCATCGTTTTTCTTCTTTCACTAAATTAGAAATCTATTTCTTACACATACACACATATTATGAATCGTCCTGGAAATCAACATTAACATATGCCAAAGCAAATTCATACAATTATGTTTGCAGATTCAGTAAGAAGTGAGTCTCCTCCTGAAGTCAATATGGATTAAAAGTCCGAGAAAATATCACATCTGCATGTTTTATGGGAACTGAGGAAATACAGCCTGCTTTCATTAATAAGGTCTGCAGTTGAAATCATTTTATCAAAACCTTTGCTCTTTTGTCCTGTGTAATTGGTGAGAATTGTGGTCCATCGTTACTTGAGTTTTCTTTTTTAATTTTTTATGTTTTTTTCACTCTTTTCAGTTTTATATCTAAACTGTAGCAAGTCAAGGACTATGAGACTGATTAACTTGCCACAATTTCATTGCAATCTATCCATTCACTGTTACATGTTTCCATCTCTACATGGAATTTAATTTGTACACTACTTTAGTTTATGGCCAAATACAGTACACATAAAAAAGCGGATTTCAGTGCTTTTGCATTTGTGTAAATTACCAGTTTGCTAACAGACTATACTGATATGGTGAACATGTTGAATGGACATGCCATATCCATTATTGCTATGTTAGCATATGGGTGATAGCATTTTAGCACTAAGCAGCATGACTGTAATCTCTTGAAGCCTCAGTCAATTTCAGCTACTCCCGCTAAAAAGCTACAGCAACCATTAGCCAGCTACAATTTTTCACTAATAACTGGTGATTGCAGGGGAATGACTACAGCCTTCACTGTATTTTACCATAGTTTTGTGTATAGTGCCCTCTATGCATCTATATAAAGACTTTATAAAAGTTTCTTCGGGCTGAAAATTGTCCAACTTAAGCTCAACTTAAACGTGCTTAAAACACTTATAAACAGTACCCTTCAGCAGTAGACATCGGTATTGGCACTAGCCCTCAAAACCTCTTATTGGCTAAATTTACCACACTTCCATCACACAACCATGCTTCCCTGTGGCTAGTGTCAATGATTTTCTGCCTCTAGACAGAGATTAGATCCCACTTAGATCTCGGGCAGTTCAGTGGTCTGAACTTTATCTTTGTTGCTCTCTTTCCACTCATTTCCTCTCTTTATATTTGCCATGACTTCTGTTACTTAAAGGATAGTCTTTGGAGATATATTTTCTGTTTCTATGCCATTGATATATCAAGATGTTTCTAAGTTAAAGTTAAAAGTCAAAGACCATGTGGGTATCTGCAAGATGATCATAACCTATCAACAGCCATTTTCTCTCATGATGAATAGTTATATTGGTAGTTTAAGACGTGTTATTACTATTGGTAATGAAGACTTTTCTTTTCAAATCCCTCATCCCCATATCCAAACCACATTTCTGGTTATTTGCAATTTCGAACCCTGTTAGCTAAACTGAGCAATAATATGGTAACAACTGGTTTTACAATGTCATTACAATAATTTAAACAATAGGACTCAAAGGTACAATGCTTATCAAGGTTGGTCAATAAAGTGAAAGTCAACTGGGTATTGTTGCAGTAAAAAAGGGAAAAAAAGAGCCATGTGTTAGTCATGTGTTAGCGCTGACACTGACATAAATGGGGTTAAAACGCCACTAAATTATAATTTAAATGAAAGAGAAATGTAATTACTTCTGTAATTAATTACCTCTGCCTGTAGTGATAAAGCCAAAGAAAAAAAAAGGCTCCAACAACAGGCCTTACATGGGCCAAGGGCCTTATTTTTTGCATGCTGGCTCATTGGAAATGATGTGACACACTTAATAGAATGTGCCCATAATTAATTTAAGCAATTATGCCTGTGTTTACCCTGCTATGACAATCAAAAAAGGCTGCTGTGAAAGGGGCAGTTTCCTCCTTCTCAGCATACCGTTGCTGTAGTTTTATGACTCTCAACTTTACGATTCTTATGGAAAACGAGTTGAGTCACGTTGAGTCAATCCGAGTAGGTACTATTTTAGTTCACTCTTACCACTATTATAAACCTTTGGAAACTACTATCAATAAACCCACAACAACAGTAGAAAAAGAAGTTGGGAGTTTTTGTTGAACTGATAGAGACCAAAAGTATCGTGACCTCGGTACAATGACAGCACTTGTTCTTTTATGATAAGACAGATAGATGTCTTGTTTTCTGGAGATTTGATGTAGTAGAAGATTTATAAAACTATGCTAGATTACACCTTCATTATTGGAACATGCCTGCTGTCACATGTGTGTTCACCAACTCTCTGATATCAAGTGATAATCCATAATAAATATAGCTATATTTATATTGTTATCATTTTTGCTGGTCTGATAAATCCTGGAACACCACCCACACTGAAAAAAAAAAGCTCAGTAATGGCTCAGGGACAAAGAGCACAGGGCATTTACCTGGCCTTCATAACCTCCAGATCCCAAACCGCTTGAGCAGAAGCTGTAGATGAAGCCCAATCCATGGTGGAGTCACCTCACAACAGGACTCAACGGACCCAATATTCTAGTGCCAGACTCCACCAGAGGATGAGAGCATGTGTCCATGCCTCACAATAAATAATTTTGGTGCAGTTTTGATCACTTTGAACACTTCTATTTTATGCTCCTTTGCTGTAATTTAAATGCACAACTAAGAAATGAGGATCAATTTTCAAGATGAACTTATCAACATAAAATTCATTGCTTGAAGGCAAGAGAGGTGATATTGAGAGTAGGTCGATAAAGGTGAGCTATAATCAACATATACCCAGCAGCAGAGGGGAGTATATTGACCACTCCTCTGATCAAATTGATTTGTCTGTCATAAATGCTTATCAAGGAGGTCTAATGACGAGGAGCCACTTGTTTCTGATCAATCAGTAATTTTCTCTTTAAGCATAATGCAGTGCTTAACTGGTTGGTGAGTAAACCAAACAAAGACAATAATTTGCAGAAACTACTTAAAGAACTACTTTTCCTACGAGTCATCTGACCTTAATCCTATTGATCATTTATGAGTGACACTTGGACACTCAGAGAGCAGAGAATTTCTGATGTCAAGTGTTGTCACAAGTTAACATGGCCATCCGTACTGCACATAATTGTGGAATTCATGCAGTGAAAATCAACTGTTAATTATAATCAAACCCAAAATGAAAGCATGACTGTCAATAGTGGTCCCTGACCTTTGGACACCATGTTAACATATAGCAATAACATCTCCTACAAACTGTCATTTGCTTGAATGGATTCCCATTCATTTCCTATGGCAGTCACTTTTGACCGGAAACACCACAGATGTATAAAGTTGATTAAAACACTCGAAATTCAATGAAAGAGGTGTTCATCACTTTTATATATTCAAGTGCATAGTGTGGAGGATTTCATAAGGCCTTGAGGCAATCAGTATTTATGAGTGTTTTCATTTGTAAATCGGTCAGATTTGACCCGAACAAGGAAGCTTGTGTTCATGCGAATTTTTGAACATACTTCCAGAAGCATATCTGTGAGTTGACTCTGCAGACAGTGATGTTGGACAAGATGTTGGACGAGAAGACCTTGCTCGCAGTCTCCACTGTGCAGGCCAGTCAAGTTGTTCAATACTAGAATTCATTCTTCTGTCTTTTTGGACCTGGCTTTGTGCACTGGTGTGGTCAGTGTTGGTCAATGTTGTGGTCATACCAGAAATGGAGACCCTTGACTTTCAAAGTCAAAATAGTCTGAAATATTGTGGTTGTAAGGCACAACTGTTACTTTGAAAGCAGGCGTTCTCCTTTTTAGTGTTCCACTTTTTCAAGTCTCGCTACCGCTTGTCAGTTAGTGAGTGAGTATAAATAAATCTGTCTCTTCCATGTAAACAATAGGCCACTGTGGCAATCATAAGGAGGTTTTTGGTGCAGCACTTTCTTTGCAACTAATCTTACCCAACTACAGCCAGTAACTTCCAGCAAACAACTTGCCGACTGGTCAAGGAATACATATTTTTTCCATTGCAACCATAGTTTCCCCATTGGTTGTTGACCAATCCTAAATTTACATGAGGGTCTACTTAAATTTAATTAAAATGAGCTCATTTAAGTGTGAGAACTTCTGAGAAATAATCAAGTAAATCAAATAATTGTTTAAATACTTTACTGAAAGGTGACTCTGAATGTACTTGAGAAAAAATAACACTGAAGGCAAGCACAGGACAGAGGTTGAGGATAGAGAGAGAGAGAGAGAGACGGAAGGAGAGAGGGGAAGTAAAAGCTTGTTGATGGAGTGCATCCACTCAGCATTACAGAGTAGATACACTCATAACCAACAGCAAATTACTCTGCTGCTGTGCTCTGCCGAGGCAAATGACAAACTTTCTCTGTATGTGTGTGAGTGTGTGTGGATTGTTGCTACAGAGGGAGCAAACACAGCGTGCACTTGGAAGGAAATACTGTGAAGAGCATCTGTCTGGGCTGCATGACAATATACCACATGTCTAATTATAGGACCACACATACACATGGTCGCTGAGATGCGTTTTACTGTCACCAGCGGAGACATTGTTCTTTCATTTCAAGAGGGAGACGTTTACATGAAAACAAACAGAAGCAATTAGACGACTAAGAGACTGACATGAAGAGAGAAACATGCTGGCATGTATGGAGGCTTCATTTAGTAAGTGAGTATCTGACTGAGTGCATTTTAAGAAGCTCAACTGGTTAAAGTAATTAGAAAATGTGACATTTTTCTTCTGTTTATGAAATATACCGTAACAACTATGAGTTTTTACAGCATGTATATGTAGATAGAGGCAGAGTACAACCCAGTAATATTGCAAATGAGAACAAACGAAACAAAGTCACACTCTTGGCTTCACTCTAATATCTAACAATCAAAGCTCACACTGCTTCAAATTTACCATTAAGAGTCTATTTAAACTTGAAATAGCACTGGATTAGAATTTAGTTGACAAAGGAAAAGAGTGTTATACATGATTCCCTTCCTCTGCTGCTTGATTATAGGACTTCAGGTAGGATTAAATGAAAATATACTCAATATCTGCTTTTAATTAAACCTGGAACTTGGTGTGGAAAACAGATATAATGAGGTTCATTCATGTTTCTCTTTTTTTTCATTCCAAGGACATTACAGTGGTGTTAATGAGAGAAGGGGGAGCTTTTTTCACTCTGTCTTTACATATTTTATCCTTCTAATCAAGTGATTAAGGCAGGCTACATATAAAAGACAGATTTAGTGATCATGACATCACCTATCCGGTCTTTAACTGATGATGTATGAACCCTGCTTCCAGGTCCAAACTGCTCTGTTTTTATTAAGGCTGTTGTGTTTTTAACATGTTTTAATGCTTTGTATCTTTTTCTTTTAAATCTGTACAAGCCCCTAAAAAGAGTCAGTGATCACTGTCGGGCCTCTTTCGGTTTTTATTACCACTGTTCATTTTAAAGCTCAGTTTTTAAAACCTTACATGTAACTACAGCCAAGTCCATGCAGCAGAGTATTAATGACTAACCTCGTATTATGGATGGATTATCTCAGTTGTTCTCCTGACTGAAGTTTTGTCCGTTTACAGCATCCTGCCATGCGATTGCATTTGTCCTTAACGATCGGGAACCCTCACCTTAACTTTTATCAAGTGGAAAAAAGTTAGTGTTCATCAGTGTTTATATTATGCTAACATAGCTGTGTCGCTAGCGATCACATACCAGCTAGTCCAACTTCAGTAACCCCACAAACATCACTGCTGTTTAGTTTTCTGTCTTCATTTTTGTCCGAAGTGATAGCAGAGCTGTACGTTTTAATTTTTGGTATATTTAATTTATTTATATTCATTAATATTTATTTGGTGGTATATTTAAGTGGAAACTAGCAAGCTAACTCCCCGCTAACTTCTCACTCTGTTAAATTTCATAAATTCGGTTTTCATGGATGCCTGGATGTTAAACTTAATAGTTACACCTGGTAGAGCAGCCGTACAGATCATTTTATTTAAGATGAAAGAATTTAGACACAGACATTAGACATTAGACACAGTTTGAAACTTTCAGTGATGCCACAGTGTTCCTTTGACTTTGGGACCTGAGGCTGAGTTTGGACCCGGAAACTGCTAATGACATCAGACTTAAAGACCAAATAGGTTTGTGAACTAACCCAGCTGTAACCTCCACTGAGAATGAAGCCAACACAGAAGTGCATGTCTGAAGTTCTTCTATTGTTCCCTTAAAGCTTCAAAAGTGAATCAAACCCAACAGATTTACAAGTTCAAATGTCCAATTTTATATAATTAAAAAGCACATTTACAGCCTAATTTAAAAAAACAAAACTTTTTGGCCTCTATAAATAGTTTCCCACTGCATAACACCTCTATGAGAAGTGGATTTTTTGCAATAACTCATCCATCTGGTTGCTGGAGTTAGGGGCATAGTTGCTCTGACAGATTTTCGAACACAGGCAGCTGTAGCCCATCCATGTCTGCTGAAAGGAGTCAGTGAACTAAACCTGAGGAGACAGGTTTAGTTCAACAGCAAACCTGTTTGTGCTGTTGGTACCTTTTGGAGCATTTTAATGGCATTGCCTGAAAAATGATATGGGCTGCTGTTTGCTACAGTCTGTTCAACAAGTTTGTGTTTCAGTTTTTGTGACTGAAAATGGAATCTTTTGTCAGTCTGTTATTTAGTACTAATTAGCAGGTAGTTGTTTCTGTGTCTTCACCCATATGATTCATAAATGCAGCTTGCAAACCTAGCAGTCCACTGTTTCATCCAAATGTGGTAATTTCTTGCTCCGCAAATCTAAAATGGCGACAGCCAAAATGCCAATGGTGAGGCTTCAAAATGCAGATTCACAGACCAACATTACAACATCACAGTGGTAATATCCATTTTTTACATGGTTTAATTAATATGGACCTAATAAATGATGCAGGATTTGATTTAACACTATGTCAACCCAGCCTAAAAACTACAATCTACAATTAAATAATTTTGGGTTTGATATTTTTAGATTAAGAGTCCCAGTCTCTGGTTACAGTTCAGAAAAAAAAATCTTGAAAGCTTGAAAAGAAAGCGACTCAAGTTTTTCTAGGTTTTGAAGATCCATGAGACTTCTTCACCTTCTTCAGCTCTTGGGTGATCCACTGGGGTTTATTATGTGTGACTATCCCTCAGTTGTTCCAGAACTGAAGAAGCACAAACAAAATAAAACAAACGAACAAAACAAACAAACAAACAAAAACACTTTGAAAACATGTGGTGTGCTCTAAAACACAATGCAACCACATGCTTATTTATTTTCAATCAAAACTATAATCTTTTCTTGATTTACACCATGTGCTATGAGTACCAAAGCAAAATCGATAAAAACAAACAGTTGCCTGAGTTTTTTTTTCTTTCAGAACAGGAAGAAATGCAACAATTTTAGACTGAGCAATATATCTTATCGCTTTCCTGTTGTCAGCAAGGAAACGTGTGAGTTTTTAACACTACCAGATGTGAAGAAACTAGCAGGACATAATCAGGACCAAAGAGACACCCACACATTCCTGTAGAGTTTAAATCAGCAACAGTAACTAAACAATTAACGATGTAAATCAGGGTCTTTAAAACCCATCTGACTAAACCAATTCAAAAGTCTTTAGTGCATTATTATTAGTAGTAGTATATGTAGTGTGAGAAAGACTGCTTGCTTTAGTGTTAGCAGCAGCAGTCTTATGGCCACTAATAATGGTGATATGTAGTCATTTCATACTCGCTGTAGGGTAGATGGTTGGTGTATTTCAGCTTCACTGAGCCATAATCCTGACCCACTCTTGTATTTCTTTTGCTGTTAATATAATAACAATATATAAGACTCAGAACATCTGGCATCCCCAGAGGTATTTTGCTGCATTTCCTGAATCATTAATCATGGACTGAGAGTCTAAATGGAGCAGAATTTCTCGCTGCAAAACACTAAACACATATTAAAGACTCATTTTTAAAATCAAGGGCTATTGTTGCCATGAGAGTGTATTTGGTCTACAGCAACGTTCAGGTAATGCTGCCAAACAAGTTCTCCAATGATTCCAGCAGAACATCCATCGTTAACTATACGGGGGTAGAATTATGTTATGATTTGTGTTGATAAAGTTTTTCATTCATTTAAAAGTCAATGATATCTTTTCCAAGAATCTTCATTAGTTTGTATTTATTTCATATTTGTATTCTGATTTATTAATCATAAAAGATTACTGACAGTTATGTTGGATGATACTCGCTGTCGCTGGGTAAAAAAGTGGGTGCTGCATTAGAAACCATCTGGTAACTGCTTTGGCTGCGTTACTTTGAAGAGAAACGGTCTGCAATTGCTTTTTTTACCTCTCACTATCGCTGGGTGAGGAGGTAGCGAGTGCTTGCAGACAGTGTCAGCATCTTCTATGAAATCTGCTAATGATCACAATCATTGCGAGGAGGCTTTGAGTTTGGCGCCATAAACTTCTTTGCAATGAATTTCACCTAGTGACCGCCAGCAATCTCTAGAAACCACTCGGCAACCACCAGGTAAATATATTCTCCTTAAACTTCATAAAACTAGTATAAATTGTGCAAAATACATAACACAGTGTAAGTTTACAGTATCTAATCCTATAGCTGTGTGATATTCTCATTCATGTTATTGTTATTTATGTTTTTTCGTGTGTTATTGTTTTCCATCTTCCTCTAAAACAGCTCCCAGAACATCAGCCGAGTGTTTCGGTCTCTTTCATATCTGGCGTGCCCCTAAGCAGGTCAGTTTTTAAAGGTGGGGATAATATGTCTTCACTGCTAAGCATTTAAATCTATTTTAATACATAATGGATGTACAAAAGCCAACAGCCATTACCTTGGTCTGTCCTTCAATGACAGTGAGAGGCACACTGGTGGAGGGCCACTTGTTTCTAGGAGGTAAAGGCTTGTCGCAGTTCCATAAAACCACAATCTGTGTGGGGAAAAGAACATGGTGTCCATTAATATTATACAAGCCCCAACATTGTTGTGAATTGGTTTCTCCACAGAAGGTTTTGAATGAGCTGATATTCCTCATAATGAAATGTCTGTCCTATTTTTCAAGAAGCAAAGGCCAGCCAGGGTCTTCTGCTTTACAGAGAACCCCTTGCAAGAGAATATCTTATTATCAGAGTCAGTACATATATCATCTTTAGTGCCAGAATAAAAAAAATGTTCTTTTTTCATTAGCCCTGTGAGTGTGTGAACTGTGTTAGTCATCACCAAGTTTGTTTCAAAAGCTTTTGCACTTTCAGTATATTTACATGTACATGAATATTTATAGTAAAGCTTAATTCAACATATTTCATTAAAAAAACGCATTATATAAGAGACTCTGCTTATGCAACAGACCTTTAGTACTCAGGTATTACTCTAGTGCCTTTTTCTAGTACTTTTTATAATGTGTAGAATAATAAAGCTTGTTTAAAAGCTGTCTAGATAAATTACAGAGGTCAAGAAGACGTGTGAAGATTTAAAGCAAATTATCAAAAAAAGAAATTAATAAAAACACACATTATATTTGAAAAAGGAGCAGAAACTGGAATATAAAACCTACAATAATCACTAATCTACTTTCTCATTTTTTAGACCTTCTTGAAAAAATATATATTTTGGATTTTTTTTACTGTTATATGAAAAAAACAAAGAAGGAAGGGAAAAGTAGGAATGAGACAAAAGAAAAAGGAAATAAGGAGAGAGGGAGATATGGAGAGACAAGGTTATAGAAGAAACACATTGATAACATAAACATCAGCTGTCAAGTGAAACATTTTAGATCACAGAGAATTAACACCTCCTGACACTGTTTGCATGTCACTGCATATATGTGAAACCGTTCTTTCATCTCTTTCCTGAACCGCAGCAGCATCAACTCACAGCAAAGATCAGACACACTTCCCACCTGTGCACAGAACTTGGACTTGGCTACAGCGATGATGAGCTTCACCACAGGGGATATCTGGGACTGCAGAGGAGTTACCATATGGATCACAGCGGTGAACTGCTGCGACGGGCTCTTACCTGCACAAACATACCCATACTTCACAAACAGTTGTCATAGGTAAACTGTATTTAGGCTTCTAGAAAAACAACAAAACCCCCCCCCCCCCAAAACACAGATTTGTGCAGATGTAGCTCTCCATAAAGCTCCATCACGGTTAACTGGACACAGAGTGCTCCACGCTGCACCCGTCATCCATCTTCGTGACAGCATATACACCCCCCGGTTCAGATGGCTGACCATGAGTAAACATGTCTAATCCAAGAGTGAACAGTTTGCTTTGAGTCTCTATTACTCAATCGTGAATGATGCTGATTTGTTTCTATAATGGGTAATTCTGTTTCTACAACTCTTGTTAGATACTCTCTTGCATTTTACCGAAACAAACAAATGAACCAAACAGAACAAAAAGAGAAGCAGCAAAGCAGAATGAATTGAGGCTTCTTCGACAAATGGTATTCAGAAAAGAGTGGGATGGGAAGATTTGTAATTTTGAGAACCTTATTCTCCCTGTGGCAAACCTGTGCCAGAGAAATGTATTGATATAATAAAGCACGAGCTTCTACAAAAAGATTTTCTTAATACATCTTTCATTTTAAAATAGATTCATCTATTATTGTCAAATATTACAGGATTTAATTCACATTAATGTTATTAAGATGGCTCAGAATATAGAAAACATACACTGTTTTTGCACTGTAAACTTTGCTGCATTCATAATCACTGCAAACATTATCTGACTAGTATTAAATCATTCCACAAGGCTTGCATGGGGCAAGAAATGATCACAAATATCACACAAACAGCAACAAATTGTAGTCTGTGTAAATACTGATGGTGATTTTCTTCTTCTTAATCTGATTAGCAAATAAGTTGTGTAAACTGTGAATATTTGGCAGCTGTGAGCTGTGTAAATAGTCTAATTACACTAATAATCTATTCACTCACAACAGCACTACATAATACACTCTAGTATGCGAGGACACATTCTAATCAATTTGCCATTTATAATTATTACAATATATTGGAAGTTCACTTACATTTATTATAAATTAATGTTTCATAATTGAAGATATGAAACAAAGAGGTTCATAATGAAGAAAAATAAGAATATAGTATTAGAGTTCTGTGAAAAGCAGAGGTTTCAGGAAACAACCTCAATTCCAAAAAGGCTGAATAACAAAATGCAATGGTTAGTCATAAACACACATTTTGACATTTTCACAATAAACAGTGTTATAGAAATACATTTGCTTCCTTCCTGATTTCTTTTTGTGTGTGTATATTTCTCACACTTTCACGTTTCGAATCATCAAGCAAATTTAAGGCAAGATGACCTAAGTATGATAGTTTTTAAATGATTTGATCTATAAAGGAAAAAAATTGTTTAAACCTACCCTGCCCTGGTAAAAACCTAATTGGCCCCTAAACATAATAACAACTTGTGCCGCTCTTGGCAGCAAGAACTGCAATTAAGCATTTGCAATAACTGTCAGTGAGTCCTTCACATGTATTTTGGTCCATTCTAAAATGCTCTTTTTATACCCCATCATGTTACTGACCTGTTGCCAATAAACCTAATTAGAATCAAAATGTTCCTCCTGCTGTTTCTTTTTAGTATCACTTACTATTCCAGCCTTTCCAGCTCTCATTATAACTTTTTTTTGAAGTGGTTACATTTTACAAAGATTCTTATCCTCTGTTTTGGAATTCAAAACAATGGAATCCATCCATGAGACATCTATAATTTAGCTTTTATTTAAGGTCATTTCAATAATTTCCAATAATATTAGTTCACAGAGTGAAATCTTTCCATCATGTTAAACGTACTGGGTGTTAACATAGATTTTTGTTCTCTTTTACATGTTTAGCATGTTTACCAAGTGATCACATGGAATCTATTTGCTGTTGTTTCCTTCACTTCAAGAAGACCAAAAACTCTAAATTGCAGCAAAACTGCTTCTATTCTATTTTTACACACTGCCAGAAAGTAATTACAAAAAGTTAGATACCCCATGTGAGCAGCTAAAATGAGGATTGCAAAAATCTATAATAGATAAATGGGCAGGCAGATGTGGAAACACACACACACACACACACTGAACACTCAGAGCAGCCAAAGAAGACCAGGACTGCAGGCACATGGCATGGCAAGTGTTGGGTGCATTTGGGAATAGGGGAAAACACTTCCTCATGGATAAGTGCAGCCAGAGTGCTCTTTAGTGTTGCTCTATCCATCTCTCTGACACTGGGCCCCCTGACCAGCCATCTCAGGTGGGCTTAGTGGTATTTATGGAAGCATGAGCTCTGCCCTTGTGGGGGTCAGATAAATAGGCTCAAACCTTCTGTTTCTTGGACATAGCTAAGCCATCTTAATTTCTGTTAAACAGCATGTTTCAGTTTTTTTTAGTACCAAAACCTTGCAAACACTGAAACATTCAGTCATAGAACAGAATGGAAGCACTGGCTCTCTGAAATCAGATCATAAGGGGACATAAAGGACCTTTCTCAAATCTGAAATATTCATTCAAAAGGTGAGAAGTTAACTTTGGAGGGATTTTGTAATTCTTAACAAATAATCAATTTCCTAAAACAAGATAAGATGCAGTTAATTGTCTAGATGGATACATTTGTTCTGGGTTCAAAAGCTGCAGATGCATACTACATAGAAATAGAATAAAACAGAATACAAAAAATTAACATGTACACAACTCAGCCATCACACAATGCAAGATTATACCCCAAATATAATAATATTATTTCATTATTTAATAATTAACATGAAATCTAAAATTGAGAAGTTTAGGTCTAGTATATGGATAATTCATAGAGGCAGACTAGGATCCTTGATGTGCTTTTGTTTTCTTTTTAAGTCCAAGACTTTTAAAATATTAGAGAAATTCTCTTTTTAACGATTGCATTAAAGTACTGGAATTATACTGGAATTTCGTCAATGATGCCAAGTTGATCCATACTTTTTAAGTTGATTTTAAAAAAATGGAAACAGAAGAAGAAGTGGCCAGAGATGCACAGGAGGAAACAATGGTACTTAATGGCCAGTCTTAGTTCTTGCGGGCTGCATCAGCATTACTGCAGTTCTAGCGAGGTAATAGCTTAGGATATCAGAAGTGTTTATGTTTACATTCTACCTACAATATGGATTTAACGCAGAAGCAGAAATCTACTGTTACGACTGTGACAAGAATCTGACAGAGTTTTGAGTCTAGTAAAGAGGCATTGCACTGGACATTGGACTGAATGCTCTTAAAATGGCACACATGGCAGCTGAGCAAAAGCAAGGGCTTCTTTAAAGCTAAAGAGTGTCCTGTGCAACCAATCTGCGCCACACTGATAGCAAGGTCAAAATCTGATACTGACATCTTGCCACCCGCATAGTCCAAAAGTGAGCACACATACCTTAAACTTCTTGAAACACACCTGGAGCAGTGTTACCTGTATTGGTCTGTCAAAGATGTTTTACAGTTCTTAAACAAAAATTTTCTTAAGCAAACAGTCCTAAATACACTATGGTCTAGCGTTACATGGAAAAATCAGAGCCTTGAGGCAGGAGTTTTACACAACCAGTACCTTAGTGCTGTCTTGAGAGCAGCTTGCAGCTCAGTTCTCATCTAGTACACTGGGACTAACTGGCTTTGACAAAGCATTTGCTGATTTCAACTATATGTATAATTTAAAAGACAGGAAATCAGCATACATCAAGTTTTCTCCCATCTTTAGTCACACTTTTATACTGACATGTCCTGCAAGTCTATCTAAAACTCAACACCATTAAAAAAAACTACAAATGTCAAACCAGCTATAAAATAGATGCTATATATTAGAACAGTATTGCTCTGATACATCAATTTCTAGAATATTAACACAACTTGTTTATATAATTTGAAGAAGCTGCAGAGCACAAATGACTGGACTCCTTTTCACACACTAAAGTAAAACTGTAACTTGAGGCATCTGATCCCGATGTCTTACTTGTCCTGAGGCAGCTATGTATTGACATTAAGCCAAACTTTTTTAAACTATCAGGCCCAAGTTGCAACAGCTTTGCCATCAAAACTCATGGGAAGTTATCAGAGTGAGACCGTCGTATACACGGCGCTGACAAAAAGTTATTCCCCCAGCAGCAGCACTGGTGATGGCGGCAGCAAAAATAGTGATTTACTGCAGAGGTGTAAACAAAACTGCTCCATCTATGGTTCTCCTCTCTCTTCCTTCTAACCCTTGTGTCCACAATTCCTCAGAGAAAGACAAACATCGATCTGAGTTACAGCCTCAGACTACTGAGAATCTCTCTGGTCTGCACACCCACATAAACATGCACATATAGAAGCCTTATTTCTTTCCCTGCAGCTTCAAGTTTCTGAACTCTGCCCCAACAGGAGTCTTGCAAAATTTACGTACATATTTTAAAAACCGTATTGCAGATTTTTATTACAGCTGCCTTTGTTAACCACTTATCTGACCTGTGTCATAAGCCATGCTGCTTGTACATTCACTGTTTTAGGCTCTATAGACAGGAGTTTAGACACAGTTTAGGCAGCCAATGAAGTTCAAGTTGACTGGATTTAAAATTAGTTGGCAAACACATCCTCATTTTACAATTTCTTTACTCACTGATATGGTCATTGTGTTCAGAGGTGAAAACTTTCAGAAAAACACAGGAATTGTCACAGACACTTTTCTGTCACTGATCAAGACAGGACAGACTTTATGATACTGACAGTATCTCTTGATGCATCTCCTGGCTGTCACTGACAATTCTGATATTTCCCTGAAAGAAAAGGGAATGTTTTGGATTCCAACAAAGAAGAAAATGTAGTTTAGTTGTGGTCCATAATCGCTGTTTGCATGATGTGTCCTCCAGCTGTTAATATGATTGTGCCAAGGAGAACACTTAATGAAAACAAATAACTGAAAAATTGCTGCCATGCATCACAGCCCAGATTCAGTAATTATCATATATGTATCAAACTTGAGTTTATTAGCTCTGTGTCACAGGAAGTGGCTTGCAATAAACTTATAAAAATTTCTGAAGTTTCACTCCTTTAGGCACCTTGAGACATTCAAGGGTATTTCTTTAAATCCTGTAAATCGCGAGCTGGATCTGCAGCAAACCTGACTTTTCCCCAGCACATGCACCACACTGTGGTTCATGTTTCGTGCCTCCTCTGACAAAAGGTACTCATCACTACTGAGCAGAAACACGCCACAACCCTTCTTGTTTTGAGGAAACCCCACAGGTAAGGAACAGTGAGTACCTTTACTTGAGCCTCCTTACACAGCCCTCATCAAAGTTGCTGTGATCCTTACCTGCTTGTTTTTCCAACATGGTAAATCTAAGTGATCATTCTCCTATTTGCAAGTACACTGCATTCCAGTTATTCGCCTGTGCTGCAGCTAAGTCATAAAACAACAACCTATACCATCTGTGCTACACTGAAATGACTCTTACGGAAAGCTTATGTACTCACCCAGTAGAGCATAGTAAAAAGGAAACTGGGCAGCATCAGTTGAGTACTGAGGGAGTGCATACAGACCACCAGGTAGGGAATTCCACAACAAACGGTTTCTGGATATAAGGGAGTCCACGCGGTCCTGGATGATCTGGATGAAGCAGAGAAGTAAAGCAGAAAGGAAGAAAAAGAAGAAAAAGATCATGGAAACAAGCTGAATTGTAAATGAACACCATAAAAAATATATTTTATAAAAAAACAGAGGGGTAAAAACAGGCTGCAAGAGTGAACATCAAGTATAACTTACCAGGAAGAAAACAGGAAGAAAAGATGAAACTATAATAACCAATCATTTTCTTTTCTTTTTTTTTTGTTTTTTTCAGTCAAACTGAAAAATCTATTGCCTGAAATTGCCCCCTTACCTCCACCACCTAACAACAGACATTTACTAATATTTGAAACTAAAAATGAAAGCTTTTTAGCTTATGTTTGGTGCTTGGGGAGGTCTCGAAGAGAGGAACATCTTTGCAGAACAGACCCAGGATACTTCGTCCTGTGGAGCAACTCAATCCCAACATGAGCAGTCCATTAGTGATTTAGCTAATACGATCCATCTGTCTCGTTACCGGAGGTTGGGTGAGCTGGTTGAATGTTGTGACAGTGAGCCAAATCTTCCAGAAGGCAGTTACCATAGTATAAAATAATATTAAAGAAGAGTAACAACATCATAAGTAAAAGTAATTTATCAAGTATGAGCAAAACATACTCACGAGCTTTATTAGTACTACTACTGATGTTTTAATGAGGAAATCGGCTGGTTAAACTGTTTATTGCACATTTTATTAACTCATTATACGACTAGCTTGTGAGATTGCATTTTGTCAGTGGAACATATATTACTGTATGAACTGCAGCAGTGCAGAAGTATGAAACATACCTGAAGTCTGTACAGTGATGAGGATCAGAGGACTTCTGACTCTGTGGCAGAGGGGTGATTGTGTAATCTGGTTTACTAGAAAGTAAGGAAGCTTTTGGGGGACTGAGCAAAACCTCGTCCCTTCTGAGGACAGCTTTAGGCCACAACTGTACTTATGTTTTCTTCTTCTCTGTTTTTTTTCCCTTTCTCTTCAGTATCCACTAGTTGGGGCAAATAATTCAGCTCAGGTCTGCCAGAAAGACTTTTTAAAACATGTGATGCTTTAATTTACTTGGAACTAAAAAAATCATTTTTCATACCATAAATTTGATCAACATTTAACAATACTGCTAATACCAATGTTAGACCCATAACATCTAATCTACATGTTTTTATTGACTGGGAGAAGGCGTTTGATTGTGTCCCCGGGGTGGCCCTACAGCAGGGCCGGTGTCCCTGCAGGTTTTAGATGTGTCCTTGAACCAACACAGCTGATTTAAATGGCTAAATTAGCTCCTCAACATGTCCTGAAGTTCTCCAGAGGCCTGGTAACGAACTAATCTTGTGATTCAGGTGTGTTGACCCAAGGTGAGATCTAAAACCTGCAGGACACCGGCCCTCGAGGCCTCGAATTGTCCACCCCTGCCCTACAGGATGTAATGCAAGAGTAATGGAGCTGTTGATTGTAGCTGATTGGTTGGTTGCCACTAAAAGATTTTATTTATTTATTTTTGCAAATTATATAGTGACATAAAAATTCTTCAATTTCATTTCGGTTTTAGCACATAAATGGCTTATGAACTGTCTATATTTTTGACTTTTACATGCATATTTTAATTTTTTTGCATGACTAATAATGGACTACAAACCATTCAAAAGTAGACATATACCTAAGTAGTTTTGACTTATTGTGAAACTTAAAAAACACATTTTTCATTTTAAAAAAACAATCAAACTTTTTAATCATATTTCTTTGTATTTAGATCGAAACAATGGAGGAAACAGGGAGTGGGGAATTGACACTTATATCCAGCTCTTAATAGCCACACACACACACACACACACACACACACACACACACACACACACACACACACACACACACACACACGCGCACACACACACACACATATGCCTACACACCCACCTCCTTACACCAACTGTCAGGCTCGCAGTATGTGGGACACTACAGTTATCAGCCACGCTTCATTTCACCCGTTTAGCCTGGTGGCATGCTGGCTCTGACTTTTTAGCACATCTGGCCAACAGTATACAGCTGTCAGTGGTCTCCTGTCTAATTTCATACCCTGCTAGCACTGGGCATTTGGTGGAATTATCGAGGTCTTGTTTGTGCTCAAAAAAAAAAAAAAATACTGCAATTTGAGGATACTTTGTATTATTAAGGTAAACATGAAGGCAAACATAAATTATAGTTGCAGGGCTTGGTGATTAAATTATCAGTCATTCCATAAAAGATTGGTCCTTATTCCTGGTGTTTGATAGATGGCATTGACGCAAACATTTTAATATACACAGCATTAAATTGGCTCAAACAGACAAATGTATGATGTTATTACAGGCATGAGATCTTTAATATCAATTGCATATGCCGTACTTTCAGTTCACTGTATCATTTTTCTACTTTAGAAAAATTACACACATAACAGGAGGCAAATTCTAAAAGCAAAAGTTGGAAAATAATTAGGAAAATAAAAAGGTTGTACTTTTAAGTATAGTAGCTGTTTGAAACCCTTCAGGGATGGTTAGACGTGCTTCATATTTTGAAAGTTTTGAAAGTTGATACCTTGATTGCTCATTTGTGCAATCAAAGCAATCAACTCAGCTATACAATTAAAAAGGGTGTCATTATTTTATGACTAATAACAGAAAATAATTGTGCCAGCATTAAAAATTAATGACTTTTCAGTCTGTTAAACTTTCTTTCTATTTGTATAAATTCAAAGAGGTAAGATATAAAATCAATAAGAATGATAAAGCCAATTTTCTTAATAAAACCTAAATATGTGCAAAAAACTCTACCTGTATACATGTACTTCAAACTTTGTGAAAAAGAATGGAGATTCCACCTTTAAACTTGCATTCACCAATTAAATCAGACAACAAACTGGCCTACACAACAACCACAGTCCTCACCTACTAATAATATTTTTACACACATTAAAAAAATAAAGTGGAAAAATTTAGTCTTTCTTTGTTGGTGTAATGATTGTAATAATAGTATTTATGTTATTGCTATGATGATAATTGTGATAACTATGATATTAGTATTCATGGTGGACGTGATAAATTAAAACAAACTGTGGGCTTTAGAAAGATCATAGCAATCATACTGATGTTTATGTAATGATACCTATGATTCTTCTGCTGATGTTGGTGATAAAAAGGATTATTATCCTCTGTGTGTGTGTTCAGAGATGATACAAAGCGCAAATGGTCCCTGAGGTCTGAATCGAGGCTGTAAGGAAATTAATTTCTTTTAAAAAAGAAAAAAAGGAAGACTAGGATGGCTTTTGTGGTACATGGCAATGACACAGGTTCATTTTCTGTACATCAGCTGGTTGGGTCATTTAATGAGCCAGCCTGTGGGTTTCTAGCCTTGAGAGCGGGCATGAACACCCACTCACATACTGCAGCCTCTTAAACCTGAAGGCTGCCAGACAGCATGGTCCTCCTTCACACTTGGTGCTTCACAACTGGCACTTCACGACGGCTCTTATGCACCCGCTATGTTTACATTTCAGGCAACAAAATGCTGGTTTCCATCTTCAATATTTCTTTTCTTTTCCCACAGATTGTCAGGTTAGGTTAAAATAAAACCTGAACTCCACATTAGATATAACGTTTTCTAGGTTAACCTTGCTGAATAGTCCACCTGAGATTTTATGAGCACTTTCCACACATAGCAAGAGGTTTTCTCCATGAGGTTTACTTTTCTGTTTAGAACTGATAAGTCACACACAATCTAGACTACCATTAGATACAGAAGGGCGCCTGCTTCATATATGTAACTGTCACAGGTCTGATGACAGTGAAGACAATAAACATTAAGTACTAGCTGTAAAAGGTTTTAGCAACTCATGTCAGCTGGTGCCAAATCAAAGGGAAAGAGGGGCAGTAGCTTTAAGAGTTGAATAAAGGATAAGACAGTTCTATATAAAAATGTTATATGCCAATGGTGGATCAGCAGCTTTCTCATATGATGCAGAAAAACACAGTTTCATGAAGAAAAAACAACAACAAAAAGTCAAACTGTAACCCTGATCTCAAAACAAACTTTGAGCATGCCAAATCACCCCCGGTAACTTTGAGATACCTTCACTGAGTGTTTGAACACTGCATTGCCGAGCTGCTTCTGAGTGGAAATGTATGAATATGGAGTAGAAAAAGTACTGCAAAAGAGAGGGCACATTCAGCTAACCTTCTTTGGATAAAAAAAAATACTGACAACTGGAGAAAGAAATCCTTCAAAAGTTTGTCTTTGGGAGGTGATGCATAGCCAGCGGCAATCTATAGTACAGAACAAGCTATAGCAGTTTGACTGACTAAATGCAACTCTCCTGATGAATAAATCCACAACTCCCATTAAGACAATGTTTTGCAAGCTTACCTCAAGAGTTGTTAAGACTATTTTGGCTACGGAGGAAAAGTAGGCGTCCCAGAGGAACTGAGTTTGCTGGCGGAGAGCCAAGATCCTGTCACGGCCCACGGACCGGGTAATGGAGGGAACCTGTGGAAAAAATAGAGAAAGACGATCAAGATGACAGTGAGAAAGATTATATTACGCTGGATTTTTAAACTATGCTGAGTGAAGGATGAGAATCGGCGGAAGGCAAAAAAGGGTGGAGGAAGCATAAATAATTTGTGGACATGCAGAAAAGATTAAGGGAGATTTTCCCCTCAAGACTCTTCCACAACCACATCTTACTTTGCACTTAACTCCACTGATGGTGTTTCAACTAAACCACCTGCTATTCAGCTCCAGTTCTGTATTCACCTGAGAGTTAATTCATCTAAGTGTATGCTCAGAATATATATACAGTATATATACATATATATATATACATATACACTCATATACTTTTTGATATAAATGAGTTTGATGAGCTCTCCAAAGCTAAAAGATATTTAAGTTTTAGTTGGAATTAGGAACAGCCCATGAGCTCACTGGTCCCAGCACACACTAACATACAAAACATGAGCAGCTGGCTTGTGAATTGCCTGAGTGGCACCTTTAGGGAGAGACAGTGCAAGCCTAAAATTAAGGAACACCATGATCCTGATTTGGGAGCTAAACAACCGGATATGCCAGGGAGATGGTGCAGGATGTTCTCTTGATGTCCAGCTTGGAAAACAACAAAGTTCCTACAAGATGAGATCAGACATAACCATAGATGCTCCACTGAGCTTGACAATAAAAGTGTCAAGGGAATTTTCTAAAGACCCTCATTGGACCTTAAGAGATGGGGGCGTATTTGAAGCCCAAGAACTGTTTGGTGTTTCGGCCCCAGTGACAAGAAATCTCCCGTCAATAAACATTAGAGTGCCAACTGGTTAGACTTGGCCAATGAAAAAGCCACTGTGGTCTGGAAAAATAATGAGTGATGGTGATAATCAGTTTTCCCGAAACACTGGTCATTTTCCATGAGGGTGTTGAGGATTTTTATTTAAAGAGTCCCAAGCCACTTGGCTCTATTGCTCATGCTCTGACCAGGGAGCTCTCATCTTACAGTGATCTGTGAAGCCTAATGAGGCGACTCTGACTGACAGTCATGCTGTCTGGAATGTCTTCTACTGATATTTGTCACTGAAATATACCAATTTCCACATGCATTATGTGTCCAATAATATCTTCATCCCCTCTGCTTCAAGGGGAAATGATCCCTTCATTCATTTAAATGAGACCACTGCATTGACAGGAGTGCTGATACAGTGGGCGTTGGCAAAAAAACAAACTGCAAAAACACAACTCTAAAAGATAATATAATTGAGTGAATTGAAAAAGTAAAAGTGTGCATTCTATATCATACTAATACTTTTGAGTTTTCATTTATTGTTTGGATTTAGTTTAATTTTTGCCTTGGTTTCTTTGGTTTACTGTACTATTGATTTTTGCATGCTTTGTTTTGCTAAAAATTATATATTCAATTTACTTTGTAACAAAAGTTACAATTGTTTGCCTTTGAAACTTTGTATTGCTGGGCTGTCCAATTAGCCTTCAAACTCATATTCCTATTTTTTAAACTGATCTTATTAAATTGCTTTTATGTCATATGACTACAGTGATGCTGCTTGCATTTTTATTTATCTATTTTTTAAATGCTTCACTCTTTTCACACAAGAATAATAAATAAACAAGACTGGATTTCAACTCTGACAGCCCTGAAAATATTTTGGGTAGTGACAGATTTACCAAGCAGGGTGAATTAGTATGAGGCTGCACTCACAAGACTGCACTGATAGTGGCGGTTTGCAGTCAACTGCCTGCTACAACCGTTAGTAAATAATTTTTGTATGATTCATTTAAATGCTTTCCTCCCATAATTTTGCTCTCTGAAATCGAAGGATCTGCAAGTACATGCTGTATGCAAGGTCAGCTGCAAAAATAGCTGTGTCCATGCTTAGCACTGTGCCTCTACAGTAAATACAGATAACACAAGTATTTTTTTAATGCTTGGACAGAGCATTAGTAAATCTGGTCCACAGAGTGATGACAAAATTGCATCAAAAATGAAAGAGTCACAGATTATGTGCCAGAGTGTTGATAATTATGGGTAAAAACCAATAAAAAAAGCACTCACAGTACAGAGTGGCTCTGTTGCTTATCCACCTTATAACAAAATTATATTATAATTGCTTTTTCATTTACTTTTAAAAGATATTTATTTCACATTTGTGTGATCTGAAAACCCCACATTAATCATGAACTCGGTAAAAGCGGTTGTGCCGGTGTTGACGTCACTGGGATCTGCCTACAGCAGCACAAGCTTTAATTGTTCAGCTCTCTGAGGTGGAATATAAACAACACCAATCAAATCAGCCCCATTCTCTTTCCCTCGATTGACTCTAATAGTGTTTATGT
Source organism: Oreochromis aureus (assembly GCF_013358895.1). Lineage (NCBI taxonomy): Eukaryota > Metazoa > Chordata > Actinopteri > Cichliformes > Cichlidae > Oreochromis > Oreochromis aureus. Next base: position 18,726,453 of record NC_052956.1, on the reverse strand, counting down.
TTCTCAGCAGGGGGGTGTTTTGTGTGCGTGTGTGTGTGTGTGTTGTGTATTTCCCCTCTCCATGGAGGGAACAGAAACTCTACATATTAAACAGCCAGGTATTGCCGTTCTCAGTGATGTAATTGAAAGTAATGAGATTCAACTCTCACAGCAGGTGTTACAGCTTCAGCGTTGCGTGAGTTCCTGTGTGTGTGTGCGTGTGTGCGTGTGTGTGTTTGTGTGTCTACACGCGCATGCACGTGTGTAGGTAGTTTCTAGTGAACAAAAAAAAGGAAAAACCAATCAGGGCAAGCATACAGAATTTGTTTACCAACCCAAAACTTAAATATATTCTGGTTAAATATTTCACTGATTATAGCTTTCTTTATAGATGTTGTCATCTGGACCAAAAAATTAAATTAATAAATTCTGGATGTTTTAATGCTTCTTAAAGGTGTTAAGCTGGCCGTTGAATAAACCACAGAGCCTGAGGCTAAAGAATCATTTCTGATATTTACTTTCCAGAAACTGATTTTATTCTTGCCACTCTGCCGACTGCCTCAGTGCTGAAAGAAAGAAATTAAACGCCTTCAAGGTGTCCTCAACATCTAGAAAAGTGTGTTTAATGAAAAGCAGAAACAAACTGTATTGTTTTTTATTAAGTAATTAATTAATGTATGTTTATTTATGTCTCATTATATTAAACTGCTCAACTGGTGTTTATTCAAAACTGACAGGAAATATGCAGATGACTTTATTTCATCTAAAAAATGAGTTCCTGTCTTTTATCAGGAATGTGGATGACATAGATGATTTTCTGGAAAAGGAAGGTGGTTTCTGAACCACCACGATGTATACAGTTAGGTCCATGACAATGACAACGTTTTTGTAGTTTTGTTTCTGAGTGATATATTTGCACTGGATCTTTCAATATGAGGAGAAACTGACATAAGTGAAGGGGGCAACTATTTGCCTGAAAAACCAAAATAAACCTATAAGAGAGATTGCAAAATATGTCAGATTGGTTAAGTCGACTATCTATGACATTCTTAAGAAGACTGAATGCACTGAAGCTCAGCGACACCAAAAGGCCCGCAAGCCCACAGAAAACAACTAAAGTGCATGATGACAGAACAGTTTGAAAGGAAAAAGGTTGGTCTACAAACAAGAGATGCCTTGTAAAGAGATGGTTGACAACAAAGTGCAAACAACTGGTAACAAGAATTGAAGAGGACCACATTAGATTTACCAATAAATAAATAAGTAATCATTAGATAGATGAAACCAAGGTTTACTTCTATCAGAATCATGGGAAGAAGTATGAAAAATGAGAGGAACGGCTCAGGATCTGAAGCAAACATCATCTGTCAAACATGGTGGAGGCATTACTATAAGTCAGCACAGTCAGTACAAATGAAGAAAACACTTTGGGAAGCCATTGACTGCAGCCAAGTATTAAAATCAATCCTTCAAATCCAATCAAATCTTTGCAATTACTTTTGAACCTCTGAAAATGTTATTACAAAATCTTATTTTGTAAATCTTTCCATTCACTCCAACCTATTCTGCTAGTAAAATCTCTGTGACAGCATCAGTCACTTTACAGAGTGCTCCAAAGTACTGGCACAGATTGATCTGAGGGAGTCGTGTGTCTTATGTTCGCTGAGTCAGTCTCTTCCCTTCCTACCTTTGATTCTGTGCTTAGCGTGGCAGCAAAACAACAAGAACCACTGATCTGGTGAACAATGAAGGGAAACAATCCAACCTTCACCAGTTTGAAATGTTAAAATGTGCCTCAGGTTGCATGATGCTTGTTCTGAAGTGACATGTATGTGAGCATCCCTTTATATGCCACTGTGGTTCACATATTTCATGTATTATCCTGAAAGCCTTGGAATTAGCTGTGTTTATACCTGCCCCTGTCATTTCCTTACATGTCTGCATTAAAGCAAGGGAAATTAATGGAAAAACGTTCGCTTTGTTTGGATCGGTAATGAATGTGAACACCCTCAGTGTCGGAGGGTATGTCAAAACAAATCTCTCACTTCACACATTATCTTAACCAACAATTAGCACGCTTTTGCAAGATGGTTTTATTTTAAGCAAACAAACCAAATAACAAAACCTCTGACAAGATTAGTGCACTATTGTGAGTCTCAGTAATGCTTAATAATGAAAAAAGCCTGGTATGTTTTATCTAAAAGCCACATTTTTTTAAGATGGCCTGTCTGCTATTGTGTGTTTCACACAGAAAAAAGAAAGCTAATAGAAGGCTAACAAAGAGCCACAAACACACTAATTAAAAGCAAAAAGCCTCCACACGCTTACTTCTGGACTTGCTGTCCAGGTGGTGGAACAGGTCACTGAGGCAACACATGGTAGCACAGAGTTATTACAGTAAGTAAATATCACAAGCTCTGCCCACCGCTGTAATGAAAGAGAACAGAATGTGATCCAGTTGTCGAATCATCCATTTTAGATAAAAATAGTTCAGAGTGTAGGTGTGAGTGTCTGAATCTCACTGCTGTCATAAAGCATATGATTTTTAAAAAGCCACATGATTGCAATTAGATTTTTAAACTTGGTACATATCGGTGATGTGCTGACAGGTCACACTTTTATCAACACTAACTTAAGAATCACCATTTGATGACACAGACACCAAATCCCAGATGCTTTATTTCCACATTATATTTCTATTTGGACTTCTCTGGGAAAATGATTCATTTTGGAGGTGGCATGATGTGGTTAGCAGGAAGTTTTGGGGTTTAAACTGGCTGATCAGTCCTGTGTGGACTTTGCACATTCTCCTTGCACTTCTGTGGCTTTTTGATGGCTTTCTTCCACAGTCCAAAGACATATATGTTGGCATACTTACAGCAGGTCAACTGCAGATCCTAAATGAGTTGTAGGTGTAAATAGGACAACGTGTTCAGGGTGTTGCCACATTTACCGGCTCCAGCCTCTGTGTGAACCTAATTGGATTAGTTACTAGGAAAAGGGATAGATCCTTGGTTTTATATTCAAAAGCTCACAATGAAATTAATTTCATTTAAAATTATAGCATTTCACTTGGAGCTATGTCATCCATGCCTGTGAATTGTGAGTGAAATGACAGTCATTTGAAATAATTTAGAGAAAATATACTCCATGAGAAAACAGCTTTTTCCATGAAGTTTAGTGTAAAGAAGGGATTCATCAGAGGCCTCTCAGAGCCAGGGCCTTCCACAGCTGTTGGAGCAGGAAGCAAAAGCAGGTTACCTTTGCTAACAAGTTCTTAATGAATACCCATTAGTAGGCCACTGGTATGGGATAGTAGAAGCCTGCAGATGCAGAAGTCCATTTAAGGGTTTAAAATAAGCAATAAAATCTATTCTACAAGTCACAGGTAGAAAGTCATGAAAAAGGCTATTTGATAAACAGTATCACAAACAAACACTTGATCTTTGAGGAAAATTAAGTGCATACTTGGGATCTGTTTAGTTGTTGACATGACTGTGTGCCCACTTGGAGCTAAGCTTTTCAGAGAGGCAGGAGTGTATTGAGGAAATATTACACATTTTGTCAGTTTCTCCCAGGCTTCTCAAACTGAATACATGATTTGCATGAAAGTGCTCAAACTGAAATCAAGCTGATTAAACTCATATGGCAGCTTTGTTTGGCAAAGCCAGCCTAGTCTACTTCAGGGCCACAAATCTGTTTCCACACATTTCTGATCTATGCATTGTGCTTCTAAGTTTGAATCAGCCCCAGCTGGATTCTTGCGGGTTCCCATGGGGACTTTGAGCCAGAGAGGACAATTATAACTGGGAAGATGGTGGCATTTCACCATCCAGACACTGAATTAGCCGACGCTGAAAGGGCACAGTTTATCTTTTGTTGGTGTAAAGTGCAAGGGAAGTTTGTCCTCTTTATCCAGGTTACATGTTGGTGGCTTTTGCTAACCTTGATCCATTTACATATATATATATGTAAAAAATTTATATATATATATATATATATATATATATATATATATATATATATATATATATATATATATATATATATATATATATATATATATATATATATTTTTCTTCTTCATCTGTTCATACTATTGCTGGAAAACTCATACATCTGCTGAAGAATGTATCATATTTCCATTTCCCCATCATTTAATTTTCCAGTGTTTTACAGTACCTGTAACAGCAGCCTCTCATCGCCAATGATGGCGGCTTTCCTCCAGTCAATTACTTCAGAGAAGGGAAGCTCCCAGCCATTACTTAGAATAACTGGAATACAGGCAGCCTGTGAGGAAATACAAATGAAAAATTAAACACGAAGAAAGGGGCACTACAAGCAGAGGCCATTCTATTTTGAGCTGAAGTGGAAAATACACTCGTCAGAAATTTACTGTAGTTAACTGTGTGGGCAACTCCTAGAGTAGCTTAAATAACACACTCTCAAAGACATTTGCAAATTGGATGTGTAGAAGGATATCAGCTGAGCCAATAGGGGGTGTGGCCTTAATTCAGTTTAAAGTTTTTGGTTGTGATTGTGAACTTGTGCAAATGTTCACCTCAGCTGGGCTGTCCTCCCTATAAGACAAAGGGAAATAAAGGCTAAAGAAAACTTGAAACTGTTTACAAGATTTAGTAGATAAAGTAAAGGAGAAAAATCACAGTGATGCATAAAGTGTAAGCAGAATTTTAAAGTAGAGCAGTGGGATGGATCAGCTTTTGGTCTTTTTTTGTAAGGGATTTATCTTCTTTGGTAGCTTCCCTTTAATGAGACACTTTCAACACGTTCCAAATAAGTCTTTCAGAAACAAATGGAGTTGCCAAAAAGATTAAGGACAAAATAAACTGTATTTATTTATTTTTGCTGTATGCCTCAATATTTAGAGGGTTCATTTGTGTGACTTGATTCATAGGGAGCTGATTTCATTTCCCACAGGAACTCTGTGCGTTGCTCTAAATTCATTTTATGAATAAGAATAACTTTATTAATCCCCAAAGGGAAATTGCTTTGTAACAGTTGTTCAAAATTGTGGAAGTTGTAAAATTATACAACTTCAGCAGAAAGAAAAGAAATTTTACAACTAGATGGAACGAAGGACCTCCCATGACGTTCGCTGGAGCAGTTAGTCATTCTCAAAACGGTTCATCATTCGTGTTTAATCGATGAGAGCTGATTGTGCACTCCTCTGCACTATTAAACTGTGTTTAAATGGAAGATACTCTATTTTCTGGCTAATTTAATTCATTTCACATATTTTATGCATCATTTAAAGGCTTGTGGTGTTGTTTTATTATATTCTCTGCTAAGATTATTATAACAGCTTGAACAACCTGGCTTCACATGTTAGAAAGCAGGTCTAGGCTCTTTAGACGCCGATCCATGACTGAAAATACATGATATTGTGTGTTTTCCTATTCAGGTTTCCAGACATGCATTTTTGTCATCATAATTTCATTAATTTTAGCAAGATCCCCTACACCAGTGGCTGAAATGCAGAGCCTCCAGCACATTTTATAGATAGCTGTAGACACTGCTTTACCTGTTCCCTGATGATTTGAACCGCAAATTTCACATTACAATCACTCCACAACACCTTTTGTCACTGATATGATTTTCAGTCCAGTTCTCATGTAGTTTGCCATACCTCAGCCTTTCCCCCCTGTTTCCCTTCCTTAAGACTAGCTTCTTGACAGCCAACCTTCCACTGAGACATTTCTGATGAGGCTTCAGTGAGCAGTAGATGGACCAACTGAAGGGCTGGATGCATCTCTCGGGTCCTGCATCAGATCTTTTCTGTTTTTATTTTCTTTTTCCTGCTAGTATAAAAAGGCCTAAAGGTACAATTTGAAATTAGTTATTTGCTAAGTTGTCTGTTAAGTTTAGACGCAAACCTGGTTAGCTGCCTGTTTTAATGCTTTGAGCATGTGTTTTTGCTTGTTAAGGGGCTTAAAAAGCTAAAAACAAATTCCTCCAAAAGTAGTCAGGTATAAGGCGATGTTTAGCACTGTTGCCTAACAGCAAAAAGGTTCCTGATCTTAATCTTTTTGTTTGGTGTCTGTGCCTGTGTATGTTTTTCTCGAGGTACTACAGCTTCCTCTCGTAGTCCAAAATCGTGCTTGCTAGGTCTAATGAGTGACTCTAAATTGGCAATTGATGTGAGATAGAAGACTTACTTCAAGTTTACATGGTAAAATGTTGCGTGAATGTACATTTAAGTCTGGCCAGTGGTCTTATTTAAAGAGCCCATATTTTCAAAAAGGTCCATTACATTGCATTAAATTGCTTTTAGGTTATAAAACAAGAAGAAATAAAAAAAAAAAAAACAATGGGAAATTTGAAACTCACACAACATAGCAAAAATATTGTCTGTTTTTGAGTTAAAGATACACTGCATTATATTTTCCCTTTGCTGGCAAACACGACCATTACGTGATGTGTGTTCAAAGAGCGGCTGCTCAGGTCAACTGTTGCCCCTCCACATGATTCGCTCTGTAGACGACCATGCCACAGTTGATCAATGTACACTCAGTGGAGCTGTCCTGTGTGACATCCTTCCAGGAATCATGCTGTAGCTCTATGATTCCTGGAAATCATAGCAGCAAAAGAAGGCATTTAGTGTCTCTTTGTTGTGCTTGTCTTGTCCGCCATGGGAGTGCTTGCCTTCTCTCAAATCATTTCTTTAGCAAATGCTTGTCATCTATGCACATCTGACATGCAGCACTTAAGCACACTGCTTGAATACATTCCTTCTCTGGTGTACCAGGAACTTTTTTCTTGTTATTTAATGGACAGAAACCTTCTGAGACCGCTCATATCAAGTTCCTGAAGTAAGTTCAGCCATTTCCTTCACTAGTGTACAACAAAGAGGGCATCACAACCAAACAATATACTTAGAGATGGGACAGCAGGCTGATTTCTCCCACACTCTGTCAAAGACTGAGGTGGCTGTGTCTACTACTATACGACCGACTACTAGTTACAGTACAGCTTTAATTATTGGACTTTTTTTTATTGCCGTTTTTAGAACTGTACCATTCCACTTAGAAGAAATACTAAGTTTGCTCATGACTTTAAATGGAACACTTTTGAATAGAAAAGTAATTGTGTAATTTGGTAAGTTGCCTCTATGTTGGTGAGTTATTTTTACTAAATCAAAAAGGCCAACTGCAGTTTCACTGATGAAAATTTCCAAAAATGAACAAATGTGCTTTTTTGCAAATGAACTCTTCATGTGTAGTTGTTAAGTAGCGGCGCAGTGACTGCAAAGAACGAACAAATTTCAGTATGTTTGGTATTTTCATTTAAAGTTCAAGTTTGACTGGATTCTCAACCAAGTGAAACCGAGAGATTAAAGGAGATTCACAAAATGCCGAGTGCATTACGGGTGACCTGTCGATGCAAATTCTCACTGCTTTGATTAGTCTGGCTTTGTGAGATGACGTTCTCTTTTCTCGTCTTGTCTTTTTTCCCCACTGTCATCCTCTTACATGTCTCTCTGTTTGTCAGTCCTCTCCTCTACTGTCTTCTGAATTTTGATGATTATTAAACCATTGCAGAGGTTTATTTTCTCACCTCTAGCAAACACATCGGACATGCTGAAAAGGCCATTAAAGTAATTGGGATGCATTTAAATGAAAGTTTTTTTAAGCCGAAATTTTTTAGCCATTTCTTCTTTCAGCTAAACCTGCTGGCTTTGATACTGTAAAATTCAGCCTTGATTTGCTCATTGCTTTTGGTTTAAAACAGTGAAATTTATGGTGCCAGAAATCAGCTACAGAGAAGTCAGTAGTGTTTGTCTTATTTGTCTTATGTGCACCCTTCTAGAAGCAGGCATACAAATGTGTCATTACTAATTAAATAAATTACTAACATTAATAGTTTAAAATGCTTTGCTCACAATTACAATACTTATGTATACCTTAAAATATGCAAACTTTTACAAAATATATGTTAAGCATTAGTGAAACAGTGAAGAGTTCAACACAAACTGGAATTGTGTAAAGTTCATCTTCAAAGGAAACATTTTTGAAACTTTGAAATGTTTTCAGACACACCTTTGCTCTAAGGGCAAACAGATTTTGGTTTGTTTTGTGCTTTCTCAAGTTTCGCTACAACTTAATTAGTGAGTGTTTACAGTCAGCATTTTTCATGCAAACTATTAAAGCTGACAGCAATTAAAGCAAATATTGAGGGTTTTAACACAGTACAGTCTTTGTGACTGACTTCACAACCTTCAACTTCCAGCAATGCTCACTTTTCCTTAGTGACTGGAGGTTGCCAGTGGGTCGTCAACTAGTGTCTATATAGTACCATACAGATGGGAATCTCTAGCCAGCCCACGATATGATATTGTCACAATATTTAAATATTTTTAAATTGGGTGTTCGTCTTGTAATCGTAAGGTTGTCGGTTCGAGCCCCGGCTCGGACAGCCTCGGTCGTTGTGTCCTTGGGCAAGACACTTCACCTACCGCCTACTGGTGTTGGCCAGAGGGGCCGATGGCGCGATATGGCAGCCTCGCCTCTGTCAGTCTGCCCCAGGGCAGCTGTGGCTACAACTGTAGCTTGCTTTCACCAGTGTGTGAATGAATAGTGGTATTGTAAAGCGCTTTGAGGGGTCCCTCAAAGCGCTATATAAATGCAATCCATTATTATTAAATATTTTGGCACCGCATAAATAAAACTCAGTTTCAGTTCTGATACAATATTATTGTAGTTTTTTACATTTTGTGATATGCTGATTATTGGAAATACATAAACTGCATTTTATTTATTTTTTAACTACTCAAGTTGGCATTTTGAAGTCTGTTTCAGATAATATATTAATTACCTCTGATAAATTGTCAAAAATCACATATTTGTTGCTCTCTACGTAAACAGAAATTCCTATTATCGAAAGTTCTCATTTAATTTTTACATTTCTGTTTAGCAAGCTTTCTGTTCTATAAAATTACAACCAGCTGGCAGCCAGTTGAGTTGAGTCTCCTGTAGTTCATTCCTGACAAAGACTCCTTTAGACTGATGGCAACATGTTAGCAATCTGCCTCCATTTATAAATTAGACAGCAATTATTTGCACACCTTCAGCAATCTCTCTGAGCATGGGGGGGACATTACTGTGCTGTATCGATTTATGCCTCAATAGTGTCTAGGCTTGTGCAACTTAGTCCTAGTCAGACGTCTAAGATGTTCTAGGAAAACATAAACACCATAAAGGTTTTTAGAGTGACAGTTCTAAAAAAACTCCTGAGGTTAGCATGCACTGCCCATTAATGTCTGAATGTAAATGTGTATTCTGTCTACATAATCAGAAGCATAAAATAAACGAAGAAGAACAAGGAAAACAAGACTGCCAAGGGCAACCACAAGACAGAGCCAGCTACTTAATGTCAAAACAACATTACGACAACGTGCTAATGAAAGATGAAAACGTCTGCGGTCTGAGGATGAGTGTGAATGTCCCTTTTTTGCTTCTCTGCGGTGTATCAACAGAAAGAGGCTTTTTGTGTCAGGGAAATGACAGATTGTCAATAGTAATAAGACGCTGTGCTGTAGGAGGAGGACACGAAACTGTTTGATTAGTCAAGTTTCTGAGCTTGAAGCTTTACAGCCTGACTGACAAGCCTTTACCAGTAATTCTATGGGTCTATTTTCTCTAAAAAAGGAAATGACCAGAAGAAAATTATTTAATTTAATTAAAAATCTGGGTGTTTTAGACAATAAATATTAAAACAACGACCTTTTAAGATATTAAACATTTTGTATTGGGATGCATCCGATATTTTCTCTTATGACTCTGACAGCAGCTCAGGATCCAAAGAGGACTTCTTCTTCATGATTTTTTTTTTTATTTAAGTTACGATTATTAAAACATACAGCATAATATATTATGTATAAACAACTAGAAAAAACAAAGGAAAAAAAAAATCCCAATTTCTTTTAAGATGTGTGTTTCCCATATTATTTGTGAGACATCTCATATGATTTGGCCACTTTCTCGTTTTTTTCATACAACAGAAAATGTGGCCTCATGCCAAACATGAAATAGTCATAAGATACCAACTATTTGTTAATGAACAGGGATATGAATTGTCTTTATTGTGGTGACAGATTTTAGATAATTTTAGGTAACTCATCATCCAGGTAACCAAGGAAATGGAGCTGTGAAACATGCAAATAGTACTCATCTTTCTGCTAATCTATCTCATAGTTTTCTTGCATAAACCTAACCAAGTATTAAAGTACACATCACTGTTTGAACAAAAAATCTTTTTTTTTCTGAGGTGAGAATATGATCAAAAGTTTGGATAGATTTAAACACAAAAATTAATGCCACCACACACCAGTTATACAGGCTAGGGAAAAATGTCAATTCCCCAACCAGTTGGCAAGTGATTGCTGGAGGTTGCTGGCGGTTGCTAGGTGAAACTGGTCACAAAGACTAAGCTGTGCAGCACTGTATTTGTAAACACTTTTACCTCTTAATAGCATTAAACCTCAATCATTTACCCACTGGTTGTGAAAAACACACTACCGCCTGGTGAATGGAGGTGTGACTCATGACATATTTTATACAAGTATGTATAAAACTACATGGACAAAACAACAATATTTAAAGACATTATCCATGAACATGCAATTGACTGATGTACCTGCAAGGCCTCCAGGAAGCGAAAAGATCCAAGACGCCGGCCCCGTGGCACCAGGCAGAAGGTAGAGTTATGAAGTAGCTCCTGGTAGTCAAACCTATGCAAAGACAGATGTTTAGAAAAAAATTAGAAAGTGGGCAAAAAAGTGACTAAAAATGTGCAAAAAGGGTTTTGTTATGTGAAGCGATATTTTAAATATATTCTCAGAATCAATTATCAGACGAGGAAAAGAGAGATAAATAAAGATCAAATGTCTAAAAAGCACATGTGTGTTGTGTATTGTTCAAGACACTTTAGTGCATTTTTCTGATCTATAGAGTGGAAACAAACAAAGGCCAAAGTGAAAAATGATTGTCAGGCTGAATCTATGCTCCCACTTTGTCACTTCCTCCTCAGCGTCCAAACCTCAATTTCACAGAACAATCAAAAGCAGCTTACTTTTAAATGACTACCGCAGCCTTTTTTCAAGGACTTATATGTTTCCTAAAATGTGTCTTTGTAGAAGTCAGAGTGGTACCTCCTTCAGATCAAAAGATATGGAGGATGGTGGATAAATAATAAAATGTGCTGGAAATAGCACTCCGCAGCTGTTATAAAATCAAACATAGTGGCCCTGAACACATTTCATCTGATCAAGATATGAGAACAGAGAATCGTCCATGCTGGGTTGCTTTCAGTGAAGGCTTCAGTCAGCTGTGTTGGAGAGAACTATTGATCTGAAAGCATAGTTTATCTTGTCCGTCAAGTGAGATCAATGAAAACGTTTGAAGGCCAGTGCTAATATTTTTCTGATGAAATTCTTTTAGTGCAGGTTAGCATCCCCTTAGGGTAGAGTGAGTTAGATTTCACTCAAAGGTTAGCTGATTTCAACTTGATGCTAGTGTGACTGCAGAGAAATTTAAAAAATAAGAAAAAAAATCAAATCATAGCCATCAATTGCTTGTCCTTGTACATTGCTCCTACATAGAAAACTGAAAATTCAGCAGTAATAATGGACTCAACATGTATTATGAATGTACTGTAGTAGTGGTAGAATGGAAGTGAATAATCATTAAACTTAACGTTGGTGGGAGACCTTTAGCCATAGTTCTGTAGTCCTAAGAAAAGTGTGTTGTTGATAATACTGGTACAGACGAAATATTTAATATATACTGATTATACAGGGAAAAGGTTCATATAGAGATATTTATACTCAGGTTTTAGTACATTTGTAACCTCAACATGATTAAGGCTTGGAGTCTAGCTTTATTTGCATGATTGTTAATACGTTCAAACAGGACCATTTTTATCAGAGCTGTGTTGTGATACATTGTGTATGTGTTTTGTCCTGCTGCATATCACTGTATAATGGGATTTCTTCCTCCCCACAGTCTCCACATACCTGCTCACAGAGGATTTTTGGAGTTCTCTTTCTAATATTATTCTACTATTGTAGGGTCTTTATCTTACTAGAAAGTGCTTTGACATAGCTGTTGTTGTGAACTCTGATACTATTCTGTGGAGTAGAGTAGAGACAGTAGTAACACATGTCCTGTGTATAGTGTTATTTAGTTGTTGTCCCATCTCCCACTGGAAAGTGAGACAAAAAGACTGTAGCAAACATAAAAAGGAGCATCTACCATGCAGATAATCAAAGAAATCGAACATATATAAAATATTATATGTGTACTAATATAATACTGAATTCAGAAACAGTAATGCAAGATCGTACGACATTAAAAAGAAAAATTTATTATACTTATGATACTAATATTTACAAGAATTACTACATTACTTTTTCTAAATTAAAAAAAAAAACATAACTAATGCCTAAAGTCCAAAATGTGTCATCTAGAGGTAACATTTCCATTCAATTCAAAAATGATTTGTCTTTAAAAAAAAGTCTTCTATAAACTCTAATAGTTGGACTTCAGACTTTACTCAACTTTTTTTTTTCCTGGCAAGTCACTTCTGTCAGTCGAAAGTCTTTGACTTTAAAGCTCTGACAGCGTATGTGTCAGCGTGCGTGTCAGCGCACGCGCGTGTGTGTGTGCGTGTATGCGCATGATTTGAGGGCTGGCCTGAGGAGATTTCAGTTTGGAGTCTAATCTGTCTGGGGATCAACTGTCCACACAACCTCAACACTAGACAGGTGTGTGTGTGCATGTGTGCGTGTGTGCATGTGTGTGTGTGTGCATGTGTGCGTGTGTGCATGTGCATGTCCACCTGCCTGGAATGTCTGCCTCAATAATGTGGGTGTATGATAAGTCTTCATGATGAGAAAGCGTCTGGCATATCACTTACTGTCACTGCACTTTTTGTGTGTTGCAGTGTGTGCGTATATGTGTTTGTATTTGTGTGACAGAGGAAGCAAGCATAATAAGATGTCAGACGTCCAGTTTGTCACCCAAAGACAAGGTCATGTTGACTGCCACCGAGGGAAATGAACAAAGACACAGTCAGCTTGTCACATCTAAAGATGGGAATTTGAGAATAACAAGACATACTATTTGGCTAAAATTAAATCTCACTTCACCACACAGCTCCTCTGATTCACGCTTCCACTGCCAAAAATGGCTTTTTTGTAAACTTTGGTCAGTAAAGCCTGATTTGTTTTTTATGATGTCATCATTGCCTGCCTTTCCCAGACGGCAATTCTGTAATGAAATGGCCGGGGAACCTGACTTTTTTTGATGAGGTGAAGGTGTTTTTTCCTGAGATGCAAGCTGAACCCTAACTTTTGACATCGGAGGATTTTTGAGGTCCTTTAAGCTCCAGAGGTGGAGATGGAAGCAGAAATGGAAGCGACACATATATCACAAAATATGGAAAAGTCAGTGTCTCCAAGGATTAATTAGATGCACTGTCCTTAAACAGTACAATATACAAGTCTGGGGCTATTTATAAAGTATATTCTGTTCTTATTTCATCATAAATTATATCTAAAAATGTCCTTACTGTTTAAGTTACATGTTAAAGATCGATGTGAAGAACTATAAAGGCTCTCTGCAGTGGTTTAAAATCATCAAATAATTCAGTAAAATACTATATTTTTGGCAAGCTGGTAACAGTGTTCAGTCATGTCGTAAAATCCATCCATCCATTCTCTCCCGCTTATTATTTTCAGGGTCACGAGAGCGGGGGCTGGAGCCTATCCCAGCTGACTTAGGGTAAGAGGCAGGGTACATCCTGGACAGGTCACCAGTTTGTCACAGGGCTAACAAACATAGACAACCATTCACACCTATGGGCAATTTATAGTTTCCAATTAGCCTATCCCCACTAAGTGCATGTCTTTGGACGGTGGGAGGAGGCTGGAGAGAACCCACACAATCACGTGGAAACTCCACACACAGATGGAACTGAACTCAGGATCTTCTTGCTGTGAGGCAGCAGTGCCAACCACCGTGCCACCATGCTGCCCAAGTTATAAAATGATTAGCAAAATGTTTTGTCATTGAAATCATAACCTTGTTTAAAATGGTTCGACTTCTGGTAAAGTTTTGGAGGCATTTTAACCAAACAGAAAACTGAGAAAATGTGCACTGGATGCACAGGAAGTGCAGATTATGAAGTGTCTTTATTAGATATTAGACTCTAGTCGCTCTCACTGACTGGCTGATCCTCTCAAAACACAATTTCTCAACTGATTAAACTGTCATCACACCTCCTGAGCCACCTGCCGCAGTGTTTGCATAAAGGGGCTGCAGGGTGTCTCACCTGTGTGTGCACATAGAGCACTACCTTTTCCTTACTGCTAGTTTCCTTAAGTGAATGAGAGCGTGTGAATGCTTTTCTTATGTACATTTATAATGTAAACAATTATTTTTTTCTTGTGCCGGTAACACTGTTCATTTTCAAAGATCTGCACTGAGTGTATGAGAAGGACCTGTTATGCAACTACAATACATGTCACAATATTTTTACAATACCTATGTGAAGCAGTGCAAGAGGTGCAGCTGTAACTGTAAGAAACTATGTTGCACATGCAAATGAGGATGATTTGTTATGATATCTAAAATATAGCACTCATTATTAAAAGCAATCTAGAATATCTCCTTCATGTATTTTATGTTATCTTTATTCAATCAGTTTCTGGTGTATAATCAGCCTTCCCTCCACTTTTCTTGTAATTTTCAATTAACCATGCGTCTCTCCTGTTATCAATCACCAAAACTGTGATGGCAGGCATCTAAATGCAGCAGGAAATGCAACTTTTATATACAACTATACAATGGGACTAAAACCGTGTGTTTAACCTAACTTCAGCTCATGTCTGTTTGTACCAAATGGGTTTTGTGTGATTTTCTCTCTCCTTGTGGGCAGGAAAGTCACATAGAGACAGACAAGACAAAGTCAGAGTTGGATGATACCCAGTAAGAGGGAATTAAGAATCAATACGTGCCACATAGAATCACTCAGAACATTTTAGCTGAAAAACAAAAGAAAGAGTGTTGTTCACTATAAAGTAAAAGGGTTTTCTCAGTAGAAGACACTAAATAGTTTCAGGAGTGATGGATCAATACGGTTTACAGAGTGAAAAATGTGCCCTTTTATATCTGAAGACAAGCCAGAATCCAAAAAACAAAATATTTCACACAAAATACAATACAGCTGG
The DNA here is from genome assembly GCF_013358895.1 of Oreochromis aureus. NCBI lineage: Eukaryota > Metazoa > Chordata > Actinopteri > Cichliformes > Cichlidae > Oreochromis > Oreochromis aureus. The sequence continues at coordinate 18,711,227 of NC_052956.1, read as the reverse complement.
AGAGCTCTCCTCACAGAAAGACAGACAAAAATATTGTTGGTATTGACAGCTCCGTCTGTTGTTTACCGTCTGATTCAGAAAATATCTCAAAAGGTTCCCAACACGGCTTGAGGATAAAAGGGTAGACACAGATACAGACTGATGGATCAACAACAAAAGTCATAGGTTTATCTAATTCTGCAGAAATTAGAACTGAATCCATGACAGCAGACAATAATTTAACCTGAAATTGACAAGAATCAGTGTAATGATGTGAATCTTCAATGAGATAATTATCAGTTGAGTTGTCTGGTTTGATTCATATTGTGCAAACACACAATGCATCGCATGTTACTTCCATTGGTTTCACTGTCAATACAGAGAAGTGTCAACACATGTACTGACCTGCATGTTTTTAAACTGGAAAAAAGAATAGGTTTACACGTGTTGTACATGGACAGAAAAGCCCTTATTTAACTAGACAGTCCAAGCTCACAACATTTATTATGATAAATGTGATGTGCTATGTAAACTGCAAATGCCTTTACCAGTAATTACTACTACTACTACTCTCTCTCAAACAAACGTTCCTCTAGGTATAATTGTTTAGTATGTGTGGCTTATCATTTGCTGTGTGGACTCATAAATTATGAAGCAGAGAGACACAACCAGGAACATCGTGGAGGAGAAAATAAACAACCTTTGTTCACAGAAGAGCAAACAAGGCTAAAATGTTGCTCACTTGTGTAATTTAGGAGAGAATGACAATGAATTGAATAACTTGAACCACACAGTGGAAAATGTCTTCCTTAGAAGAACTACTCAGGCGCCAGAGTCTTTAAATGCAGTATATATATATATATATATATATATATACATATATATATATACACACACATCATCTACAGTCATCTGTTCTGCTTCATTACAAAGTATTAAAGAAGTGAGTAAACATTAGCTGACATAAGCAGCAGCACTAAGAAGGTCTTGCTGTGAGAAAATGAATTTTCTCTCTAATTTCAGTAAAATCAAAATAAAACATACAAATAAAATAAAACAAAAACTCAATGTTAACTTGGACCGGGGATTCCCTATTAACAGCTCCTCGTGGTGATAGCGCTTGCTCCCATTTTAAAAGAAAGAGACCTCCAGCAGGACTAGGCTAAGGAGGAGTCAGCAATCTGCTGCAATTAGTTAATAAGGGAAAGAGAAGACAAAAACTGAGAGCAAAGAGATCATAAACAGCAACGAGTAAAACACAACTACAGAAGGAGTAGACAAATCTTAATGCATCAGAAGTGATAAGCAGCGAGTGGAGGAGGAGAAGTGTTCAATCCATCTTGGAAAGTCCCCCCAGTAGCCTGAACTTATAGCAGTATAACTAAAGGATGATCCAGGATCACCTGATCTGGCTCTAACTTTAAGATTTACTAGGACTAAAACTGAAAGTGGATAGAGTTTGTCTCCTGAACCCGAATTGGGTTCCAGAGGAGGGGAGCCTGATAACCGAAGGTTCTGCCTTAAATTTGGAAAGTCTATTACAAAAACATGCATTTACTACTTATTGCTAAAATATAATAGTCTGAAATTATATATTTATTTATTTTTGCTTTTGACAGGAAATGCTTGGCAACCGAAAAAGTCACTATTTATAGTTATAGTTATTAATTATAATTTTTTATAAAAAGTTATAACACCCGTTTGTCTTTATCAACTTATCAACAGAATTCAATTTTGGTCTCTAGTTACAAGAAACTTACTACAGAACGCTGCAAAGTTTATGTACAAGACAAAATCAATGCTGATAGTGAGACTGAGGAACCTCATCATTCTGTCGCCACTGTTTTCACTTGACAGATATAGTGAAATGTTCCTCCTGATTGTAAAAACTCATTGTCATCATTGGCATTGTGCTCTTGCGTCTGTACTGGATTATTAGAGTTAGTGTATTCCATAACAGTAACACCTATACTCAGTTGTTTTACACTTTACAAATTTGGTCTTTCATTTACCCTTAGCCATTTTTTAAATGTATTTATGTATTTTAATTTGTCAGCTACTGCAATTAGCTTCATTTTTCTTCATTTTTCCTTTGTAAGCCAGCTTCGGAAATTGACATTAAACTATTGTTCCAAAGGGTAAAAAAATCAAAGACAACCCAGAAAGACTATCTGAGAGATGATTAAGAATACAGGTATAAATAGTTTATTTTGAGTTTCCCTGACTTTTTTAAAATGTAAAATGAACCTGTGTAACAGTCCCATATAGTTTGGTATATTGCACTGTAGCTGTTTCCATGTGACTGCTTATTGAAGAAGCAGAAATAAATATTAAAACAATTCAAGAGACACCTCTTAACAACTCTAAGAACTGGACTAAAGGGGATAAAGTTAACTCCTACAACAGTCACAGAAGAGTATATCAACACCTAGCTCTTTAGAGTCCTTTGGAAGCTGTTTAAAAACTCATCAAAGCATCAACAAGCTATTTAGTCCATCATTAGAGAGTGTGGCAGGGAATGTGTGCATGTGTGTGTATCTGAGAGAATCAGCGGCTGTGTTCTGGCTAATGTGTGTTCTCACATTAGTGCGGAGGCATGCTTGTGCATTTAAAAGCGGTGCATTGTCTCAAATTTGCATTCAACAAATCACATAATTCAGAGGCCTTATGGAAAATGTTTTCATGCTTTAATGGCCAGTGCTGCAAAGAATCGATGGAAAGGAGCTGAGGGAAGAACTCGCTGCTAATCTGAAGCTTTTTAGTTTGTTTTCACAGAGATAGAAAAAAGTGAAGGATTCTTACAAGCGAGCATATTTTGATGAAAGCAAAGTAGACTTAGATTTTGGTTAAGCATGTGCTGCAGAGGATTAAAGGATTCAGTAAGCTTTAAGCAAACTGCTTGACAGATATTTAGACAGTCAGAAATGATTAGTAAGAGAGTCAAGCAAGCGTGAAATACAGTCCTTCTGTCAGACACTGGTGGAATCTCCCAGACGAACACAAGGTGTCCTTTGGCATTGGTGCCATAACAGGCTGGGTTTATGGCACGGATGCCAGCGTTTCAGCTCCAGCTCACATATAGATGCTTGTAAAAGGCTACTAGCATCACATTTAAACACACCAGGCGAGTGTCAATCTTTAATGTGCAGAGGTAACCCAACTCATATGCTTTTCTTAAACATAACCAAATAGTATTTGGCATCTAAAACCTAATGTAATAAAACAGCAGCATTTGACACCCTATAATGGTGATGCTGGGAAGACCTTTCAGCAGGGCCTCTCACAATGGATCTTTCTTTTTATAAAAGAATAAATCTGTGCTTAACCCATGCATACAATTTTATACTTAAAGAGCCAAAGGTTATTCACCATCCACCTGCTTCCTTTTATTCTCTTTTTTTCAAAATAACTTCTCAGACCTTTTCTTTCCCACCTGAGCCACAGTTTATGTCTCAGGGGACATCGGCCACTGAAGTTATTGCTTCACTTTTCTTTCTTAGTAAAATCTGTATTTTCCTCCTTGAACATTATAGTTTCAATGTGTCCAATTATTATTATAATTTTTAGTGTGCATGCTTCTTTTCCAACTTATTTTTTTTCTGCTTTTTGCTTATTACACAGTAGAATGAGGCATTATGGCTGCTGTTTGCAGGCTCGTACCTGTTGATTTCGAATGAATCAGATTCAGTAATACATCAGCAAAAATGGGGTGTAGCTAATTTGTTATGAACAAGATCCAATAATGTATAAGGTGACAGGATATAGTTAGGACTGGATCAGGTGACCCTGAATCCTCCCTCAGTTATGCTGCAATAGGTGTAGGCTGCTGGGGGATTCCCATGATGCATTAGCATTTCCTTTTCAGTCACTTTTCTCACTCAATGTGTTAATAGACCTCTCTGCACTGAATCATACTTGTTATTATCTCTATATCTCTTCCACAGCATGTCTTTTATCCTGTCTTCCTTCTCTCACCCCAACCGGTCGCAGCAGATGGCCGCCCCTCCCTGAGCCTGGTTCTGCCGGAGGTTTCTTCCTGTTAAAAGGGAGTTTTTCCTTCCCACTGTCACCAAAGTGCTTGCTCATATGACTGTTGGGTTTTTTCTCTGTATGTATTATTGTAGGGTCTACCTTACAAAATAAAGCATCTTGAGGCGACTGTTGTTGTGATTTGGCACTATATTAATAACATTGAATTGAATTGAATTTGCCCCCCAAAAAACAGGCTAAAAACTACATTTTTCAAAACACACGGATATTGGTGAGGATATAGGATTTAAAATCTTTTTCAGCCCTCACACAACTATTCCATCACTTTTGTGAGCACAATTGAGAGCATCACAGGAGTTTAGACAACAACAAATAATCTGCAAGTTTGTATGTTTGAAGCATAGCAGCTGTACTTACTTTTACAGTTTTATAACCTTGGCTTAATGGTACTTTATTTTGAAATAAAGACCCTACAATATTAGTGAAAACCTCAAGAATGACACATTCTTCTATGAGCAAGTACTTGGTTACAGGAAGGAAGAACCCTCTTTAGCAACTTGAGAACCAGGCTGAGGGGAAAGAGAAGAGGAAATGCATGATATCAGTGCCTACTTACCTGTATAATAAACGAGGTATTATAGTGGCAGTTTCATAGACTTTTAATAATTAAGAAAGTGGATGGATCAATGGATATAAAACCTTTTTTCCTGAATCATCCGTCAGACCAAGCAAATGTGCCGGATTTAAGAAGTCTAATTGCAGTTTTTCAGTGTTCAAGTGCTAATAAGAAAAAAACATATTGGTTCTAGTAGCACTTTAATATTGTTCTACATTAAAATTTACCCTTTTGATTTCCTTCTCTAAACAAAAGTTTACATGGTTCTGCCTGTTGTTTTCTTCCTTCCTAATCAGTGTAATTTCCTTACAGCAGAGGAGAACAACCTCACATTATGATAAATATACCACAAATAGCAAAAGCAGCACAGAAGTGCAGTAGCAAAGGGAGAGGATAAGGGGAATTCAAACTTTACCTAACAACTCAAACAAACAAACCCAGGGTGAAAACTAACGAAAACAAACGTATGTGCGCCTCTTCAGGCCCACAGGTTCAGAATGTGTGTAATATTCACAAGGACTGCTTTTAACCTTCACATCCAAACAACAGAAGCTCCGGAGGTCTCTGGAAGGGCAGCTAAGGCAGAGGTTGGGGAGCAGAGGAGTCCCAGACGGGGTGCATCAAAGTTTGTTAAAACACGACTACTTTAAGGGGAAAATACTGTTAGTATAGCGGTCTATTCCCATCAAGTTCCATTAAAATACCAGAAGACAGATGGCACAGCATCACAGAAACACCTTAGCTTCAAGTGTGCGTGTTTGAGGGAGAACCATTTGCATGTTCATTGCTGTGTCTTTGAGACAGAGAGAAATTTCCATATTTATCACTGTGTGTATGTGTGTGAGTGTGTACGTAAACATCACTGTTCCCTTCTCTCACTGAGTTGAAACACAGGTCTCTGGGCTGGTATTAAAGCTTAATGTTGCAGACTGGCCTGGCACAGAATATTAATGCACACTTACTAATACATGATGCCACACACATATACGCAGGCAGAGCTACAATGTACACAAGCAGAGGAAATGTATCTATACAGTTTGAAGAAAACAAAGTATCAAATCTTAAACAATTTTGTCATTATTGCAAGTCGGATGCTAAATGTATTACCTCACCTGAGCACCTGCCAATGCTGAGTATCAGTCTGGCACCAATATTCTCTTTGCCCCAAATTTAAAGTCTAACTCGGATAAGACAAAATAAATGTAACTGAGAAGAGCCTGCCTCACCATAAGCTATAATGACATTCTCATTCTGTAGAATAAAAAAACAACAATATGTAAAAATATGCTTATATTTGCATAACAATTCAAAAAGTTTTAAATGGTACTTAGTATCAGTTCAGACAGGCCACAAAGTCAAGTTTAGCCACAGAGCAATGCCAACATAAATCACCTGATACATTTCTACACATTCAAATGCATTATCACATATAGCCTATATGTGCAGTTTAAGTGTAGATTAGCATGCCCACAGCTGTCAATCTCAGCTCACTTTTGCACACATGAGTTTTATTGCTACTAGTCTGCCAGGAGAGTTTGATAGTGGTGTTTGACTGCTCACAATTTCCAGCAACTCTTTCCCTCCTGGTCATGCAATACACATTTTTCCCCTCTAGACAGGTATTCGCCAGGGGTTTTTAGAGTGAGGCCTTACCTAACCAGTGATATGTCTATTGTCAGTGATGCCTGCTTTGTTCTGTGCTAGGGTCCTGCTGCTGCTTTATGATTTCCATTGGTGTGAAAGGGCAGCGAGTTTCCAAATCACAGCCTTGTAAATTAGTCCAAATGAAAATAGTCATTTTCTTTTGAGCAGTCTAAACTAAAGAGGTCCAGGGCTTCATGTGAAAGAGACATTGTAGAAGTGAAAAAGGACTGACACATTATGTTAAAGACTAACTCATGCACTACCAACTTACAGCATTACAAGCCTGGTACCTTTAAAAAGCAATATGCTAAATTATACCATTTCTTACTAAGAAAAGTACCATGTTGGATTTATTCCTCATAGGGTGTGTGGCTTTTGTTTGTATTTTACATATGCCTCTATTGACTCTAACTAATGGAAATACTTCCACTGTGCAAGGTTGACCTCTCTGCCATCTCACTATCTGCAGGACTGTTAGCCATCTTCTGAGAGTGTAATGCACACTTTAAGGCTGCAATTGTGACTATTGCAGAAAAAACTGAGTTGAAGAAAGATTGATCTGATCACAAAAATCGCATAAATATTATCATAATTAAAAACAAAAACAGTTCTGCGATTACTTCTTTAGGCTTCGGAGTGTAACAGACTTAAAGTTTTGTGGTTCACAAAGAAAAAAGTTTAAGTACTGCAATTATACACAAATAATTTAGCTAAATATCTAAAGTTTGCAAGCGTGAAGGTACAATAATGAATTTCTCATTAAGGTATTTAGAAAATTTTTATCATTTTTACAGACAGCCTTATTTTGAGTACTTACTATTTATTATAAAGTTTTACAACAGCCTTCATCCAACAACTGTTGCTCACAGCCAACTCTCCTTTTTACTTCTCGCTATTTTCATTGACTTCAGTTTGATAGTTTTTATTTTAATTCGCCACAGCAGCCGACAGTGTGCCATAGTAACAAGAGACTATTTGGCCTTGAGTACATCTAAAAGGAATTTAGTGGTATCCAGTCTCATTCAAGTGGATTGAACAAGGGATGTTGTTGTTGGGCAAGCATTCCTGCACAAAACAGGTAAAAGCTTTCTGCTGTTAACCAATCAACTGTGACCTTTCAGAGTCCTCTAGCTCGCACAGCAGCACAAACAAAAAAAATCACTTCAAAGCAAAGAAATAAAAAGCTGCAAACAGTGCATCTTTATTTAGTTGTTTTCCAAGCACAGAGCAGTAGGTGATAGTCTGACATTTCTAAATCACAGAGGTAGACTGTTACTGTGTGTGTTATCAGCAGGTGTTGTTTGAGGCCATGTGTGTTGTCAGAAGGATGGAGAAAAGCAATGGCAATTTTAGAGTAATTCTTTGCCCAAAGTCTTCTTTCAGTAAATCCGTAATTTTCAGAGCATTATCTGGATGGAACAAACTGCTTCAGAAAATGGGCACATTAGCAAACATCTCCATGTTTAAGAAAATGATAAAACTGCTGGTACTACATAACTGAAGTAGCTTGTAAAATAGCTTGTAATACTGCTATTTGACCTTTAGATTTCTTTAAAATTTAATTGTGAAATGTGATAAGGAGAGAAGGAAATCCAGCAAATAATCAGTCCAATTGGATGTTGAACCAGGGACCTACTTCGCTGGCATTTGCACCCTTGTGGTAGACGCCCTTCTGTCTTGGTTTATTTAGTTAATATTGCTTGTAATACTGTCAGGTTAATAAGGTATGCACTTGAACATGTTTTTATACTGTTTTTGTTCCTTTCTCCTCTCCTTCCTTTCTTCCTCTGGCTTCTTATGAGTAATGCCTCTCTGAGAGTAGCACATACTCTGAAGTGGTGTGTGGATGTGTGTGCGCTGTGAGACACCATTAACACCCTCCCTGTTCCCCTACAGCATTCAGTGGGGCAGTATGAAGATGGGTGTGTGTGTGTATGCCAAAGTGAGCGTGGTAAAACACCAAACCCATCATCTCATTCTGTATTTTCTGTTTCATGTGCTGTGTTTTTTTTTCTTTTCGTCTCTTTAAAATGTCACATTAAATCAGAACGTATGTGTAATTCTTCAAAAAAATTATCTTTTGTTCTGCTGTATTTTAAGTTTCTAAGGTGCTGTAATACTTCCAGCATTTTTGTGGCATCTGTTGACAGTAACTGGTTTGTATGAACAGCCTTGAGCTTGAATAGCCATTAATAGATCAAAATAAGAAGAAAAAAAAGAAGAAAAGGGGAATTTTAACTTCTTAACCTTAAGGTTTTCACTTGGAATGTGTTCCTCAAGGGTAATGAGGTTTTGTTATTAAAAAGGACATATGTTGATATTTTACAATATTTCCCTTTTATTTATACAAAAGTCCTGTTACATGCAGTTAAAGCATCAGTTGCGTGTGTATCCATTACAGTTAAAAGCACATAAAGAAAGAACAAGAAGCATTTAGTGTTTAGATAAAGATCATGTTTTATTATTGGTTTACAACACATGGGCCAAATGACCGACTACACATCTACATTCAGTGACTGTATATGTATATGGGCCATTGGCAGGTCATTTGAAAGTAAGTTGATTTTGCTATCTATTATTAGACAGGAAGGAGGGGAGGATAGCATCAGTTTATATGTCTTGCTATTCCTTTTTGAGCATAACATTTCGGTTACTTACGTACAGATGAATAATACTGGGTATTTTTGTTACTTGGATTTGGTACAAATATTCAACTGGTCTCAAACATGAATATATATATCAGCCAATTACATGGCAGCAATCCAGTCCATTTTGGAATATATGCACATGGTCAAGCTGAGCATCATCATCATCTCTTTGAACTGGTCTGAGTATTTCAGAAACTGCTGATCTACTGGGATTTTGCCACACAATCATTGCCACATTTTACAGAGAATGGCCTAGAAAAGAGAAAAAAAATCCACAGAGTGGCAGTTCTCTCGGTGAATGGACTTGATGGACTACAGCAGCACAAGACCACACTGGGTGCCACTCTTGTTGGCCAAGAACAGGAAACTGAGGCCACAATTCACAATTCACCAAAATCGGACAATAGAAGGCCGAAAAAATGTTGTCTGGTGTGATGGGCCTTGAATTCTGTTGCAACTTTTAGGTGGTAGGGTTCAAAAACGAGTAAACACGAATGCTTGGCTCCACCCTGCCTTGTGTCAACGGTTCAAGGTGCTGCTGTTATAATAGTGTGTGGAGATATTTTCTCAAAGATTTGCATGACAGATGTGCAGCTGACAAATGTGCAGCAAGTGTATCTTGTGAATGTGGATGGATCAAAAACTCAGAGGGAGGTTTCCAGCACTTTGATGAATTGTTGCCATGAAGTTATGAAGTTGTGAAGGAAAAAGTTATCCAACCTGGTACTAGCAAGGGGGTCAGTGTATACATGAAGGATTGTTAAACCTCTAATTATAGTGTAATGACGATGTAACACTGTTTCTGGATCTGGTAACTTTTAAATAAAAGTTTAATATTTGGTTCAACAACATCTAAATTTCACAAGTATGGGCACAAACAGAGTCACAGGCACGAGAAAGACCAAAAATCGTACACCTCTATGCCACAAGCAAAAAGATAAAAACAAATCATCCTTAATTACAAAAATCTCAAATAAATCTCTTTGCCAGTAAAATCAACATGATGGATTTGAGCATTTGTTTCCGCCTCATTTGTAAGCTTTGGATCATCTGCCAAATGAATAAATATAATTATTTCCCAGTTGGATCATTTGGTGTACTGTAGGGCTGTCACTCACTATTATTTTTTATATTATATGCTTTTATTTTCTATTTAGAAATGTAATTAAATTATTATTGACTATCTGGTGATGTGTTGGTCTATAAAATATTAGTATCTCTGAAGATTATTACAAACCTATTCAGAGTCATGGATAATGTATTTTTATTTCTTGTTTTGTTTAAGACATCAGAACTGATTGCAGCAGGAAATTCATTCTATATAGACCTTAAAAACATAAAAGTAGCTTCACAGTGAAGAAGTTAGATCCAGCGACTGAATAAATGAAAAGTTTATTCTTGTACACAGGACAGGACTCCAGTCTAAACAACGTAGCGGTGTATATAAGAAGTGTATAAGAATAAGCAGCAGCAGAAACTATTCTAGCAGAGGAGGAAATTTGATAGAAAATATTTCTGTGAAAGACAAAGCGTCACCAACTCCTTCTCCAGTTTTCTTATTATCCATCAGGTGAACTGTATCATGTGGTTTAAACCACAAACCTCGAGCTTTATTCCACATGGCAGGCTCCATTCTACACATGGGGAGATTCACTGATGACCGCAAACACACACTATTCACACTCACACATGAAGGAAAATGAACTTGTGAGGTTATCCTCAGTGCGGGCAGCTAGAAATCAATAATTGTGAATACATGCCACTTAACTCTCACCCACTTCGGCTCCAGCTCCCTCTCTATCTCTGTCGTTCCAGTAAAGAGGAGTGGCGAAGATGGAGAACAGGCGAGTCAAAGTCATCCTCCATCTCCCCCAACTCCCCCTCCTCTCTCCTAGTCCTCTGTGGTTCCAGAGATAGCGACAGGCATTAAACAACATCGGGCAGGAAATCAGAGATGCAGCGTCTTCTTCCTGCTGTTGAATTATTCAACACTACAAAGGTAGCTAATGCGAACGCACGGTTAAACGCACAAACACACACTAATATGAAATTTCATGCAGGGATACCGATGATGACTTTGATAAGAGGTGGCCCACACAGCATGTTACTGTATCTTTCATCAAATCTCTCTCCTTCTTTTGTCTCTCACAGAACTGCAGGATGCTCTGGAGATGTCCATACCTCAACAGCAGTGGACAGCCAGTTTTTGAGGACACCAAAATCAAGGTGTTGCCAAAAACCTGTCACAGCATGTTAATCATCCATGCCAGTTGCTTGGTGATGTATGGACTAAGGCTAGTCAGAGGTCATCTGTCTGTCTCCTGGTTTTCTGTGAAAGCATTAATCATTTCTGCAGAGTACAAAGCCTTCTCTAGTAGCCATGCTAATTATGGCAGGAGGAAAGCAATGGATTGTAACACAGTCAGACTTATTTTTGCAGTCTCAGTAGTTTAGCCTCTGGTAGCCATAACAAAGACTACAGATTTAGGGTGTTCTGGCTGCTGTTTTGGTTGCACTGTTTAGCATGACTAAATTAAACGCTGTTTCATTTTAGCCCTTAGTGTGGTTCATTTGTGCTAATGTGAACCACCACTCAGGTGTGGACCAAAACAACCACACAAAGAGTCCTTGGAGGAAATGTTCTCAGCCCATGTTGACTTCAGGCTAGTTTGTTTAAGGTGGGAATGTGTTGTGATGTTGATATAATCCAACTACAAGGTGTACACTCTAAGTTTGAGTTAAACACCTTCCCACAGCCAGGCATGCATTGCATTGTGGGATGTGACAGAGTACCATAGAGTATACACAAGCTTCATCCACTAGCTGTAAAATGAATGTATTGCACAGTACCTTCTTCCTGTATTTATCTTTGCTTCTCCTACACCAGACCAGTCTGGCCAATAAGTGGACTAAATGTTCTCATGTGGTTTATAGTGACACTTTTTGGTTTGCTTGGAGTTTTCTCTGTGTGAAAAGAAACCCAACCACAGGGAAGATCTACAAGTTTACAAAGTCATCAAGTAATTTGGAACACAGTAAAACAAATTACGGGAGTGAAAAGTCCTTAACGTCCTTTCACAGTGGCTTCTGGTCTGTGTCTAAATCCACACCAACTGCTAGGTAACGCAGCCTCCATTGTAAAACTCAGGCTCTTCTTTTAATGGTCAGATATGTGAGAACTATTTGTAATGTTTCCGCTGAAATTTGAATCCAAATTTAATGAGTTGATGTCAACATATAAAAAATAGGGAATGTGCATTTTACCGTGACTAGAAGCACCACTAAATGTGATTATTCAATGGACACATATTAGCTTGGCAGTGGTTTTAGTGGTTTTTATCTGGATTATCGGCATAAATAAATGAAAAAAATAACAAATGGTCTAAAATTCATAGTGTTGGTTCCATTGTGAATTAAAAAAAAATCTGTTCTGAATGCTCTTTTTTGGCCCTTTCAAACAGTCATCAGGTCACACAATATTGGCACTTGCAAGCAACAACACTCCATATTTTTCCCCTATTCACAGTTATTATTCTGGCAATCATGACAATCATTACTCATTATCAGTGAATAGAGAGCGGAGATGGTGGAACCCAAGGCGTGTGATCGAACGCTGTACAAAGAATCATGCTCAGTTAGTATTTGTATACTGTGTGTGTGTGTGAGAGAGTGTGTGTGTTCGTTGGTGTGTATGCTGTATTACAGAGGAATGAAAGGGTCGGGACGTCATCAGTTCCCATATTGATTTTCCTGCTCACATGCTTAATTGAAGTTGTTGGGGTATACATAATTGAAGGTGGTTCTCTCAATCACTCTCCCTCTCGCCTTTTCTCAAACATTAAAAAGAGAGAAAGCCATACTTCTTCCTTCTCTCCAGCCTTTTTTCTCATTTCTTTTCAAGAAAAAAGTGCTAATGGAAAGGCCTGTGGCTATGTAGTTTTAATGGAGTGGTAGGGTGCATATGATTGTGACACTGTGCTCTGCACAAAGAAGACTGTGCGTAGCTTCTTTTCGTATTTTAGTTAATTTTGCTCAGTTGTGATTAATCAGTATTATCATTTTTGTGTTTTGTTCACAACCCGGTTTAATTTTTATCATCTTAAAAAGCTACATTTGTCCCACTAATTGCTAGATGTGCACTGAATACCACAAGGAAAACCGAGACCCCCAAATATTCTCTATTTTATTTTGTTGCTGAACTCCTGCTGGTCTAATTCATTACAGCAAGGAACAACAGTGATTACACGCCTGAATATGCTGTTGTTGCCATGGTTCTTATTCATTCATTTCTTAACAAGCATAGAGAAAAATGGGTTTTCAAAAAGTCATCTGAGAATACACTGACACTTCATTTATTCTTCTTCATCTGCTTGTAAGCTTTTTTTAAAAAGTAGCATTTTCACTCTTTTGTCTGACCACTTACTCTATGTATTTGTCATGCTAGTCCCTTTTCTATTGGTGGGTTCTCTATGAACATATTTTGGGGTTTTTCTCTCTCTCTCACAGGAAAAAGATGTGTATTCCTCAAGCAGCTGACCAGTAGTTGCTGTAGGTTTCTGGATGTGAAACTGGCTGCCAAGAGGGAAATGTGGCGCAACACCAAAAACCTCCTTGTGATTTGTAACTCCCTCCAAGTTGAAAAATGGAGACAAGGCGTTCTTGATTTTTACTGGCGTTTCTTGGACACAGGTGCCACCAATGATGCTGTGAGAACAACATAAAATAATCAATTTTCACAGTAAGTTGTTCTCATAGAGAATAAACAATAAAGTATATTACTCAACAACATAAACACAATTTGACCTTTAAAAAATGTTGACATATTACACGTGAATAACATAAACTCGACAGTTCTGCCACAAATAAACATCTTATTTTTCTACCAATATATAAAATACAAATTGCATACCTCATTGGCCTCATTAACTTGAAGGGGTTAATGAAAACATATGTTGTAGTGCACACTCTTTCCCCACTGCTGGAAAACTTTCCTGCCCGCATCTACAAATCTCTACCACCGACTGAGAAAGGAAAGCATGGTGCCCTCTACCGAGGGTGGTGTGTAACTAGAAATATCGTCAACCCTAAACAACACACTGAACATTAGTTCCACCCTGGAAACACAGTACACATTATTTTTAATAAATCAGATTGTAGTATTTTAACATATTTATTGTAACTAAAAACCATGAAATTACCTAAAACTGCAAAACTGCTGCTGACAGCGGCCAGATGATTCCTTTGGTTGCTAGAGAACTGTCACTGACCTGTCTGCAAACACTGGCCAACTATTTGCTGACCAGATACAGTTGGGGAATACACGCTGTTCCGTTTGCAGGATTTTTATTTGGGATTAAAGTCCTTCAGATTATAGAGAATAAAATTTGAGGTAAACAGAAATTTTCACCCTTTGTTCCAACTTTCCAGCTTTACACTCAAGCCTGAAAAGTCTAAAAAGAACTCAAAACATTTACTTTTACTGAAATTAACCAAGGTAAACAATACAAAAAGGGAAATGAGTATATTTTTGTTCTGTTTGCTTCTATTTGCATCGTTTAATGTTGCGGCCAGAGCATGCAGCCCGCAGATGAGGGTGGCAGATGTGTGGATCCTGAGAGTTCTATTCCTGCTTTTTATAATATCGCTGCTCAAGTTCACAGCAGGTCAAAATGACCCTGAGGCCACTAGGAAATTACATAGTGCTTCTGATATTCAGTCCACCACTGGTAATATAATATACATGATAACATTTATTTCATTTTTTTTAACATACAGTATATAAATGTAAAAATATCGGTTGTTGCCAGAGTTTTTGTTGTTTTGGGGTTTTGATTTTTAAGTGATTATAAATGAGTTTGGGCTTCTGTTAAAATTTATTGTTTTTTATTTCAGTGTTTGGTGACTTTCTGGGTCCCTTCTTTGATTTTATTAGTAGATTGTACACTTTATTTCCTGTGACATTTTGGATTGTTTAATTCCTGTTTTATTTTAATAGTAATTCTAAAATGAGTTTCAGTTTTGCATCAAATGGTTTGGTACATGTCTTCGTTTCTGTCTGCAGCCTGCAGACAGGGAAACATGCCATCAATTGAAACATTAACTCTGACTTTGCTAGATAGCTAGCTTTACATATCTTTAGTTGCTGCAAACATCAAAAGAAAAAATTAATTAATGCGCGCTTAACAATTACTCTAACATCTCGGACGAGCCCTTAAACAAGTAAAGATCAATTGTGTTGGCACGATTGAATGGAGAATGAACCTTCATTGTTTTTCCTTTATCTTCGGGATAAGAAGTGCGCACAGGACCAGATTAATTGCTCCAAGTGTTAATTTGCTGCCCTCCTCTGAATGCCACATGTCTCCATTGATTAAAATTAGCCTGTGTCCTGTTGCTGTTCTTTGTTCATTTAACAGGGTAATTGATGGAGCCAGTAGTGTTGTTCTCTGTCCCCCATTCCCTTTCATCCTTCCTTTCTGTTTCTTTCCTTTTCCCTTTCTCCTAAACTCTACTGTTTGCCAGTCGCCTACCTCCTAAATCATGCTGTTTGCAAGCTGTCTCCTCAGGCTAGAGCGTGTGTTGATGTGCTTGTGCTTGTTTTTGTGTGTGAGCTCTCTGCACACACTACTCTGAGTACCCATTTCACATGCTAACAATGCTGCCTGCCAGTATTTTGTTTTGCTTTATTAATCCTCACTCTTATATAGGTCAATACAACGTGTTACAAGTAGGAAAATATTAAAGTACTGCTGTTTTATTTTGAACTCCTGCACAATTTCACTCTGCACATCACAGAGATGTACTCAATTAATTTCATGTGCCATAACATCATATAAGCATACTCAGCCTATACAATGTCACTACAGCTTGTCATGTTTGTCAAATGTGCCCTTTTCAAATTTGAACAGCAGTGGACTTGCTAATCCAGATCATTTGGAACCAAGAGCTGAAACAAAAACTAAAATCACTATGAGGATTACTCCTCCACCATTTCCACTGTGCGCCCAATTGTGCATTAAGGAGCAGACACAAGTCTTTGCAACAAGGGAACCACCCCAACTTGTTTCCAACTAATTATATACTGACTATATTCCCATACAAAAGCAATGCTGCTGTGTGTCATTAACTGATAGATGGCGACCTAACATCCCTAATCTGTGAGGTTCTGACTGGATTCTGAAAGGGAATTTCTGAAAATGTATGCAAGCAACAACAGATTTGTGATTTACGACTTATTATCACCATATTATTATAAACTCATTGCATGTAATCAACCAACTTGATGATTTAATCACACTGACAACAAACTGATAGAATGATTACTTCTTATCCTGGTTTTATGACTGTTTTTAGTGTTAAAGTTGCTTTAACTGCATCTGCAAATGGTCACAGACATGGTCCCCATCTTTGAAGAACCATTTCAAAGGCATCAAGATTCCAAGAGTTTCCTTAGTGTGACTCTAACATAAAAAGGTGTGATGGCAGGAAGCAAGAACACAAATGGCAAACATATGCTGATTACAAACTATAAACAGAATATTGTTGAATTTTTATTGGGGGGGTGTTTCAGTTATTTGAGTTGTTTTATACAGTTTTCCATAAAAAGTTGCTTTATATTTTGTGTTAATAAAGCATCTTGGAGAGAGAGAAAAAATGAGACAGACACTCAAAGAGTACCATTAGAAAAAACAGCTCTGAGAGAGAAGATCCATATTTGCTCCATTATAGCTATCTTAGCAAGCCTGAGCAAATTCAACCACTTAAAAAAACAGCAAATTTCCCCGAGTCTCACTGTGTTTAATGAAGCAGGCCATGATACCCATGCCTCAAACTGAGAAGAAAAGCATCTGACTAGTTCCACAGCATGCTGAGCTCACAAATACCAAGTAAAATTAGCAGTAAATTAGAGATGTGTAAATTACCCAATGAGCTCTTCTGGCAAAGTAGTCCAATTTCTCCAAAAACAATACTATGTCATATGAGCTATAAATCGCACACCTATGGCAAAGAAATGTTTGCCAATGCAGGTAATACATTCTACACTATGTTTCTAAAAGACAAAAATGTAATGGTTGAAAAAGAAAGTTGTTCTTGGTTCTTTTGGTTTTCTCTTCTTTTTTTTTTGGGGAGTGGGGCGCATGGTTAGCTGCTGCTTTGTAGATTAAAATTTTACTTGGTGGTTAATCATTAAGATATGGTGAGTCAAAATGTGGATTTAGCAATATTTTGAACTTTTAAATATCTCATGAGAACATTAACTAATACTACTGTCAACACCCATAGTGAGTTTGGCCCAACAGCTCTTCATCAGTCTCAATCAATTCTTCCCAGATTTTTCACAGACTCATTTCAGCAGTTTAAAAAAAAGAAAGAAGAAAGAAACTGAGATCATAGGCTTGTTTTGTGCCAGTCTTGGTCATACTAACTGTTCCATGATGAATTAAACCAACCACAACTTTTACTGAGAATTTATGTTCGATGTCCTAAAATGAGGATGCTGAGTAAAAAATAGACTTATATTATTTAGTCTGATAAAATATAAATGTATCAAAAAGGGTCCAAATTCATCCAACCCGAACCTCTGATCTCACACCTTTTGAATCAGTGAATGAACACTGGAACAAAAGCACGTGCAGTGCATTTCAAATCCCCATTAGGATACATGAGAATAACAGAGACAGCCATCTAGCAAGTCAGAATGTAAAAACTGTCAAATACAATGAAGTAATCCGTGTTGATAGTGCGAAGCAGTAATCTTTGAGAGCCATCAAGCAACATAATGTAAGGACATTATGAGATAAAAGGTGTTAAAACAATGCAAATTGGCAGTGTGTGATTACTGAAATCGCAGAATAACCAAAAGAGGCAAACTTGATGATGAAATGTTGATGAGATCGCAATGAATGAAAATGAGCTCATCTTTATTTCTGGCAAGCATAAATGTATGAGGGATAAGACCAAAGGTTATAAAGTGAAGAAGGAACGAGGCTTGTGGAGGTAAAAGTGGACAGAGGAAAGTCACGGAAAAGACATTAGTCACACTTCCAGTGAGCCATAGCGACACACTCTTAGTGCTGTGAAATGAACTGTTAGGGCATTAGAGAGTCAGTGGCAGAAACCAATAGTGAAAATGGTAGTCTTGATCTGAATTGTAAGAAGATTGTAACACAGAGATAAACCCATATATGCAAATGTATGGACATCAAACTTGTTCTGCATTTTACTTATTAAATGTCAGAGACACTTTCTCTAATGAGAAACCTTGCTTATTCTCAATCATGTCACCTGAAGACATCTGTTTTTATGCTTCATTCCTGTTGCCAAGTTAAAAACACCATTCCATTTTTTTTTCTTTTAACATTACTTCTCAAACAGATTGTTGTGATTAACTACAGCTTGTTTCCTCCATTTTTCATTTCTTTACGACTGGCCATTCAAAAGTTTGATTCCTTCAATCTCCCTGTTGGTGTCCAAGTATTGATCATTAAACACCAGACATTTTAAAAATCAAAAACAAACTTAGAAGTACAATATTTAATATTTTAAAAGGGAATGTATCTCTGCATTAAAACCAAAATGTTTTCATTTTCATGATAGACTGAATTGGGTTAAAAAACCTGGCAGTCATGGTGATTCTAATGGACATATAATTTTCCTCAATAAAGTACGCAGGGGACTTTCATCGGCTACATCCAGAACTCCATGCACTAGACAGACAGGTGGCTTAGCTGTGTATTTAGCTTCAGGCTAAAAAAAGTAAGCCTCAAGCCAAGTTGTCTGCATACTAAAGTGTTTAAGGACCATGCTGAGTAAAGCATAAATACCACATTAACTTGCCTTGGGCAGTATTATGCTATCAGCACACTTTGGTATGCCTTTGAGTTGTATATAAATATATATTTGTTACTGTCTGTGCCACAGGCTTTGCTGGCAGACTTTGTGGTATTTGATATGCCTGCCATTTGCCAGGGCAGAACTTTATATTCCAACAGTAGTACCGGGACACATACACACATGGTCACATAAACAGACATTTGGTCACGGGTAGCCTGTTCATATGCTGCCTCTAGCTTCAACAGTGATGGCATCCCGCAGGACCAGACAGGGAGTGATCACACACTAAAATAACTCTGGCAAACAGAAATCAGTGTCTATGCATCAAATTCATAAGCAATTCGCCCATTTTCACTTAACTTAAAAGCCATGCTATGTTAAAACTAAAATACTGAGTGCAGCTTATGCCGTTCTTGTTTATTACTGCAATTTGTCCCACTTGCAGAATGAATTTAAAGGGGATGGTCTCCTCTTTTCTCTTCACAATTCAAAGACAATGATGTTATCTGCAAACAGGTGCAGTGGCAGAGTGATGGACTTTGGTTCCTTTGACTCCAGCTGAGACATTTGGATGATATCAGTTTATCTGGACAGCAGAGGTACACACTGGTACACAGTGTTTTCAGCAGAGGTTCTCTGTGGCTGATTTTGACCTTTATTTCTAAACTTAAGTTCCAATATGGAAATGATGATTTCCCCTTTGGAGGAAAGGGGAAATCAACACAAATGGACCACCAAGCCCGGGTGGGTG
Organism: Oreochromis aureus; assembly: GCF_013358895.1. Taxonomy (NCBI): domain Eukaryota; kingdom Metazoa; phylum Chordata; class Actinopteri; order Cichliformes; family Cichlidae; genus Oreochromis; species Oreochromis aureus. The sequence goes on along the minus strand of NC_052956.1, from coordinate 18,691,765 downwards.
GTGGGAGGCCCAGGACAGAGGGTCCGGACCAGGACCAAAACGGAGGCCCCAGAGTCCCAAACAAAAGGTCCCAAACACTCATAGGGGAGCAGAGTCCAAAACATAGTTCAGGTGGCCAGCCCGGGGGCCGATAGCACCGAACGCCAGGATGAAACAGTTCAGGGGGAGATCGAATGTCTCTTCTAATTCAGTGTTGCAAATGTAACTAGAAGAAACACTGCAAAGTTAGACTCATTTCAGTCCTCACAGTTTAGCAGGAGATGCAGGACTCAAAACTCAAAGAAGACAAAAGCAAACGCTTTATTGAGGTCAAATGCATAAAGTTTCTAAAGTTCAAATTCAGTACACCAAAGCATAAAGCAGAAATTCAACTACAGCCACAAGATCTACAGGATGGATGAGGAGAAACAAAGGCAGAGGACAAAGGAAGACAGGACTATTTGAAAACAGATGGGTAACTAAACACTGCTAAATACAAACAAGACAATCATAGGCAAGTAGTAAAACTAAAGACAAGGCACAAAGCACAGTAGGATGGAAGAAAGGGAACCAATAACCCTAATATGAAACTCAGCATATATATTAATAATTACAAGAACATATTTAAGCAATAAACAAAAACCTAAGAAGGCATCTTTTAAGTGAATAAAAATCAATCAAACCAAGAGGAACAACTAGAAGTTAAGAAATACAGAAATCTTCATATCTAAGAACAAAGTTAATATAATTTTTAACTAAAACTTGTAGTTGTGTAGAGTGGGATGATAATAAATGTGTAATCAAACTTTTTTCACTTGATATTTATTACAAACAGAATTATCAGAATCAGAATACTTTAATTAAATAATTCCTAAGCAAATTAAGTAAAGTGTGTGATGTGTAGCTGCTGCGCTGCAGTCCCATTCCTCAATCAAAGTAACAGTTCTGTGGCAACAAGGAGAACCAAAACTTTCGCAATATTGTTTGAGAAGGAAGCTATTAAACAAACTAACATTCTACAATACCAAGTAACAGGCAAAGTAAGAAAAGTTCAAGCAGTGGTTCTCAAACTTTTACATCATTCCTCACATGGCAGGAAGAAATATTTTCACACCCGCTCGGCACCACTGCAAACGATGCATGATAGACCCGACCACATGCATGTTTGCACTTTTCAGAACACTTCTTTATTGCGGCTGTCAATGTACACACGCGGCTGAAGCTTTGCAGCGGATGCAGCGGATACACATATTATTAATATAACTGCATGACTGAAACAGGCTGCATGCCGGTTGATGCATGGGCACAGAGTGCAATGAAATGAATGTCACACGTGCTATATACAATTAAAAAATAATAATAAATATAACTGTACTTAAAAATATGTCAAGTACATTCAATTGGGTTTCAGGGAAAACAACAAAAGCCAGCACATTGCACTTGTTTTTACTACAAGCTTCGTAAAGGACATTTAAAAAGAACAGAGTAAACAAAATTAATACATAGTATGCTTTTAAAAGTAAATATTGCCCAAAGAGTGAGCTGTCTTGGTGGAAGTTTGAGTTTTGAGTGTTTCCTGTTCATTTTGCGTATGTTTCGCAAGTTCTTTAGTCGCAAGTTCGATTCCCACCTGGGGCGTCTGTATCCAGCAAGGGTCCTAAGGCTAGACCCTCCCATGCTAAGCCAGCCTACCGCAGACATGAGCAAGAGGGATAAATATGAAGTCATGGCGGCTCGGATGTCGCCCGGATCAACAAGGTCCACGTCAGGTGTTGAGGAACCAGGAAACCCTGATGAGAAGTGGGCTACTGGAACAAGTAGGCATTGGTGGGCAAGAGACAAAAATAGGGCGTTGTTAGAATGCTGCTACGGAAGTAACCCCGGCGGAAGGGGTTACATTAATAAGATGAGGGACCTATGGAATCTTCGATACCCAACATCCACATTAACGCCAAAACAACTAGTAGCTCAGTATTCCAACATTCAGAAGAAGGGACTGCTCTCACAGCTAGAGACTAACGAAGTACAACACACATGCTATAGCAAGGAGGAGCCAGGACGAAAGGTCAGTGGGGAAATATCATCACCCCCACCCGAGACTGGGTACCAAGCCCCAAGTGCAAACGAAGAAGGATCGTTGAGTGCGAGAGGAACTGACCTGAAAGATAGAATCATGGCGAAGCTTGAAACCTGGATCCTCCGTAGCCAGTTCACTACGTGAAGTACCCTCAGAAGATCGAGTAGATGATGTGATTGCAGCACTATGGACAATACCCACTGTGACCATTACCGAGACTAAAAAGCTGATCTACACTATGGCAGCAGTGAGATGCTTTGCTACAAGTTGAACAGCCACAAGGAGCAGTGCCCTCCATGGAGAAGGAGACTAGAGGCCTAGATCAAGGTAGCATGGAGGGAGATTAGCCAACTATTGGAGCTGCAGAAAGGTGCCACAAAGAACATGCCTAAGAAGTACAGCAAGCTGTCCATACCTGTGGCCTTGGAAAATGCCAAGCAAAAAATCACAGCCTTGGCCAGCCGCTTGAAGAGGTACACCAGAGAGATCCAAGGCAGGAGACTAAACCAGCTGTTCTCCATGGAACCAGCCAAGGTGTACTCTCAGTGACAGGGGACTGGGATATTGAGAGTGACAGCACCACCAAGGCTGGAGACGGAACAATCCTCAAAGAGTTCACGAACACTGGCTGAAGAAGCTGACTGCACTCCATGAGCGTCTGGTAGCACAAATGAAACAGCTGCTAGTTGACGAGAAACACCCGGAATGGGTAACCCAAGGCCGGAAAGTCCTGATCCTAAAGGACCCTTAGAAGGGACCGGTCCCATCCAACTACCGGGCAATAACCTGCCTCAGTACCACATGGGAGCTCCTGTCAGGCATCATAGCGGCTAAGATGAACAGACACATGGGTCAATACATGAGTGGGGCACAGAAAGGGGCTGGCAAGAATACCAGAGGTGCAAAACACCAAGGCGCAAAACACCAGCTACAGAATTCACCCGCTTGCTGCATGCAATGCTACTACTGCACATTCACCTAATGTATAAAATATATAATGTTCTTCTTCTCTCCCCCTTTTGCACAAGCCGAGGAGCGTGTCAGATTACATTTCACTGCATGTTATACTTGTATAACTATGCATGTGACGAATAAAGAATCTTGAATGGTGGACCGAGCAGTAAGCCAAGACTGCAAGACTATGCTGACCAACCTGTGCACTGCCTGCGCTGATTACACCTACATAGTAGCCACAGCCACCCTGGGGCGCACTGACAGAGGCGAGGCTGCCGGACACTGGCGCCACCGGGCCCTCTGACCACCACCAGTAGGCAACGGGTGAAGTGTCTTGCCCAAGGACACAACGACCGAGACTGTCCAAGCCGGGGCTCGAACCGGCAACCTTCCGATTACAAGGTGAACTCCCAACTCTTGAGCCACGATCGCACATGGATATTCTTACACAAAAGAGAGGGATATCACACATATAGAAATATATCATCTGCGTGTATGCCAAAGCGTGGGAATTGGTTTTTTGTTTTTTTTTATTTGGCCTGCCATCAGCAGTTCACTCTGCTGGTCTGAAGTGAAACAAGAAGACAAGTGAAGCATGCTAGTGGCAACATTCAGCTGTCACTCTCAATATCCCAGTCACACAAACACACACACAAACACAGAGGAGGAGAGAGAGAAAGGCTCTCATATTTCTCACACACAATGCTCTGCCTAATTAAGGTCGTAATGTGAACAAAGGCAGCAGTCCTATCTGCCACAGCAGACCTCTGAGCGCTCAAGTTTAGACAGGAAACCTCTTAGTGAAGCCATGTGGGGTCCTTCATTTGTCACACACAAATGGGCAGAAGGGGAAATGAATAACACAAGTAAAACTCAGAATCACGAACAGCAAAGCTAACAGTCACTAAAAAGTCATCAGGAAGAACCTGAACTTGAACCCTAAATGAGATTGACATTGATACAGATGCAGGATCAATGCTTCAATATTCAAGCAGTGTAATGGTTCAGCTATGCTACAAATGCTCAACTGCAATCCCATCTACTAATCTGCCACCTCACATTAACTCACTTGAAGCTTATTCCTGTCCATACAGCAAATCTTAAATCACGCCTGGCTTATACTTGCTGCATATCTACAAGCCACTTTGTAACCCTAATAAACTCCTCATTTTTGGATTGTGAGTTTTGCCATCTTAACTGTGATCATAGATGGAAGAAGAAAACCTGCAGATTCTGCAGCCCTCTGCCATTGACTCTCCAGATAATAGCTTAGAAAAACTTTTCAGTTTTTCAATGTAAGATGTAAAAAACAGATAATCAGCCGTTTTGGGGATCATAATGTGAGATTATATACTGTCAAAAAAGCTTGAGCCCTTTTTCATTGACTTGTTTCAGTACATTTAAGTTGTTTTTCAATAAATAAATCTGTATTCCCTGGTATATTTGGATCATGCAGACTCTATACCAGGGGTGTCAAACTCAAATACACAGTGGGCCAAAATTCAAAACTGGAACAAAGTCGCGGGCTAACATTAATATTTATTGAAAAAAAAAAGTCTTCCTCTAGATATAAGAATGAATGTTTTCTTATGGACTGTTACGGCTGTGGCCATAAGATCTCTGTGTGGGCTGTTTTGTTCTGTCTCTTTACTGTGCATAAGACTCTTTGCAGGTCCCTCCCTTAATGAAGAGTAGTGAGCAGCTGATTGGACTGTGGAACACGTGACCACGTTCAAAAAGCCGTTCTGACAGCTCCCGCCGGGAAGAGAGAGAGAGAAGCGAGCAAGCAGTTTGACAGCCGACGCGGTCCTGGCCCTGGTTTCCAGCCTATACCTTTGCTGTGTGTTTGTGTGAGCGTGCTCTGTGAGAGCCGCTCCTAGTGTATGAACTTAGTGCCTAGGCACTTCTAGGCTGAAGCGGAAGGGGTGAGCCGCCTTTTTCTTTGGAACAGTTTTCTCCTGTTTTCCGGGTTAGGGAGTGAGGGTTAGTATTGTCATTTGTTTGTTTTGTTTCTTTCTTAGGGTTTAGTTAGTTTTCTTTGGTGGGACTTAGTTGGTTTTGTTCGTTATTTTGGCCTGGGTTCACCCTGGAGCTATGCTTCATTACCTTTAATAAAATCACCTTTTTTTACGCACAACTGGTTTTGGATGTTTGGCTTGGGAACCAGGGCGGGTATCTGTCTCTCTCTCCTCCAACCTTTATGTGCGTCCCTACACGCCTAGACTGGGGGCGTAACAACTCAAACAAGTTTTGCTGAAAAACTGAATATGGAACAAGCAAAGCTTAATACTAAACAATATATATATTAGCTGTATAATACCAGTAGGCCAGCTCTAATACTAATTTGGTATGGCTTCGCGGGCCAAATGTAATTAGGCTGCGGGCCAAATTTGGCCCGCGGGCCAGAGTTTGACACCTATGCTCTATACAGACAAAGTGAATGGGTTGACACCAACTGATTTTAGAACTGAACCAACAGTTTGAGACACTGATTATCCTTTGCGGTGAATCACTCTACACTCAGGCTCTTATCAAAAAGATTTTGGAGATTTTTATGTTTTTGTTGTGTAGCTGTAATCAGTTTCAAAAAGATGGCTGACAAAGTCATAGCTTAGTTGAAACTGCAGTCTCGACTGAGAACACACATTTTCCAGTACACTGTCCTCTTGTTTGCCTTTTTTCCCTTCTCTGTATAAGCAATATTTTTCAATGAAAACAGTCAAACTGGGTGCCAGTTTAACTCACCAGTAGGTGAACCACACGAGTAAGTGACTGAAATGCCACAAGGCCTACACAGAAGCCCAGACTTGATTCTGCCCTTTGCATGTTGTCCCCCCTGTTCGCTCTCTCCTTTGGTGTCATAGCAACACAGTTATCAATAAATATTCATAATTTTACTTGAGAAAACATATTTAAAGTAGCTAGAAAACAGATTTAAAGTACAAATAAAAAAATATTCACTGTGTGGCTCAAGTGCTCTGTTTTTTTAATTAATAAAAACCTGTTAATAATTCACTTTCTATTCTGTTATATAGATTTAATAATCTATATAACAAATATGTACAATAACAAAATATATAACAAAGTTTTGATAAGCTTTATATGTAAGGCACCCACTTACTAATGATACACATGTATCTTTTAGAAATGCAGTGAAGGAGTTGTATAGAATTAAAATATTAAAGTACATGTACTTAAGTCAGTGCATTCCTTTAGTTCTTATTTTACAAAAATGGTCAATATTCTTAATGAGCAGGTTAACAGGTAACAAGACACTGCTCTTAGTGTCTGTCCCAGATAAATGGAAGAGTTGTATTAGGAAGTGCTTTCGATGTTAAATCTGTGCCAAATCAAACATGCAAATCCATCTGCTTTGGTGACCCTTTGGGAAAAAAGCTGCCAAATCTACTAACTATTCTTAATGAATTTATAACATTTTATTACTCCAGATTTCCTGCATAATTGTCTGTACTAAAAGGCAGCTTAATTGATAGGACCAGATTTTTGCAGGGCTTCATGGTCACAGTACACCATGTAATAAAAGAATAGGTAATAATAACTATTGTATAAATAGCTATATGGTATATTCACCCTTTAATGACAAGACTATTACTCAGTAGGTAATGTTTTAACTTGTAATAATAGGTACCCAGTAGTTACAAAATAACTACACAATGAGTGTAAGATTATAAATTGTGACCAGCATCCTTCAATAACTTGTGCATAGTGGTTGATCTAAGCAACTAGTAACCTTATGCCTATACAGTTACTGCTTATGTGTTTATGGATGCCATGAAATAATTCTCAGTGCAATCTGCTGCTTTGTTCCCACACCCACTCGTTTGGAAAGGAAAATTGTATGAGTATCTAATAAACCAATGGGATGGGCACAGTTAAGTTTTTGGCTCACACGTTCACACATCCATATACACACACTCAGAAAACTGTGTGTCTCACAAAAACAGTCACACAGGCGCATCCCTGTCCTCCTGCCAGTAATGAAGCAGATAATAAGCTACTTCACGCTCTGCTGTGGCAAAACCAAAATCAAAACACTGTTGATTTAAGAATCAAAATGCGTACACTCATGAGTTTTTCATCTTCCATGCTCCGTAGCAATGATGAGGTAGAGCTTTACTGTGTGTGTGTGTGTGTGTGTGTGTGTGTGTGTGTGTGCGCGCGCTGTTGCTGAATATCAAAAGACTGGGGAGCAGACTGTGCGTTTTGCTAGGCGGCGTTGAGAATCCATTCCTCGCGCCTCCCACCTCATTTCAGCTCTCTGTATTTCCAAGAAATGATTCTCTCACTTTGAGACTGATGTTGTCACAGAGAGAATTTTGGAAATTTTCTGAAGTTATGATGAAAGAACAAAGATGTAAACAAACCATGCGAACATTATGATGTTTGAAAGAGACCAAAAAACTGTGAGAACAAAGTATAAATGGAAGCTGTCACTGCAATTTGTTTAGTGTAAAACAGTTTCCAGGTCAGCTGTTAAAAATGTATTACTAGAATCAACAACCAAAGGCTTTTCAAGTTATTATCTTATTCAATAACATGCAATTAAAAGATTTACCATTTTCAGCATAGTAACTATTTTTACATAAGTATTTGTAAATACAGTTGCAGTCTGACCTACAACCACTTCCGCATTTTTTGTGCTTTTGCTTTGCAGTTGTTTTCTCATTCATAGCCTAAAATAATGAACATATTATCCTCTTGGGGGAGCCTATACACTGTATAAATACAGAGTAGCTTAAGTTAGATAACACTCACTGACAAACTTCATGTTAAAACCTATATGTTTATTTATTATTTCTGTTGAAATTAAACTATTACTACAAACCACAACAACAATTTTTTACTCATCTATTTTTCAACTATCCTCTAAATTTAAAATTGTATGTTTTCATAACATAAATTGTGTCATAAAGTTTAGGAACACAACAACCTTCAATCTGAAATTATAATGAAGTTGAACAACAAAAAACATAAAAACGTCAGTGAAGACACAATGTACTTAAAAACGACAACTGAGTGCATTTGTAAATGTATTTGGTTTTGTGTAAACACCAAAGGGTTGTGCAAATGGTGACCTAGAAAAATATATGGAGGGGATCTGTTATTTTCACGTTTGGCATAGCTTTTGATGCAGTCTCCAATATGGATGTCACATGCTTTAAAAACAAAGGAAGCCCTCACGTTTCTGTAGCAGCTCTGATGTCAGTGACAACAGGATGTTGTCAAAAAAAACACTTGGATGTTCTTGCAGGCGACCTCATTTGAGAAAGAGAAAATCCAGCCTTGCTCACTTTGCCCCATGTTGCAGTAAGCGAGAATTTAAGAGGACAGGAGCATACTTTCACCCAAAGCATCAGAAATCTCTCGTGTTTGTTGAATCTTAGTATCTTTTGATCTTAGCAGCCCATCAGTCATGGGCAACCAAAGACACATATTGGAGTCTGTTCTTTCCTGAGATGGTTTTATTGCACTCTCCACAGTTTCCAGCATGTCAGGTTATTTGAACAGCAGCCTCCTGTTTCTATTACTATCTAGTTTTATTGTGTCTATAAAATGTGGTGTTTTGATCTCAGTGGGCTGATGTTTAAATCTTGGTACCTACTTCAGCTGAGTCATAAACGAGTGTTTTCATCTTTAAAGACCAGTTTAACCTACATATTGTTTTCTGAATGGTTTGTCTTATTTTCCTGTTCATCATCTGTGCTGCCTGAAGTTGCTGTGAAAGTCGCTCACGAGCATAATGTTTGGTGTGGAATAAGAAAGAAACATGACCCACTACTCAGTGAACTGTTGCAGACCAACTTTATGAACAAATGACAGCCACTGTAGTCCAAAAGATCACTACCTTCACAAAAGTCCCAACATAATTGTATGTAACATGTAAATGCTCTACATCTGAATAACCTCCAGGGGGTGCCTGTATATTTAGAAAGAGCGGACAACCTATATGCCGAAAGTCTGCTGCAGGGCCTTGGCCTTTCAACCCTGGGCTACTGCCCCCTGCTCTCTGTCCTTTCTTTCTTATATTCTACTGTCCTGCCACAAAAATAATAAACACCAAAAATAAATATTCAAAAAAGAATATGGTGTAGGTAGGATAAAACAGGAAGGCCTGGCAAAGTTTAAAGCACATTTCATACTTTACTGCATTTTCAAAAACACACACTGACAGTTTAAGGAAGCTAGAATTATTCTGATAATACAGAGACATATTCATAGTTTTCACTAGTTTAATATGATGCCAAATTGAGCCCCGATGGTTCTTTTGAAACATTTTAAGACTGTTAATTTAGCTAATGTTCTGTTTTAGCTAGATTAAGGTGAGGGCTCCAAATGCAAATTAATCTAATAGATTCTAATGTTAAAATTCCCAGATCTAGTGAGTGACATCATAGAACGTGCATCTTACACATTATATCTAACAGTACAAAGTGCAGTTTTCTCAAATGACCAGAAATAAACCAGAAATAAGAAACAATATGCCACTCTTACTGTGAGCTCTTGTCATTTAAAAACAATTTTTAAAGGCCACACCCAGTGACCAAGAAATAAATACACAATAAAATCGGACTGAAGCCACATATCTGTGCTTTTCTTCAGGATTTATTATAATCAACTAAAATGTTTCAAAATTGTAAAATTAAAAACTGCAGGATAGGCTAAATGTAATTCCTACAGAGGACGTGTCCTTCATGTTTTAAATGTAACATCCTTCTTTGACAGCTGTGCCATTATGCAGTTCTATTGTGGTACTGGAACAGCGGTCAAGTCTGGCTGCATTAATCCAGGTGTGTATGTGTGTTATGAGCCACTCGTCTTTCTCCAGTGAGGGTTTAAAGAGGGATTGAATTAGAGGAAGGATAGCTTTCAAGTAGGGATTAGGCTAAAGCCGGGTCTCTCAGGGTCATTATTCAATAGCCAGTGAGTGGCATCAGAACCCCTAAAACCCAGCTGAGAGCAGGCAGAGAGTCACTACTCCATCTGTAATGAAAGGACAAGAGCGCAGGAGTGTGCTTCCATAAGTGTGCTGGATAGTTCATTGTTATTAGAGAGCTGGGGACAATAACAACAATAACTTTGAAAAACTTTCTTTGGAAGACAGAGAAAGTCACTAAACACTTCACTCAGGCTTTCTATAATGTCTGTCATTTCCATGTGTAGATGTCTGCATACCAGATGCACTATTCAAACTCTAGCATACCCAGCTGATATAGCTTTGCTAGCTGCATATGCAGTTTCTTATCTTTTATTGCGAGCTAGAAATAGCCTTTGCACACAAGATGAAATATGTGTAAAACCTGAGAATAACAACCCAAAAGGCACGACTCGACCCATAAGAACAAGTCATCACACTGATATTTTGACCATATGACTCTTCTAATTGCACAAACTAATCTAATAAGCACAAACAAGGCAGATATGTTAGGTGGAAGCAGTGGAGAAGTGGAAAATGCTATAAGAGTGACAAGAATGGTTTCAGATTTTTCATAAATATTTCTCATTAATAAATCTTGGGCATATTTTATGCAACAGGAATACAAGCCCACAGAGTAGCTCAAAACTCAGTTCACACCAAATGGTAACATGGTTACCTGAACCAGATTAAGCTTTTCTTTCTTAAATTCACCAACCTGTGATGCCTCACAAAGCTCATACTCAAGGCTGATTTCATATGAAGTGCTTGTTTTCTTTATCGCAAGGTTGTAAACCAAATGTAGCAAATTAACACTGGACAGTAAGGCTAGAGGAAGATGAGTTAGTAGTCAGTTAATATGTTTTTTAAGTTTTTTTTATTATTATTATTGTAAGAAGAGTGAAGCCAATGCTGCAATTCTAGGCAAAAAAAGAATATTTAGTGGTTGATTTCAATAATGTATATTTCTCATATTAGATTTCAGTATTTTACATGAGACTCTCAACTCCCCTATATTTCAAAGGGAATACTTTTTACTTTTTCATGTAAATGATATGAAGACCTTTTAAGATGTTAAACATTAAGCTAGTAACAGTATATTTGGGTTTAACTGAAACAGCGGATAAGCCGATAATTAACTGATAATTATTTCATAATTATTTGAAACAATTCACTTTCAGGCTTTTCAAAAATGAGAATATTCTACTTTTCTGTGTAATTATTTTAATACTCCTGTATTATATACATTGAGAGTTTTATTATGTTTTAATTGTGCTGTAAGCGTGCAACTTTAGGTTGTGGGGGATTTCTGGGGAAGATTATTTATAAAGTTAGCAAGTCATTGCAGCTGGTTAAAAGGGTTGGTTTCCATTTAGACTTCATTACTGACATTTAAATTTGTTTGGGGAACTCATTGCAGAACATTGCCTCACCATTTTAGCTGTGGTTTTGATGTCTGCCTTTACACCAATTAACATAATGCTGTGTAATGCTGTCTTCTTGTGGTGATCTCTGCCTACATTGATAATAATAACACTTCTGTAGCTTTTGTAACTTTGAAGACAAGGCATATACTGTGTGTGCGTGTATGACATATACTGAATATCTACTCAGTTTGATTGATATGATGTTAAATAGTGAATGCTTCACTCAAAAATTACTCATTAGTTGTCAGTTATTCTTATCTAGCTCAAGCTACATCATTAGTCCATAATATAAAGGGTAACCAGCATTAAAAGAGTTAACCTTAAACAAAGTAAAGTGCCAAAGAACCAGAGGATATTTTACTAGTTCAGTTTTAGCTGTTGCTGTGAATTCTTGGCCTCCTTAGATATTTGTGGTAAAGTGCAATTTGACAGAGCCAGCAGAAAGGGGGCTTACACCAGGATCAAACACAAACGCTCAACTCGTGGGTCCTTATTGTCTTTTGGTTTGTTAGGATTTACCTGAGATTCTGGTTGCTTGGCATTCCACATAACATTAAGACCTCAGACATCTTACAATCTCTTCTGTCACACAGATAGAACCAGCTTAGAACTGCAACTGAAAAAAATCCCCAGAGATCAGGCTGGATGGATGTGTAGCTCTTCCATTTCTGGAGCTTAATTTCCTCACGTGGCAGTGAGTTTTTACCTGGAAATGTTTCAATTAAACAAAATCAATAAGGTGTGTTTGTTTAGGGCCATTGATACCCCAGATACTGCAAATGTAGTCAGCCAAGAGGTATCAACCTAAACAAATAGCTCTTTTATCTTTGGATCAATTCGGACCTTCTAACTGGGGCCACTGTCAGGTTTTCATATAACATATAAAGAGAGAGATAGGTTGTAAGTCAGAAAAAAATTCAATGAAAAGTAAAAAAGGGCACAAAAATGATTATTGTATTAATATTTACTGCAATACTAACTCTGCACACATGAAATAATAATATAATTAGATTTAACTTGTGCATGTTACAATTAAAAACACTGTAACTCAACAGAGGTCATCCACCTGGGACAGGACACACAAACACACACACACACACACACACACACACACACACACACACACACACACACACACACACAAACAAACTTATTTGTGAGTAATGTATGTATATATTATTCAGATGAATGGGTGTTTGTGCTGCATAACTGAAGAATGTTCTAAAATCGCAAAAGTTTACATGAAAAATAAGCCAAAAAGTACATAATAGCAGCTATTTCCCTTTTTCATCCTATAACTGTGAATTTTCTTGACACTGGTTCTGAGTAGCAAGAGAAGAGGAAACAGAGCATGGGGAAGTATTCAAGCTGTTAATACTGATACAGCGAGGACTTTGCATCATCATTGTTGCATAAAGATCAAAACCACAACACAAACACAAAAAAGTGTACTCCCTGCACCGCCCAAAATAAAAAATAAAAAAGTACCAAATGTTCTACTTTTTATTTTTCTCATACTAATACATAATTCATTTGTCATACTGTTACGATATAAATAATGTTCTGACGATACCATAACGAATCCTTAGCTAGGTATTTTATTTTTGGATCTCACTAAATTTCTAAGTGGGCTTACCACCTCGATAGCAGCCTGTAATGATGAAATTTGTGATCAATTTTATTAAATAATGCAGCATTATATAATATTATATCCTCTTGTTTCAATGTGTTAACTTAGGTTTCATTGAAATATATATTAAAAATCAACGATCTTCAGTTTTACTATCTTTTAAACAAGAAAGAATGGTTACTTTAACTCGTTTAGGCATCACAACAAAAAAGAAAAAAAGGAATTGGCTACACACACACATACAAGTCATACATGCGTGTGTGTTATGACTTCATATTAACTAAAAACTATCGAAACTCATTCATTTAAAATTTGTAAATAATTTCTTTTAAGTTCATCTCTAAGAAGACATAGATGTAATAAAGCTGGAAGTAAATATAAAGTGGACAGTTTGAGAGGTTTTATCAGTATAAGACATTAATAATATTTCATATCTTTAAAAAAGTTCTAGAATAATTGTCATGTGAAGCAGGACATGTGGCAGGCAGAGAGCTGACCCACAATGCAGGGCGAATGTAAACTAAAAATCACAAATTCTTCTCTGGCAAAAAGGCAAAACTAATAAAAAAAAAGCAGTCTGGGAAACCATCATCCATCATCTTATAATTTTATGATAGATGGATATTCATATGCAGATATTTCTGTATATAAATAAAAAACACAGGAAATCTTTAAGAGAGAATCTCTGTTAACAGCTGCACAAATAAACAAATGCAGACAGTGAAAAATTATTTGTGTACAGATTCATCATAATTATATGTTGATGATAATAATGCTAATTTCTACAAAACTGAAACACAGCAATAAAATAAAATAAAAATAAAATAAAAAACAGAAAAATTCCATCAAATGCATTCACGAAAGAGAGAGAAAAACATTAACCTATTGACTGGTCATCATCAACTGTGGCCAACATGACTAAGGAACTATAACTATAACTAAGAAATATATGTGCTTACATGTCTTACACAGTTGTCTTGTGGAAAAAACCAACTATTTCTACATTTGTGATTATCTAACTGACTAACTCCTGATCTGTTTTAACACTACTTCCACTGATGTCTCTGAGGATTGCACCAGGTCCACAGCTGGGACACAGTAAATGCCCCCTGGTCATAATGATTGCTAATACATCACAAAATTGAAATCAATTTAAGTATTAGAAAAAAGGTGAGGGAAAAGTAGAGAGGAAAAATATACAAATTAGAAACTGTGACATTGAGCAGCAGCTCTTATAGCTCATTTTCTTTTCTTTTTTTCCAATTTAATTAGTTTAACATTTTTTATAGCATCACATGATCCCAAATGTCATCTTAAAGCACTTAGAAGTCAAGAACTCACTATATTATGACGGATAATTAAAGAAAATCACCTCTTTGACCACAGTGAAATACATGGGACTGTACATGTCCAAAAATCTGACATGGGCTACAAATACAGTCAGTAATATTCAGAAAGCTCATCAACTGCTGTTTGTTTGTTTGCTTGCTTTTTTCCATGTGCTGAAACAGGCGGGCCTTCTTGGCACTGTCCTGACTTCCTTCTGTCATTGTGTGGTGACTTTAAGAAGGCACTGTAAAGAGTGGTGAAACCCGCCCCCCCAAAACAACAGCAGCTTCCCTTTTTTTGAAAACATTTCTATTAAGAGATGCAGAATAACTCCATTGAACGGCATGAGAGACCCTTCCCACTCTGACTGTGAAATGTTTACCCCTCCCTTACCTCCTCCCCTAGGTCAGAAGGCTCCGTAGCCTCAAAGCCCATACAACAAGGCTGAGATGCAGCTTCTTCCATGAGGCTGAGTTTCATAGACTCTGTGCCATATGTTTTTTCCTCCACACCTTATGAGTTTATGCATGTGTTTTTATTAATGTAGAATTTTAGGTTAATGTTATTCTATTTATCAATGCATGCCTGGAAAACAAATTCCGTTCTTTCATGCTTTTAACATGCTCAGTGCATAATCTATTTATCCATCTTCAATGTGATGATATGTCAGCTAGTGAATACATTTTTTAAATTTTGCTCAAACCTCTTTTTTGTCTTGTATTAAAATCATTTCACAAAGTAAAGATTGCGAAAACATTTGTTTCTTTTTTCCATACCAATATGTCTGCTGATAACTGATATCTTTGTTAAGTGATTGTGCATAATTTTGAGCAAAAAAACAAACAAACAAATTTAATCTATTTTGGAATAAGACTGTAAAAAGAAAAAGTGTGGAACAAGTCAAATATTGTGAATACTTTCCAGGTGCACTGCACCTGTATTTAATTACATCTGGAAGTCGTTATTGACTTATCTTAGTCTGGACCAGAAGCCTTAGGCTGAGGCTTGCATATCACCAAAAATATAAAAAACTGTTATTATTATTTTTTATTGTTACTATGACCACTACTCTTACTCTATAAACATAATTTAATCTCATACTGTATCAAAAATGAGAGAGTTACTTGAATGTTCTGCACATAATTCATTGAAGAACCACGTTTGATTGATGTGACTGGACTCCAATAAAGCCACAATAATGTCAGGAAGTAGGACAAGAACCTCTGAGAATCTAAACACTAGTGGTGGCAGAGATGAAGCAGGCGGAAACTTGGATGATCTCTAATTAGACAGGATAAGGATGCAGTGGGCATCCTGAATGAGACCCTGAAAGACAGAATAATAGAAGAGCACTAACATGTAAAGCAAATGGAGCAGAGGCTGACTGACTTGCAGAAGGCGGGTGAGAAAATGATTGGCCCATAGTGATGACGACAACAGCATGTTTAACAGCATGGAAAAGCAGAAATGATGTACAGAATAGACCAGCAGCCTCAACACCCTTGTTTAAATTAAACATAACCTTCATTACAACTACCACCCATAATACTGAATAAAATTGTTAAATAAACTTAGCAGATAATAATGAGAAAAATAAGAAAATGTAAAGCTAAGTGCTATTTGTGGGTTCTCCTATTTTTATTCATTTTATTCATTTTTTAATCTATGTTCTTCCAACCTCAATATGATTGTTATTATTATATTATTGGGCAGAGGAGACACAGAATCACACTTTGTCAGTCCTTATTGCCTGTTAGTTTGTTTAGATCTCACAGAGATTGGTATTGGTCTTCCATGTAACATTAAGACCTCATCTCACAGTCTCTGCTGTCACATTAACAGAACCAGCTTAAAGATAGTACTGTTATAAAGTCCACAGAGATCAGGTTGGATGCACACGAAGCTCTATTTTGTGTGGAGCCCAATTTCTCCAAGTGGTTTTGGGTTTGCACCTGAACATCATTCATTTTTCAACTGTTCCACCAAGCAAGCAGTATCTCACCTACGTGGGAGAATTTTACTGTGGCCAAAGAACTAAAAACAAATGCTCAAAGTATAGAATCTCTAAAACCATAGATTTAAAAAATCACTTAACAATTTGCCTCGAGGAATATGGGACAAATTATTACTTTAAATATGTATGACTGCGATTAATCATTAAAGAATGTTTTAAAATAAAAAAGTTTAAATATTTAAGTTAAAAAATGTGAAAAAGAACAACGATTTCCCTTTTTTGGCTGTCTTATTTTTGACTTGTTCACTGTTGGTTTTTCTGTGTTGCAAGAGCGGAGGAAATAGACAATGGGGAAGTAATCGAGCTGTTAATACCGATACAGCATTGACTTTGCAGTGTCATTGGTGTGGCTGGATCAAAAATGCCACACAATCATGCAAGCATGTACTTGTGACCCTGACAAGCATGACACGAGAAAAGAAAACACTAGCAGATGTTCTAGTTTTTATTTTTCACATGCATATTATTTCGTTTATACATATAAATATCCATCCAAATATATAAATGATATTCTGAAAATGGTATGGTGGGGATCAGAATTCACAATGTAACAAAATAGTTACTTTATATGTTTTATTTTGGTAAGGAGGCTTACCATAGCTATTGTACAATTTAATAACTTCATTAAAAACATTATTTATCCTTTGGTTTCTAAGAGAAAACTTAAACTCATAAACAAGGAGATTATTACAATCTGTTACATACTTGCACCCTGAGACGGGATTGCAGACATGCTGAGAGGGGACTGAAAAAGCATAGATTCTTAGGAACTGACTCTCTGCTGTTAACACTGCAGAGACTCAGTTTGTCTCAAACCTAGTGTCCACAAATAGTCACAAACCTCAGGCACTTTTTAATTTTTTTAATCGTATTTTTAATCCATGTGATAATGTTGGAGCTGTATGTCACTAAGTATGCGTGATGACTTTTTGCCGACAAAGTTTGAGCTATTAAATCTTATGTCTCGACGGCCACTGCCTCAGACCCCAGAGTTCCTCCTACGTGCTCAGCTGCCTTGGAGCAGTTTGATTCTGTTTCCTTGAGTGAATTGTTTATGGTAGTTCTGCCAATCTGATTGTCTTCCCCCAAGTCTGCTTCAAAATGTTTTTAATACTGTTGGACCTTTTATCCAGAGATTAATGAACACTTCCCTTGCTACTAGTGATGTGACGGTCGTGAACGAAACGGCTCTTAGAGCCGGATCTTTGAAGTGAATGACGCGAGCTGGCTCCTTATTGGGAGCGGTGTTTGTTTTTTTTTTCTTTCTCTTGCCCTCTCTCTTGCACTTTTCTTCGCTTCACTCTGCACGTGAGCCTTGTGCTTGCGCTGAGCAGAGGGGGGAGGGGCGGTAGTTACACTCGCAGTAGCACAGGAACAAAGAGTGTAACTTAAAATTTTAATTTTCAGCTTTTTCCTTTTAAACAAATTTAAAGTGAAACAACACAAAACACTGCAAACCACAACACAATAAAACATAAATTAAAATATGCAAAACAAAAAGAAGATGCATGTTCTCTGTCATATAGGCATGGGATGATTTTTTGCGAGAGTGTTTTCCTGCTTGGAATTGCATACATAGGATTCACTGCATGAATAAACTTTCTGAATCCTTATATCCTTATATAGTAATCATCCACAATTATTTTCAATTGTGGATGATTACTATACGTTTCTAATGTGATGATGTTGTCTTTTGTTGTTGTCCTTGGCTCGCTTTCTCTCTCTGCTTTGTCTCTAGGGGCCACCCTATATATTTATATAGAAACATATATAAATAAAACCATGTTTTTTTTACATTAGTAATTCCTTTTGTGCATAATTTTATATTGTTGTTAATAATAAATTAATTAAAGCAACAAAATAACCTGAAGAGCCGGCTCTTTTTAGTGAGCCGAGCCAAAAGAGC
Organism: Oreochromis aureus; assembly: GCF_013358895.1. NCBI lineage: Eukaryota > Metazoa > Chordata > Actinopteri > Cichliformes > Cichlidae > Oreochromis > Oreochromis aureus. The sequence continues at coordinate 18,673,515 of NC_052956.1, read as the reverse complement.
CGGGTCTCTAAAAAGAGCCGGAATTCCCATCACTACTTGCTACAGGCTGTGCCCTATCATGTTTCAAACAAACTATAGTTCAGCCTCTTCTTAAAAAACACAATCTGGACCCAACTGTCCTGGCTAGTTACAGGTCAATTTCAAAGCTTCCCTTTCTTTCAAAAGTTCTGGAGAAAGTGGTCTATTTACAGTTGCAGGCCTACCTTGATCTTAATGAGATCTCTGAAATGTTTCAATCTGGTTTTAAATCACTACACAATCCATCCTCTTTTCTTTTCCATATCAGGGTCACGAGTGGGCTGGAGCCTATCCCAGCTATCACAGGGCAAGAGGTGGGGTACACCCTGGACAGGTCACCAGTCTGAATCATTGTCTGTGCTGCAACAAACTCACAACAATGTTCAATTTAGAATTACCAATTAACCTAACCGCACTAATAATTTGTCTTTGGACTGTGGAAGGAAGCTGGAGTACCCGAGAGAGAGCCCACACAAACACGGAAAGATGCAACATGCAAACTTCACACAAAAAACAGCGTTAACCACTGCACCACTGTGCTGCCCGTGTTATAAGGTCTATGTGCAGCTAATTTCAGAATTTCCAAAAACTTGTAAACGTTGGAATGCTGTATAAAATCTAAAAAACTCATTAACCCATTTTTTTTATTCTAGGTATAACATAGAAAACATAAAAAAATGATCTTACTATTTAAGCATTTTCATCCCATGTCCAGTCTTAACTGCTGTTGCCACGTTTTACACTCTCCTACTTCCTGTTTTTGATTCTTGTTGGAGCATTTACTTTTTTTTTCTTTCTTCCATTTGAAGACTATGTATACATTTGTCTTTAGATTTTGTATTATTTCATTGGACTTAGTAAGATTTTACACAATAAATGAAAATACATACACCAGGTACTAAACAGAATAAAAAATATGGTATCTAGTCCATACTGAGCTCCATTCATATATCCAATGATCATCCATTCATCCATCACCAGTTCATATTTTGACCAGCTAGTACTTACTTCACACCATATGTTTCTTTCATATTGGGATGCGTACCTTGATAAAAGACACATGAACACAGTAAAAAGGCACCTAACCATTTACACTGGCACAGGTATAAAATGACAAGCATGAAAGAGATACACATATGTAACTTTATCTCTTGATATCGCTAATTCAGATTTAAAAATACTCCACAGTTTAACAGTTTCATAATAATTATATCCATACATGAGCCACATCGAATCTGATGCTTGAGAAAAACATTAAGTAAATCAATCTGGAGCTGTGGGTCATCTGTGGAAGCCAAACTGAGAGTGTGATTTCGAAGAAACACAAGTGCCTCTGATACTTTCTTCTTATTTACAGAACAGAGGCAGGAAAATACACACATAAACCCCCAAATCCAGAAAAAGAGTAAAACATAAATAATGTTTGCATAGCAAACAAACTGTGATTTTATTTTTAACAGTACAAAACAGATGACTAATGTTATTAAGAAGTGAAGAGTTGGGTCCTAGCAGCGGAAAAACAGTCAAATGACTTTGTGCTTAATTAACTATTGACAAATCAATTATTCACTTGGGTTAAACTGAAACGTTGAACACAGAGAAGTGGTGAGGGATTGGAACCCTCTGAAATTATGTTGATTTCACGATTAAGACTAGAATGGCACGAATACGACCCTATATTTTGCAATAGAGCAAAATATTACACAATTACTAAGCTTTCTCCTGTATAAATATAAAGAGATGTACCAGACTACCACCACACAACAGCTGAATATCTCCACAAACCCATAGCGTTTGGCTGTGAATCTCTGGAAAGGTTAGAAATCAATATATTTCAAGTGCAAATGATGTTAGAGATTCAAAAATGATTATATATGTTTTTCTTTGTAGGATGAAGTCTGCTGTGATCTTTCTTGCGTTATTCATGGTTTTCATGATGGCTGAACCAGGAGAGTGTTTTGATTGGGACAGTGTTTTAAAAGGAGGTACTATTGGTTTATTTGATTAGTGTTTTGGGGTTTTTTTGGGGGGGGGGGGGAATCTGGCACAACTAGATTAAAGGAAAGCCGACTACCCTTTATTACAAAGTCTATAACAGAATGTTGTTGGCTGTTGACTAATTTGTCTTCTCTTTTTTAATTTAGTTGTCGGCTTTGCCCAGGGGTAAGAAAATTGCTATTATTTTACAAAATGCTAAAATCACAAAATATTTGAAACTGAAAACGTGTGGCATTAATTAAATAATCTTTGTGTGTGTGTCTTTTGATGTGGAACCTGTTTTCCCTTGGATAGGATGTTTGGAAAAGAAAAAGCCAAAGAGTTGGAGAAAGCTATGGAGGCTGATTTCCAGAATTACAAACGTGACCTGCGTCAACGTGCATTTAACTAGATTCAAGACTTCACTGAATTTGTGTGTGTGTGAAGAGAAAAGCTCATGCTTAGAAATCTTAACATAACAAAACAAGTGCTGGAAAAAAAATTCCAACCATTTTTAAAAATATGCTTAACTTGAATTTCCTGCTGAAGAAATTTTGATGCTTTCCATTTGGTCATATGTCAGTTGCTAAATAAATTTTGCTTATTGCATGACAAAACATCTTCTGTGTCTTGTATTAAAATCTTTTTGCAAAATAAGGTGACGATCGTAAAGTTAGCTCAATAACTGTGTTACTATCAGTGAATGAGGTACTATAGTGACGATTGTATGCACCACTGACTGAAATATGCATCTACATGTATTGTCTGTGGCAACAATCCTGGTGAAAGGGTTGTAAAATATTACTGTGAACAAACCACTTTCCACTGCTCCAACACCATGTTAAATGAATTCAACAGAGAACAAGGGATGGGCTGAACTATGAAGTAGTGGAAAGAAAGGCTATGAGTTTCTCATTAAACTTAGAAATTACTGAGAATATTCTACTATTCCCTGTAATGTTTTTCAATATCCCAGTTACTGACAAACTATAGTTTTAACTATATTGTGAGTGCACTGTGTTAGGTTTTGGGTAATGTATGGTACTGCAGCAAAGAGAAAAGAATCACTTAAAAACATGCCACACAGTAATTTATATTGGTAATGCTTGTAGATTTGTCCTCTCTGTACATGTAGTAATTCGATGACTTTTTGCTGCTTCTACTCTGAGGTTTATTGCTCTTTGAGGATTAATCCAACTGCATTTGGCAAGTTTTAGATCTTACATGGGCTACTAGGCCTGTTTTCCAAGTTCTAGCCACTTTAAAGCCTGTTTAGGTGGATGGTGCTTTAATTTTAAATAGACAAATCTGGATTTAACCTAACACTGAAGACAGACATCACAACCTGGTCTGCACCAGTCCATTATACTCCATTGCCATAAACCAAACCACAAGCCTAGTATTTTCATAGGATACATAATTTTTTTTTAACACAAACTTATTACAAATTATTTTTTTGAAGCTCATTAAAAATGATCAGAAAACATGTATGTTGAGCTGTTTGAAAAGTTTATTCAAAAGTGATTTTCAGAAAAAACAGTTTTTTCTACTTAAATAACAACTTTATTGACATATATAGTATGGACATGACAGGATGTGTAAGGGAAAAAAAAGGTCTGTTAAGGGTATAGGCAGAGACTTTAGAGTAGATTTTAGAGTGCAGGACACAAAAAAATGATATTTTTGTGGCCCTGTAACAGACTAGCAACCTGCTCAGGTGGTGCTCCTAACACTCATCACATATTGGATAGGCTCCAGCATTCCTCTCATCCTGACCTGGTTAGATGGTTACGACAATCAAGGGGTTGATGGAAAAAAAGTTTAGAAAGTCATTAACAGGTATAGAAATAGAATTTAGTTGTAAAATATTAATGAATAGCCATTTTAAAGTTAATTCTGTTTGGAACTTTGAGCTTCTGACACTTCAAACTCATGAAACCTACAGAAATGTTGTTGTTATCAGTGCAGAAAGATGTCACCACAGCATGGCACGTATTAACTCAGCATATGCTAATTTCATTTACATGGGGATGATAAAGAGATGTTGTGCAACCAGTCCCCCAACCAACCTAACTCTTCATTGCATTTGGGTTTTAAAGTAGTCCAGAATGATCTACACCTGTAGGCCTGATGCCCGAATCTGATGCTTGAGAAAAACATTAAGTAAATCAATCTGGAGCTGTGGGTCATCTGTGGAAGCCAAACTGAGAGTGTGATTTCAAAGAATCACAAGTGCCTCTGATACTTTCTTCTTATTTACAGAACAGAGGCAGGAAAATACACACATAAACCCCCAAATCCAGAAAAAGAGTAAAACATAAATGTTTGCATAGCAAACAAACTGTGATTTTATTTTCAACAGTACAAAACAGATGACTAATGTTAAGAAGTGAAGAGTTGGGTCCTAGCAGCGGAAAAGCAGTCAAATGACTTTGTGCTTAATTAACTATTGACAAATCAATTATTCACTTGGGTTAAACTGAAACGTTGAACACAGAGAAGTGGTGAGGGATTGGAACCCTCTGAAATTATGTTGATTTCACGATTAAGACTAGAATGGCACGAATATTTACCCTATATTTTGCAATAGAGCAAAATATTACACAATTACTAAGCTTTCTCCTGTATAAATATAAAGAGATGTACCAGACTACCACCACACAACAGCTGAATATCTCCACAAACCCATAGCGTTTGGCTGTGAATCTCTGGAAAGGTTAGAAATCAATATATTTCAAGTGCAAATGATGTTAGAGATTCAAAAATGATTATATATGTTTTTCTTTGTAGGATGAAGTCTGCTGTGATCTTTCTTGCGTTATTCATGGTTTTCATGATGGCTGAACCAGGAGAGTGTTTTGATTGGGACAGTGTTTTAAAAGGAGGTACTATTGGTTTATTTGATTACTAAGTTTTTTTTGTTTGCCTCTTTGTTTGTTTGGTTGGTTTTTGGGAATCTGACACAACTAGATAAAAGGAAAGCTAACTACCCTTTATTACAAAGTCTATAACAGAATATTCTTGGCTGCTGACGAATTTGTCTTCTCTTTTATTTATTCAGTCGAAGGCTTTGCCCGGGGGTAAGAAAATTGCTATTATTTTACAAAATGTTAAAATCACAAAATCGTTGAATCTAAAAAATCTTGTGGCATTAAATAATCTTTATGTATGTGTGTGTGTGCGTGCATCTTTTGATGTGGAACCTGTTTTCCCTTGGCTAGGTATTTTGGAAAAGAAAAAGCCAAAGAGTTGGTAAAGTCCCTGAAGGCTGACTTCCAGAATTACAAACATCTGCGTCAACGGGAATTTGACTAGACATAAGACTTCACTGAAGATGTGTGTGTGTGAAGAGAAAAGCTCTTTATCTTAACATAACAAAACAAGTGCTGGAAAAAAAATTCCAACCATTTTTGAAAATATGCTTAACTTGAATTTCCTGCTGAAGAAATTTTGATGCTTTCCATTTGGTCATATGTCAGTTACTAAATAAATTTTGCTTATATCATGACAAAACATCTTCTGTGTCTTGTATTAAAATCTTTTTCCAAAATAAGGTGACGATCGTAAAGTTAGCTCAATAACTGTGTTACTATCAGTGAATAAGGTACTATAGTGACGATTCAAGTTATGCACCACTGACTGAAATATGCATCTACATGTATTGTCTGTGGCAACAATCCTGGTGAAAGTGTTGTAAAATATTACTGTGAACAAACCACTTTCCACTGCTCCAACACCACGTTAAATGAATTCAACAGAGAACAAGGGATGGGCTGAACTATGAAGTAGTGGAAAGAAAGGCTATGAGTTTCTCATTAAACTTAGAAATTACTGAGAATATTCTACTATTCCCTGTATTGTTTTTCAAACACCCATTTATTGACAAACTATAGTTTTAACTATATTGTGAGTGCACTGTGTTAGGTTTTGGGTAATGTATGGTACTGCAGCAAAGAGAAAAGAATCACTTAAAAACATGCCATACAGTAATTTATATTGGTAATGCTTGTAGATTTGTCCTTTCTGTACATGTAGTAATTCAATGACTTTTTGCTGCTTCTACTTTGAGGTTTATTGCTCTTTGAGGATTAATCCAACTGCATTTGGCAAGTTTTAAGCAGATCTTACATGGGCTACTAGGCCTGTTTTCCAAGTTCTAGCCACTTTAAGGCCTGTTTAGGTGGATGGTGCTTTAATTTTAAATTGACATATCTGGATTTAACCTAACACTGAAGACAGACATCACAACCTGGTCTGCACCAGTCCATTATACTCCATTGCCATAAACCAAACCACAAGCCTAGTATTTTCATAGGATACATAATTTTTAATAACACAAAATTATTACAAATATATTTGTTTTTCAAGCTCATTGAAAATGATCACAAACATTAATCTCGAAATGTTTGAAAAGTTTATTCAAAAATGATTTTCAGAATCAACAAATGTTTTCTACTTAAATAACTTTATTGACATATATAGTATGGACATGACAGGATGAGTAAGAAATAAAGGTGTGTTAAGGGTATAGGCATAGAGACTTTAGAGTGGAATTGCTTTCTGATATGCTGAGTAGCAACATCAGTCTACAGGATACAAAAAATACGTACTTTTGTGGTCCTGTAACAGACTAGCAGCCTGCTCAGGTGGTCCTCCTAACACTGATCTTATCATATACTGGATAGGCTCCAGCATTCCTCTCATCCTGACCTAGTAAAATGGTTATGATAATCAAGGGGTTGATGGGAAAAAAAAGTTCAGAAAGTGATTAACAGGTATAGAAACAGAATTTAGTTGTAAAATATTAAAGAATATCCATTTTAAAGTAAATTTTGTTTTTAACTTTGAGCTTCTGACACTTCAAACTCACAAAAGCTATAGAAGTGTTGTTGTTATTAGTGTAGAAAGAAGTTACCACAGCATGGCACGTATTAACTCAGCATATGCTAATTTCCAATAATTTACATGGGGATGATAAAGAGATATCGTGCAACCAGTTCCCCAAATGACCCAACACTTCATTGCATGTGTGTTTTAAAGTAATCCAAAATGACCTGCACTTGTATTTGTAATTCTTTATGTATTTACATCTAATAGGCGGTTTCATACAAAATAACATCAATCCATCCATCCATCCATCCATCCATCATCCATCCATCATCCATCCATCCATCCATCCATCCACAAATCCATTCATTAATTGTGGATGTGTGCTAAATTGCACAGAAATATACTATATCACCAAAAGTATTCACTCACACATCAAAATAATTGAATTCAGGTGTTTCAACCACTTCCAAGTCAAGTCAAGTGGCTTTATTGTTATTCCAACCATGTGCAGTGGTACAGTACAAAGTGAAACGAGACAACGTTCCTCTAAGACCATGGTGCTACATATGGCAAACAACAGACAATCAACACACGACTACATAAAGTGCAACGTATAAAAACTCCATAAGAAAATCGAGGCAGTAGCACTCCAGACAGAACAGAACGATACAGACACAAGACAGTGCAGACACAACAGTGCAATTCACTAGCTGGGACCACGTCCTCATTTTAGGTTTGACGGCGTTTTAGTAGGTAAAAGTGAATGCTTTGACATGAATTGAGCTGCGGATTGGGGAAGGCCTTGAAGGGGACTGGCAATGGCTCCCGGGCCTGGCAGATCCCCATGTACTAAATAGAAATGAAGAAGTTAAAGAATGGAGAACAATGAGGGAGGGAGGGTGGGGCAGGTAAACGAGAATGATCAGGTTGCCGAACTGGGGGAACCTATATAGATGACAGCTGGAAGGAGCGTGTTTGGAGGCGTGGTCCTGCTCCTGAAATTCTGATACATAATCTCCAATAGAAATGTGCAAAAGACTGAGTATTGTGCAAAAAGACACTTGATACTTGATGTATGAAGGTATCCATGTGTGTCAGTCCAGTACCTGAGTGTTCAGGAGTCTGACGGCTTGGGGAAGAAACTGTTTCGCAGTCTGGCAGTGAGGGCCTGGATGCTCCACTACCTCTTGCCAGAAGGCAGCAGGGTGAGGAGTGTGTGTGAGGCGTGTGTGGGGTCCTCCACAATGCTGGTGGCTTTGCAGATGCAGCGGGTGCAATAAGTGTCTGTGATGGAGGGAAGAGAGGCTCCAACGATCTTCTCAGCTGCCCTCAATATCCGCTGTAAGGTATTGCAATCCGATGCGGTGCAGTTACCATACCAGACAGTGATGCAGCTGCTCAGGACACTCTCGATAGTCCTTTTGTAGAAGGTGGTGAGAATGGATGGAGGGAGATGGGCTTTCCTCAGCTTCTGCAGGAAGTAGAGATGCTGTTGGGCCTTCTTAGTTATGGAGCTAGTGTTTAGGGACCGGGAGAGGTTCTCCACCAGGTGGACACCAAGGAATTTGGTGCTCTTGACGACCTCCACAGAGGATCCATCGATGTTAAGTGGACAGTGATCGCTCCATGCTCTCCTGAAGTCAAAAATCATGTCTTTTGTTTTGTCCAAGTTTCCTCACCAACACGTCATTCTGAGCGTTGAACCTCAGAATGATGTGATGCATAAAAGTTTTGTTCAGCGGGAGGCGTCACCCTCAGAGGCAGGTCTCGTCTTCCTGTAATTGGTAATGGCCTGGATGCCCTGCTACATGCACTGCATGTCGCCACTGTCCTGGAAGTGGCTGTGGATTCTTCTGCCATGCATGTGCTTCATTGCTTTGGTGACTCAACCCAGTTTGGCCCTCGCTGTTCCCAGGGCCCTCTTGTCGCCTCCTCTGAAGGTGGAGTCTTGAATCCTTAGCAGCTCACGCACTTCTGCAATTATCCACAGTTTTTGATTGTAGCATTTTGGAGACACTGACATCATCGATGGACCTGCTGATGTAGCTGGTCAGAGATGATGTGTATTCCTCCAAGTTGGTGTGGTCGCCATTTGTTGCAGCCTCCCTGAACATGTCCCAGTCAGTGTGCTCAAAACAGTCCTGAAGAGCAGAGAGAGCTCCTGCAGAAGAGGTTCTGACCTGTCTTAGAATCGGTTTGTGTCTGATGAGCAGTCTGTATGCCGGAATTAGCATAACAGACAAGCGGTCTGAGTATCTGAGGTGGGGGCAGGACTTCGCTCTCTATGTGCTGGGAAGGTTTGTGTAAACAAAATCCAGCGTGTTTTCCCCCATTGTTGCAAAGTCCACCGGGGTGTGAGTTCTGCAGCTTGCTGATCGTCCTGTACAGCTCGCAGAGCGCCTCTTTGGTGTTAGTGCTGGGTGGGATGTACACTGCTATAATGAGCACAGCAGTGAATTCCTGAGGTAGATAAAAAGTTCTGCATCGAACAGTCATAACTCTACCAGCGATTAGCACTAATAAGAAACTAGCACAGAGTTCTTGCACCATTCCAGGGTGATGTAGACACACAAGCCACCACCGCGATTCTTACCGCACCTCTGCTTTTGACACTGTTGATAATCGTATTTTGTTAGATAGATTAAACCACTGGGTGGGTATATCGGGTACTGCATTGGAATGGTTTAAATCCTTTTTGTCTGAACGATTTTTCTCTGTGGCCACCTCTAAGTTCAGATCCTCTTGTCAGCTCTCTTGCCTATGGGGTGCCACAGGGTTCTGTCTTGGGACGGTTACTGTTTCTGTTTCTTTACTCCCTCTTCTGCAACTTCTTAGCTCGTTTACGGATATTTCGTATCATTGTTACGCAGATGATATTCAGCTATATATCACTTTTAGTTCACCTGATGTTTCTAAGCTTCAAATCTTCCAGTCCTGCTTTGATTCCATTTGAGATTGGATGGCATAAAATTATCTTCAACTAAATGCTGAGAAAACTGAAGTCATTGTCTTTGCTCCTGAAAAATTTGTTCCCCTCGTGGTTAAAAATCTAGGCCCTCTTGCTTCTTATATTACACCCTCCATTAGGAACCTTGGTGTTACATTTGACCCAACTGATGCTGGACACACACGTTAAATCTTTGGTTTGCTCTTGTTTTTACCATTTAAGAAATATTTCTAAGCTGAGTCCCATTGTGTCACGCTCCGAATTGGAACTGATTATCCATGCTTTTGTTTCATCTTGCTTAGATTATTGTAATTCCTTGTGTACTTGCTTTAGTAATGCCTCCCTGGAACGACTGCAGGGTGTTCAAAATGCTGCTGCTAAGCTTCTGACAAAGTATCCCAAATACTCCCATGCCACTCCCCTGCTGATTCAACTGCATTGGCTCCCTGTCAAGTTCAGGGTCCATTTTAAGGTTATAATCATGACCTATAGGGCCCTGCACGGTGTAGCTCCAACTTATATCAGTGATCTTCTTTTTCATTACCACCCCAGCAGGTCCCTGAGGTCTTGTGACCCAGGCTTGCTGGTTGTCCAGCATACAAGGTTAAAAATAAAAGGTGACAGAGCGTTTGTATCAGTGGCTCCCAGACTGTGGAACTCGCTCCCTTTGAGTTTGAGATCTGTGGACTCAGTCATTTCTTTTAAAAATCAGTTAAAAACTTATCTGTTTAAACTTGCTTCTGGTTGATTCGGTTTGTTTGAGGTTGTATGTCCGTTTCTGCTTCTGTGAAGCACTTTGTGATTTTTTATCTTGAAAGGTGCTATATAAATAAAATTTTACTTTACTTACTTACTTTACTTTACTTACAGAGCTGCATTTCTGTTGGCACGAAATGTGGTGAGCCCATGTAGCTGAATGGCAGTATCCAGAACTCTGTCAAAGAGCCATGTTCCTGTGAAAACAAAGACGCAACAGTCCCTAAAATCCTGCTGTGTGGTCTGCTGGAGTTGGATGTAGTCCAGTTTATTGTCCAGCGAGGAGGATGGATGGGAGAGCCGGCCGGCTTGGATTTGCTCTTAGGCTAGCATGGACCGCCACATGCTTGGCGTGCTTCCGCTTTCTCGAAGCGGAAGCTTCTATGCAGCAAGTCCACTTATCAAATGTACTCGCTACTAAATATTCCACAGTTCAGTGTTAGTGGTAAGGCAATGGCAATGGGTGGGCTGGAATCATATACCATTTGAATTAGGAATGGGATGGCACTATAATTTAGATGGGCTTGAAAGCAGACAAGCGAATACTTTGGCAGTATAGTGTAGCTTGTGAGATTGGAGATATTGAGCTGTTTGAACATGTGCTTCTGAAATGAGGTGCTCCTTCAAAAAAATAAATGAATAAAAATGGTGTTCTAAAGAGCTTTATCACATTAACCCTAATCTAGGGTTTAAAGCAGGGGTGGGCAATTCCAGGCCTCATGGGCCGGTGTCCTGCAGGTTTTAGATACCACCCTGAGTCAACACACCTGAATCAAATGATTAGTTCATTACCAGGCCTCTGGAGAACTTCAAGACATGTTGAGGAGGTAATTTAGCCATTTAAATCAGCTGTGATGGATCAAGGACATATCTAAAACCTGCAGGACCCCGGCCCTTGAGGCCTGAAATTGCCCACCCCTGGTTTAAAGGGTAAATCAGGTTAGTGTCACGACTAGCGAAGCGGACTCAGGCGCAGACCACAAGTTCCTTCAAACAAGAGTGAATTTATTTACAGTGTTCTCCACAGTGAAATATATATACACAATGGTGTCTGGGGAAAAGGGGCCAGGGTTCCAGGGTCCGGGAGTGAAAGCGGCAGGAGTCCAGGGAGGGGAGATTTCCACACAGCTCTCGCAAACACAAACAGCTCCTCTTCTTTCCACTACCACTCTTGCTCACGCTCGGTCACAGTGCACAGGGAACGGGTCCAGGGGGAATCTATACACAGACAGATAAACAGTTAGTCCCCAGGTTCAGGCGTACTCACGAACAAAACTTTGCAGATTGCAGGACGACTGACGCTGATGGCTCAACGATCCAGCGACGAGTAGAGCAGGTCCGCCATCTTAAGTAGGACTCTAATTCTCGTAATCAGCGGCAGGTGTGCTGATCATCCCCAGGTGCGTGGGAGCCAATACTGAGCTCCGCCCCAGCAGGAGAAAGAGAGAGTGGGTTTTTTTTTCAATCAAAAACACAGCCCAGTCCTCCCACCTAAACACCAACACTGTTGGTGAACAGTGTTGGTGAAGTTATTTTAAAAAAAGTAATAAACTACTAATTACTGATTACTTCTCCAAAAAAGTAATCCTGTTACTTTACTGATTATTTATTTTCAAAAGTAATTAGTTACTTAGTTACTTTTTAAAAACATGATACACAACCTGAATAAGTAATAAAGCAATAGACCTTTCAGCCCAATTCTATTTTTATGCATAAGCCATCATATAAAATCAAATCAAATGGAAAGTCTCTTTTTAAAAATTGTTTTATGAGTTTTAATCTTTTAATTTTATGCACATTGCATTAAGCAAAAATTTAATAATATGCAACACTGTGTTTGACTTGAAGAAATTGTTTAACATTTAAACCTATTTCTGCATAATCCAGCATATAAAATAAAATAATGTTTCGTGTTTACACTCATTCTTTCAAATAGATGCAAGTAAAACACAGCAAAAAATAAATAAAATCAAAGATTCAGCGGCACTAAGTCCTGTCGCTCTTAAATCTATTGCCACCTGTTTAGCAGGAGTGGGGCAGGTGGAGTTTTGGCCGGTGCTGCAGTGGTTATGTCAGTGGGAGGATCCAGGCATTTCTCTGTGAATTTCACATTCCCGTGGCAGCTTGCTAGGTGCTTGCTCAGATTTGAAGCTTAATTTTTCGCTGTAGGAAGAAGTTTTCTTCCCAAGCAGAGTGTATAGTGCACGCTAATGTTTTTGTCACTTTCTACGGAATCAAACTCAAAGTAATGTAAGTATGTCCACGCTTTAAACACTGCATGGTCGTACTCTCTCCCGCACCTATTATCCATTGTTGATCTACACACGTCTGTTGCTGTCACAGACATCGCAGGCTCGTATGGCATTGTCATGAGACACTCTCACAAACAAAATCACAACGGTTTAGTAACGCATTAACATAGTAAGCTTATGGGAAAGTAACAGTAATCAAATTACTTTTTTGCAATAGCAATCCCTTACATTACTTGTTGCTTGAAAAAAGTAATCGGATTACATGTTACTGCCCATCTCTGCTGCTGGGAACTATAAATGTATCAAATATAGCAGTCTGGGAACCCAGCCAGCTAATGTCTGATGTCTTTATGATATAATCATAAGAAGATATCTATTAATATAGATTATGAAGATTATTGAAGACTATTTTAATAGAGAAACTGTACTAATAATATTAAGGCGCTATATAAATACAGGCCATTTAATATTAGTGTTAGGTTTAGGGTACATATACAGGTTTTCATAACAAAAATGGCTGAAAAAAAGGAAATGCTTTGACAAACTTTCATCCTGTCCAGGGTTTTCTTTGTGCAAAGGCTTTGTACAGCTGATTTATGCTGCTACTTTTGTTCTGTGGTTTACCGCTGTCCTTGGATTTAGCCAACTTAAATCAACAAAATAAAAGTAGATTTTATATGAGCTTTGAGGGCTGTGTTTAAACCCCTAGCCACACTATACAGAATAAAGCAGGAATGTGGGAAGTGAAAGTGTATTCTCATCTTAAATTTAAATTTAGTACTCTTCACCTATGTCAACCAGAGCCTGCTCTGTCTCATTGGTTTAAACTCTGAAGAATGGCTTAGTCTGTACTATACTGCACTAAATTACCTAATATTCTCATAGCATACACATTTTAAATGACACAAGATGACTATATATTTATTTGCTTTTCAAGACCTTATAAACCAGTGATGTCAAATATGAGGCCCAGGGGCCAGAAGCAGTCTGGCAGAGACGCCAATCCAGCCCACCAAACAACTTGTGACAGAGGACTTGCATTTTGGACTTTTAAATGTATTTTCTTGCCCTGCTAGACCTCAGTGCAGCATTCAATAACACTGACCATAACATTTTATTACAACAATACTTTTAACAATACTTTTAACCTATAAAGGGAGAGCAGTGTGTCATGATTTATGAGCCGAATCATTGTTCATTTGCGAAATTCTGAATACATTTTAATGAACACCAACACAACATTGGTGTGATTTTAACTACCCACAATAATTAGTTAATAAAGTTTAGTTAACACAGTTTTCTTATTTATATATACTGAGTTTTCTTAGAGACCTGGAATGTAAACGTGCCTGTCTTTAAGGGACTTGGGTTAAGCTTCCATCCATCTATTTTCTTCTGGTTATCCGGGGCTGGGCCTGTGGGGGCAGCAGCCTTAGTAGAGAAGCCTACATCTCCCTCTCCCCGGCCACCTCCTCCAGCTTCTCTGGGAAAACACCAAGGCTCTCCCAGGCCAGCTGAGAGATATAATCTCTCCAGTGTGTCCTAGGTCTGCCTGGGGCCTCCTCCTGGTGGGACATGCCCAGAACACCTCATCCAGGAGGCATTTTAATCAGAGGCCCAAGTACCTGTTTGTACACAGGTGTGTACAAACAGGTACTCCCAGACACAGACTATGCAAACGCCTAAAACGCAGTTAAGCGCTGTCACGAACATGCCAAATCCTAACTGTTTAGAAATGTTGGCCAATCAGAAGTCTAGAAGCCTGGAAGGAAAAAATGTAAACAGGGATTTATGCAAACCTTAAATACTTCTGAAAAGTTTGTTTTTCTGGAAAGGCACCTAATTTTGTGTTACTTTCAAGTGCCTTCATCATTTGAAATGTTAATAACTAAAGACAGCATTTTTGCTGTTGTGTAGACTCACAACTTAGGAATGAACAAAATGCATACATATTTTTATAGATCTCACTTTTCATTGATCGAAAACGCCATTTACGTGTGGACGAAAGGCCCAAACGCATAGAAAAACCTGCATTTTCAAAAATACCCGTGTACGTGTGGACATACGTGTGGCGGCTGCTTCTAAACATATCGTGCATTGTCGGTCTTGCTTGCTGCTCAGTAATATTCACTATTTATTATTTACTGATACTTATACTTACTGATACTAAGCTTATGTTAGTTGTTGCTGTGGTTTTCCTAACATTTTGTTGTCTTGTTGCTTGTAATTTCTTTTCAGCAGGTGATCAGATTTTTAGTGTCTTTTCTCTCCATCTCTCTTCTCCTGTTTTTCTTTCCCTCTCCTTCTGTTGAGCATTGGCCTTTTTTCTTCGTCTTTCTCTTTCCTCCCCCCTCCATCCTGTCTGTTTCTATTGTTATAAGTTAAAAGTAAAAGTAAATAAATAATTATATCATATCATGTGATATCATATATCACATATCATAAGTTTTTCAGTGCTGCACATTTTTGTGACTGATTACTGCGTCTGTGTGATTGAGGTCTTAGAGAACACAAACAGTAAAAAAAGAAGAAGAAGAAACAATCTGAAACAAGCTGTTAGACCCAGGAAAGGAGTACAGTGTAGTATAAACAAGCATCATGCAATATCAGAAGGGAGTCTAAAAGTTTTGTTTTTTGTTACAGCACTATAAGTCTAACCTTTGTTAATCTTAGCTAATGTAAGCCACTTAAGTTGATGATCATACAAGATATGGCAAGCCAATATGGTAATTGTGCACTGTATAACTTATAGATAAGAATGTGTTATTTCCTCTTTCCAAAGTCACACTGTTCCATGTTAATGAGTGGTTCTAACAGGGGCAGAGAATGGCTCTGCCAGTGCATATGCTTGTTTATTTTTTACTTGTATACATTCTTAACCTATAGCCATTTAAAAAATATATATATATTGTTCAATGTGATATGTTAATAATCAGTAATTAGTTTTAGTCATGCCAAAAATATTCTTCAATTTACTGTCAGTTTCAAATATAGGGTTAAGATTTGTCATCATTAAACCTTAAGGAGACAACACTTATCAGCAGTAAATGTTTATTTTTTATTCTTTATTTAAAACATAATTAAAAATTTGAATATCAAAACAGCTTTCCAGTAATGTTATGAAACATGA
This sequence comes from Oreochromis aureus, assembly GCF_013358895.1. NCBI lineage: Eukaryota > Metazoa > Chordata > Actinopteri > Cichliformes > Cichlidae > Oreochromis > Oreochromis aureus. The sequence continues at coordinate 18,657,605 of NC_052956.1, read as the reverse complement.
ATGTTTTATTGGGTCAATTACAGAAAAATTTAAATATGGGGAAGTAATAAAAAGTGTGACCTGTGTGAACTGATGGTATACATTCTTGTACCCTTCCTGTAATCATGTATCACAGCTACTATGCAAGCAGTCCACCAAATATAAAGAGAGCCTGACCAGCCACTCAGCAGTCAGAGAAATCTAGTTCCCTTGTGATAAAAGACTTTCATTTGGGCATTTAGAGAGTGGAAAAGGTAACATGTTTTATAACAGATGAATCACAATTATTCTGTAAATGTGCTGAGAATGGTCAATGTCTATTCCTGATGATGATTCTTTTTTCTTTTCTCTTTTTAGGATGAAGTGTGCTGCGGTATTTCTTATGCTGTCCATGGTCATCCTCATGGCTGAACCTGGAGAGTGCATTTGGGACGCAATTTTCCATGGAGGTATAGTTTATTTTTGAAAAAGCATGTTTTAGAAAAAAAGGTTGACATAAGCATAAAATTGTGCTGAATGTTCTACTAAATATTCACATTAGGAATAATTATTTTCTTCTCGTTTGTTTTATTTAGCCAAACATTTTCTTCATCGGTAAGAGAGGTTATAACAGTAATAATAATAATAATCAGTAGTAGTAGTAGTAAAAGTGTAACGCAAAATTTTTGTTGTAATGTGTCTGCTTTGCTACCACTAGGCTCGTCAATCCTGGTGGCAAGGATGCTGTCAAGGATGTCCAACAAAAGCAAGAGCAGCAAAAAGATCAGGAGCTGGATAAGCGTGCAATCAGTTACCACCCTCGTCGACTTAATTTTGACTAGATTCAAGCTACCACCAAAAAGACCCCATTCTATTGAAAAGAAAAGCTTCTTCGTCTATAACAACAGAAATAAAATGCAGCTAATTATTTCTTGAAACTATACTTTGTGTTACTTTACTTGATAAAGTACTCTTAGCGGTTTTTTTTTGTGAATTGTCTTCTTTAATAAATTCATATTATAGCATGCTGAAACCTTGGGTGTCTAGTTTTATGTAATACAAATATGATTGCAATACATCAAAAGGAGGCAGCTGATTATTACAAACTCGATCTACCTTAGAAATTTGAAGGGCTAAAGGTAAGCAAATTTAATATAGGGCACGCTGTAACAGTCACAATGATGTGGTGTCTCTTTAATGCAACCTAAGCCAAGGGTTTATGATGTCATTATTGTGCACCACTGCCCACTCTGTGAATTATGGGAACAACGTGCTCGCACGCGAGTGCATGGAGAGAGACGGACTTTATATGTTTTACCTCTCCACAAACTTTTGCAACGTTACGGGTTGTAAGCAGCAGCCGTTCAACCGGGCCTTGTATGGTTGATGAAGAGAAGGTACATTAAAGGATGCGCTGTGGAATTCCCAGTACCAGTGTGATTGTGTATTCTTCCTACTACTCTGCTAAGGTTTCTACCGCCTCCTCTCAACCACTGAACACAACCCAGCGTTACAACGCCTTGCAGACTCCACATTTTATGTCATCTTTCAGGTATTGTGTGGAAATTTTTAAAATGTAAAATACTGTTATTGCTCTGTAAGTCATTGTAGGGGTAAAAAATGTCTGGCCTTCGGTTAGACACTCTGTTCATTTTAGCTGCTATGATGCCTGACAGGAGCTTCCATGTGGTACTGAGGCATGTTATTGGCCAGTAATTGGATGGGACCAGTCCCTTTCTGGGATCCTTGGGGATCAGGACCGTCCGGCCTTCGGTTAGCTATTCTGGGTGTCTCTCATAGACTAGCAGCTGTTTCATTTGTGCTGCTAGACTCTTGTGGAATGCAGTCAGCTTCTTCAGCCAGTAGGTGTGAACCATGTTGGGGCCTGGTGCTGTCCAACTCTTCATACTGGAGACCTTTTCTTGGATGTCTGCCACTGTGATAGTTACTGGACCCTGTTCAGGGAAGTTGCTGTGTTCTGCTCTCTGATCCACAAGCCACTGAGCATTGCCATTGTGTGTTGCGCCCTTCTGCCATAGGCTCTTCCAGTATTGCTCCATTTCCAGCCTTGGTGGTGCTGTTCTCATATTGTTCCCCTGCCACTGAGAGTACACCTTGACTGGTTCTGTGGAGAACAGCTGGTTTATTCTCCTGCCTTCTATTTCTCTGGTGTACTTCTTCAAGTAAGCTGGCCAAGGCTGTGGGTCTTTGCTTGGCAGTTTTCAAGGCCTAAGGTATGGACAGCTTGCTCTACTTCATGTTCCATGTCTAGTCACCCCATGAAGATGCTCGTGCATCTCCTGTGTCTCCCCAGTCAGTCATGTCTCCACGTCTCAGTGTCAAGTCCGTGTCTTTGTAGACACGAACAAGAAGTTTTCTTCCCACGCAGTGAACAGCAGACACTAATGTTTTTGTCACTTTTTACGGAACTCAAAGTAAGGTCAGTACTTCCACGCTTTAAACGCTGCACGGTCATACTCTGTCCCGCACTCGATATATTATCCATTTTTGATCTGCACACAGCTGTTGCCACGAAGGTCGCACTCGCCTACATCATTGTCATGAGACACACAAAAAAAATCACGGTTTTAGTGACACAGTAATGCAGCGTGCTTACGGGAAAGTAATGGTAATCTAATTACCTTTTTTGCAATAGTAATCCCTTACTTTACTCGTTACTTGAAAAAAGTAATCGGATTACAGTAACGCGTTACTTGTAACATGTTACTGCCCATCTCTGTTTATAACATATTCAGAAATACATGAATTGCAATTAAATGTATTCCCCACTGCTGTGTAATCTATGTTGATGATGATGGACCTGCGACCAGAACAGCCAGTGGAGGTACTGGCAAAAATGACGACTGAACTAGCAGTTATGCATTGAGAACAGGCGTCAACACCAGCAGGAGAGGCTGCAGGACCAGGCCGAGCACGAGCACCAGACTAAGTTCTGGAAGACCTTGTCGTTTGATCTGGTTCCACGCCAGCACCACTGCCGCTCTGTCCAGGCCTAGCCATCTGAATTCATCGGATGGAGGTGTAAGATAACCTCCGGGTGTTCCTTTCAGGTCACAGCAGAGGCATTCCGTTGCCCGTGGAGGAGTGGATGCTGCGGCTGTTACCTTTGCAGTCAGGGAAAGCCTAGGCAGCAGACCTCAGCCAGCCTGTGCTGGCCATTTTTGGGACATCACCCTAATGATTGTGGACTGCCTGAGGATAACTGCTGATACTTCCGTGAAGGTCGTATGGAACCGGCGGATGTGGTCTTTGCCTATGCCAGGGAGCTCCACAATGCAGCAGCAAGATGGCTAGCCTGCTGGACACTATAGCCTTTGAGCTTGTGACCTTGTTGACTATCTCACACAGGCTCAGAGAGCAGACGTTGCTGCGTTGCAACAGCTTTTTGCAGATGTGTGCCCAGCATACCACTCTCATAGAGCACCATTTTCAAAAATCAAATGTTGTTTGAAACAGATACTGGTGATTTTAAAAATATAAACAACTTTTAATTGATAGTACTATTTATCTGATGCCGCCATATCAGATAAAAAGATGATGAAAAACAAACTATCTAAATCACCAGGAAAATGATAAAAAAAAAAAATTTATCTTTTTGTATTTGATTATTCCTGCACCCAAGAGGGCAGCAGAATATAGCTGTTAAGGGGAAACAAATAGCAGTGATAATTTTTATGTAGATAGATAGATAGATATAATTTTATTTCGAACATGCAAATATAATTGAAATAACAACAGAAAAAAACCCCAAAAAAACAAAACTTAAAAATCATCAAGTTTTCATGTATATAACTTTGTCTACAGAATGCGTGTGCTCAAAAAGGAGTCGGATGAAGTTTACACTTTTCTTGTTCCTACCCCCTTATTTCAAATTTCATTGCTTAGAAATCCATATCCAGGATTCAACATTATTTGATCATATATGGTTAACTATGTACAAGTCTAACACACTGAACATACCCAAATAAAAAACATTTTCAGCACGTAAACCAGAACAACAACAAACTACATTTTTACATAAACTAATCACCCTGTCTATAACACCCGCTTAATCTCTGAGCTTGTTTTATATCTATGCGACAAACACCTTAATGAACACTTAAGGTTGGGTTACTCAGGCCTTGATCTATAAAAAAAAAGAGGACACAATGAGACAACTCAGTCACTGAGAGGAAGATTTCCTATATTCATGCAATTTATTATTTTTGAACAATCGTGTGAATTTTTGTATTGATGTACTTGTCTTGATTTCATCTGTACAGGTGTTCCACACACTAACTCCTCTGACTGTAATGCTCTGATATTTTACATTTGTCCTTACTACTGGCTTGCTGAACATAAGGATTCCTCTCAGGTCATGAGTATTTGGTCTTAGTTGGAACAAGTTCTGAATGTTGAGGGGGAAAAATTTATTTTCTGCTTTGTACATTGTTTGCGCAGTTCTGAGGTCAACCAAATCTTTAAATTTGAGGATATTTAATTTGATAAAAAGTGGATTTGATGGTTCTCTTGAAGTAGCTTTATTTATTATCCTTATTGCTCTTTTTTGCAGAATGTATATTGGATAAGTGTGTGTCTTATACGTGTTTCCCCACACTTCCACACAGTATGTCATGTACGGCAGTATAATAGAACAATAGAGAGTATATAATGATGTTTGATTTATGAGATCCTTGACCTTATAGAGAATTGCCAGAGACTTCAATATTTTGCCTTTGATATGAGTAATGTGGGGAATCCAGGATAATTTGTGATGTATTATCACACCAAGGAATTTTATTTCAGATACTCTGTCTAATTCAGTGTTATTTATTGTCAGTTTACTGTTAGTAGAATATGTGCGATTCCCAAATATTATGAATTTTGTTTTGCTCAGGTTCAATGTTAATTTATTATGGTCAAACCAGGTCTTCAGATTATTTAATTCATTTTCTAGCTCATTCAGAAGTTGTTCCAAGTTACTTCCACAGCACAGTAAGTTTGTATCATCCGCAAATAATATTATTTTCAAAGACTTTGAAATAGCACATATCTCATTAATATACAATATGAAAAGCAGCGGCCCCAAAACTGATCCTTGGGGAACCCCACACACAACAGGTTTCAGTTCTGACTCCATGGCATTTATTTGGGTAAATTGTTTACGGTTTGTAAGGTAACTGTTAACCCATGATAATGCCACCCCTCTGACCCCATATGTACATAGTTTGTTAAGTAAGAGGCTGTGATCAACTGTATCGAATGCTTTCTTTAAATCTAAAAAACTCCGACAGCATATTTTTTGTTTTCAATAGCAGTTGTTACTGTCTATAAACTCCACTAAGGCATGCGTTGTGGTCCTTTTGGGTCTAAATCCATACTGCTGTTCATATAGTACATTGCTTTTTATGATAAAGTCATATAATCTATTGTAAAATATTTTTTCCAGTATCTTAGAGAACTGCGGTAGTAGAGAGATGGGCCGATAGTTTGTGAGAAGATGTTTATCTCCAGCTTTATATATTGGAACTACCTTTGCAATTTTCATCTTATCAGGAAATAAACCACTTTGTAATGACAGATTACAAATGTAAAGAATATATGAGTCATTGGGTGTGATTGCTGCCTGTTATCACATCCAGTATGGCAGAGGCAGATGATTCACTTTGGCAAACCAATAGAAAGCAGCTAAAAGAAGAAGTTGTAACACAATAGTTATTAATACTAAAAATTAACCCTCTAAAGTCTAACCTGTTGCTAGCTTCAGACAGGTGTTTTTTTAAAAAGTCCCATAAGTCGCGAACCATTTGACTCTGCGCTTTTCAGTGATATTAAGGTCATTACGGTAATCCCAGGCACAGTGTGGCAGAAGCCTCAGGAAGACCAAATTGAGAGAAGAGAGTGTGTGAGTGTGATGCAGCTCTACAGAAGTCGTGAAAAGGAAATGACCAAGAGTACATCTTTCACAATCTTACAATACTGCGATTACAGCCATTAAGCAACTCTATGTGAATGGCCATTGATCAATGGGCTTTGATCAGTGGTTGTTGATCAATTGTCATGACAGTTTGCATATTAATAATCAAGGAACTGACCTCATAGCCCATTGTTCATTCAGTGGGCTTGTTTCACTCATTGTGCAAATGTATTGTTTATAAGATTGGGGAAACCTGCAGTTAGCTGAGACTGAAGAAGTCACTTGGATAAGTGACAAAACGTTTCTCCCACTGAAAATGCAACGTCCAGATGAGCAGAATCAACCTTTTGCTCTATAGAAAACTGACATTTTATCGTGCCTTTGGGTTCTTTTCACCTGGTTTATTTATTGTTTTGTTTTTTCTGTTTGCTGTGCTGTTTTTTGTGTTATTTGCCAAGATTTGGATATGGCGCCTTGCCTGGGATTGCTGTAATGACCCTAATATCACTGAAAAGCACAGTGTTGCTGCTTTCAGGAAACGGAATTTTGCGATTGCACCAATGGTCCAAGAATGATAGCAGTTTGGCCTAAGAGTTTGACAAAAAACATAATTATTATAATATTACTATAAAGATCACCACTAATTAATATTAATATAGAGATCTAGAGTCCTTCCTTTCCTCCTCCATACTTTTGTTTTCCCATCTTTATTGTAAAAGTTAATTGATTCAATCTCCAAAGAATTCCTCACCAGAACTGTGCAGGGTATTTTAGCTACTTTCAAGCACAATGTAATCTGGATTGAAAAGTTCAACTTCAGTCATTTTATGATTAATTTGCCATTGAACAGCAATGGAACAGATCTCATCTCACCATGAAACTGCCTGTTTCTAAATTTTTCCAATTACTTTTAAACTTCTGAAAATAGTTATAGTCAATAGTTTTGTCAATTAAAGCTGGAAGTCTGCACTTTATTCACACCTTGAGCTTTGAGCAAAATTGCAAAAAAAAGGTAGCACTGTATGAGCTAAAGAGTACATCCCTATGCTGTTTTTTTTGTTTGTTGTTTTTAAGATTTTGGTCAAGTATAAAAAAACATTTAAAAAATCTAGAAACATTTTCATCAAGATATAGCAATTAAAAGTGGGATATTGTGTTCAGTTGTTTGACACTGAGCACAAAGATGATTATTACATCATCAAAGACTGTGCAGTTATGCAGGGGTTTTTTTTTTGCATTTCAAAATACCATGTGATAGTCTATTTTTTTTCTTTTCCTTCCTGTTTTGCATAAGCAAGACAAAGTAATCCAGCTGGTATATAAAGAGATGAGTAAACAGACAGAGATCATTTCTTGTAGGCTTTATACCACTTACTTTCCAAAAGCTGAAGAGTTGAAGTCTCTTTCAATCAGAAAGGTATGTAATGTTAAATATGTTATTATTTTCTTACTTTACTTTGAACTAGCTGCTCAAAAACAACAATTTATAATTTCTTTGGTCTCTAGGATGAAGTGCACCATGCTGTTCCTTGTGCTGTCGATGGTTGTCCTCATGGCTGAACCTGGGGAGGCCTTTATTCACCATATTATCGGTGGACTTATTAGTGGTAATTCTGTTGATATTTTGACAATAATCATCTTGGCATGTGTAATTACTGTAATACTAATAACATACCCAGAAAATTAAATTAACATTAATTACTGTAATGTTTGATTAATTTCTCAGCACTATGTTTAGCAGTTTCTTTGATTGGGGTTTCTATATAATTCATAAGATTACTAGTAGGGATGGGAAGAATTTGATTTCATTGATTCTGATTCCATTATCAGTATCACTTATCGATTTGATACCTTATTGATTCCCTTATCAATTCTCAATGGCTCATTGCCATCACCATCTCTAAGCAGCATATCAAAGATATTACATTCATACAAATCAGTTACATCCTGTGTGGTCATGCTTGTGAATGTTGGATGTATTTCCCCTCTTTTTTTGTGATCAGTATTGGCGTCATTACTCAAAAACACTAAAGTAAAAAGTTATTAAACAGAACAATTTTCATAACAGTACGTTACTTAATTACATCCAGGAGAAAGACATTCGTTATACTACTCATCAGTTTTTAGTTATTCTGTAAAATGATCTGAAACACACTGTCTCATATTTACCAAATAACAATATAAACCTACAGGGTAAAGCCCCACACACCAACACAAATCCCTATCCTAATGAGGACACACATACCTTTCTCTTAGTATTTAGCTGATAACACAAATCAAAGATGAAAACCAGAACAAAGAGACTTCAAAGCGATCATCACAGTGAATCTTCTGTCGAAATAGGAGGCTACAGCATGACTGCTCTGTTGAAGTTTAGTGGCGACTGACTTCACTGCTAATGACAGCTCACTTTATCACAGTGCTGGGCTGGGGTTTGCATTACTCAGCTTCAATATCACTCTGAGTTTTTGGCTAGCTTAGTGTTAGCATGTTGTCTCTGCGGGTGCTTGCGAAGAACCAAAGTTGTGTTAACAGTATAATGGAGTTGTTTCTGTCCTGGAGCAGTCTCCACTTTACCATTGCTCATTTATCGTTTTGTGCAACAAAAATTAAAGAAATATTCCATGTCCCCGCTGTAGACTGCGCCACTAATTTCCTTCTCCAACACACAAACTGAAATCAGCTCATCGTAGCAAGAGTCCAATAATCGATAAGCAGGATTGACAGAAAGGCAAAGTAACGATTCCATGCAACTGGATCCAGTTCTCGATTCCCATCCCTACTATACATATTAACACATACATATATTTTTTGACTTTTCAGAAAGGAACAACCTGTGTTCAGATTTGGACAACATATATAGATACTTGGGACTTTAGTCAGAATGACTACCAATCGCTTATCAGATCAGGCTTAAAAACATGAAATGTGGGTTCCAGCATTTCTGAAACTGATCCATGAAAAAGTGCCTAAAATTGTGGCTACCGCTGTCTCATTTATTTTATTTCAAAATCTTTAAGGAGTGCCAGAGATTTATGGAGTAGCAATAGTTTAATACAGTACTACATATATTTACTTATAGCGAGCTTCGTCAAAGTCAGCTTCTAGCAAAAAAAATGTTTTGACCATGGTATTAAATACCAATACACAGAACTAATTTTGGATATGTAAAATGTTCACCACAATATGTGTATTATAATGTATGGAATTCATGCTACAATATTTTTATCTCTTTTCTTTTTTATTCAGTTGGCAAACATATCCACGGCCTCATCCACGGACATGGGAATGTCAAACAGCAACAACAGCAGCAAGAGCAGCTAAACCAACGCTCATTTAACCGAGAACAGTTCAAACGGGAAAGGGCTGCTTTTAACTAAACTTCACCCTGAAAGACCAAGTCTAAAATGTTTCATTTTTGTTAAAAAGAAATGCTTTCTGTGCTGGTTTAGCTCAGTGGGATGAGCAGGGGACCATATGCCCCATGGCTGAGAGTGGCCGGTCGTGGTTCAAGTCTGACCTGCGGCCCTTTGCCGCATATCTTCCCCTCTCTCCCCCTGCTTTTCTGTCAGTCCTCACTCTCCCTATCTAATAAAGGCCAAAAAAAAAAACTGAAAAAGAAATGCTTTCTGTTCTTCTGAAAAAACAAAACAAAAAAGACCTGCTTGGATTGCCATGGCTTCAAAATATGTTTGAATCTGATACGAGTTAAACAGACAGAGACAGTTGCTTTGAATACATTTTCAATAAAGTGAAATCTCTGGCAACACTTGTGATATGTCAAAAAAATTTACTGCTTGAACAACACATTTTGATGTAATGCTAAATGAAAGAGTAAATCTTGATGAACAAAAACATTTGTCCTTTGTCCTACCCTAAATTATAAATCTGTGTGGATCATTATTATGATAATGTGAATGGTTGCTGTGACTTTCATGTAGTCATAGCAACTCGTTATGCTTTTGTCATATATTTTTGCTGTTAATTAGTAACTTGAACAGTACAAACTATTATATACATTAAAGTAGTGAAAATGTGTAGATATACAACAGTAAAGGCAAACACATCTTACCTACTGTTATTCTTAAATTGTGTTTTGGGGAAAAATTTAGCCTCTCTATTTCACCCATTCAAATATTTTAGGAGTATTCGAATGAAACAGCTCGTGGTCACCTAGGGACCAACCTAATGGTTGAGCCAGTGCTTTGAGAAAGACAAACAGCAATCTGTAGCATCTGTAGGATATGCTGCAGCATATCTGTAGGGCAGGGGTCTGCAACCTTTAACACCCAAAGAGCCATTTGGACCCGGTTTCCAAGCAAAAGAAAACACTGGGAGCCACAAATACTTTTTGACATCTAAAATGAAGATAACACTGTATATATTGTTTTTTTTTACCTTTATGCTTTGTGTGAACAACTAAAGTAAGTAAGTAAAGTTTATTTATTAAGCGCTTTTCACAGACAGACAGTCACAAAGCGCTGTACACAAATATTAAAATAAACAATACAATCAATAGACATTACACACAATGTAAAAGATCAAAATATAAATAATGTAAAGAATATAAAATACGTAGATCAACAAAAGGCTTGTTTGAACAGAAAAGTTTTTAACTGCTTTTTAAAAGAATCCACAGAGCAACTAAAGTGTGTTGCTTATAAAATCCATGAAGTGCTACAGAGAAAATTACATTTATTACATCTATTTATTTAATTAACACATTTTGAACTCTTAAAGAAATATAACAAAAGGAAAGACACCCAGCTGAACTAAAATGATCCATGTAGCAAACAAAAACTGTTGTGAGCCGCCACCCTTATATCGCCTGTGGGCTTTTGGAGCCTTGACCTGACTTTTAAAAAGTAATTGGAAAAAATCACTATGCTGCTAAAAGATGAAAAATAGATATTTGCAAAATTCTGCCTAAATATGTATTTTACCTGGTTAATGTGTGTGGCGGGGCGTGGTCTGCAGCGCCGCTGCAGGGGAGTCGGACGCACCTGAGCGGCACCCGCAATCACGCGTCGCGCCCTTAACGTCTGTGATCTCTCTGCTGTTGTGTTGTCGGGCTGTGAGCTGAAAAGCTACAGCCGGCTGTATGCGTACAGCAACCGTGTGTGAAAAGTGGTCAATAAAGAGATGCTGAAAAGCAGCGGGTCGCCGTGGTATGAAGTCACTTTCATCTTTACGCAGGACTGTAAGCTGTCGTCTGTGAGGCGTGTTCACGGTGGAGAATAGCTGCTGACATAATGTGGATCCGAAGATCCATAACTGGCATATCTGGGGTTGAAAGTCTCGATAGATGCACAGCGTTTCGGTGGGTACACCGGCTTCCGCGAGTGTGATGCTTATTTTGAGCGATGGAAAATAATAAAGTATAATTTTATTTATATATTTTAATATCACAATAACTTTCCAATTTAGAACTACAAGTTAAAAAAAGAACTAAACACAAATAAAATACACTTCCGCTAAATACTTCTAATTTATTTTCCCAAACCACCTGGAGCCGCAGTACAAGGACTAAAGAGCCGCATGCGGCTCCGGAGCCGCAGGTTGCCGACCCCTGCTGTAGGGGAAACTGAACACCCAGAGACTTTGTTTTTTTCTTTACTCCTCTATACTTTTCTGATCTGATAGCAACAAAACAATAAAACCATCAAAATGATCATGAATCAGTTACAAGCAAGACTTTGAGATATGGTCAACCAGCAAGGACATTTAATCAGAATGGTATCAAAGACCAATGGCAGTGGTTGTTGATCAATGGTCATGGCAATTTGCATATTAATTATCAAGAAACTGACCTCACAGTGCATTGTTCACCCGTGCTGCTAGTTTCAGTCATTATGCAAATGTAATGTTCAAAAGGTTGGGAAACCTGCAGTCAGCTGAGATATAAGAAGTCACTCGGATGAGTGATGAAATCTTTCTCCCATTGATAATGCTACATTCAGATGAGCAGAGTCAACTTTTTGGGAGTGCAATATAAACATTATTTTATTTCAGAAATAATCTGATCACTTAAAGATGTTTGTTTTTTATGCTCTTATAAAACAGGTCTGTTGCGTTGCCTGTACTGAACTGTTCAAATGCCAGGAGAGCAAAGTATTAAAAAATCCAAACATGGTGTCACACCTGGATGATAGTGGTGGGCGGATCGATCCAAATATCGATTGTATCGATATCAATTCGGTATCGGTACCGGTTCGCTAATCGCCTGGTGAGATCGATTTTTTACTCTAACTTCTGCTCGTTTGCAATGCTGTGCTTTCGGCAAAGACGAAACAGCCAGGTTGCTGGACTCGCTGCTCCTGTGTCAGCGCAGAGCGGCACACTTTGCTCCCCCTCCCCCCTCTTGTGTTTAGTTGTTGCGCTGTCACGTGACGTGGCTTAGACATTTTGGGCGTCAAGTTGTTTACATATTATTTATATTTTCACCAGTTGTTTTTGTTGTTGAGAATTTTAATTGTAATTTTTGTATTATAGTTTCAATTCAGTTCAATTCAATTCAATTTCTTTATTGTCCCACAAGGGGAAATTAGTTGCATGTATGTAGCCAAAGTAGCCAATCTCAACAGTACTTGCTTGTTTTAATTTATTTACTGGTTTGGTGCACTTTGTATTTAAGAAAAAAAATTGATAACCGTAAACCACCATGGCAGACCCGATGGCATTTTCATGCTTCGCAACATCATTAGCGAATGATGTCTGTTCTGAAAAGAAAAGAAAAGAAAAGAAAAGACCTTGACGCCCATGGAAGTCAACAGCGGTGGATGACTGCAGAATCATTCATGCGATCATCCACCACTGTTTAGAAACCCCTTCACAACAGCCAACAAAATGAACAACACTCTGCAGGAGGAAGGCGTATCCAAGTATACCATAAAGAGAAGACTGCAGGTAAGTAAATACAAAGGGTTCACTGCAAGGTGCAAGCCACTTATAAGACTTAAGAATAGAAAGGCTAGATTGGACTAAAAACCTCAAAAAAAAAAAAAAAAGCCAGCACATTTCTAGAAAAACATGCTTTGGAGAGATGAAACCAAGATCAACCTCTACCAGAATGATGGCAAGAAAAAAGTATGGAGAAGGCCTAGAACAGCTTATGATCCAAAGCACACCACATCATGTATAAAATACAGTGGAGGAAGTGTGATGGGTTGGGTGTGCATGGTTGGGTGTAGTACTGGGACACTAGTGCTTATTGATGATGTCATACAGGAGTGAAGCAGCCGAATAAATTCTGAGGAGTTCAGAGACATGCTGTCTGCTCAAATCCAGCTAAATGCAGTCAAATTGATTCGGCCGCATTTCATAATACAGATGGACAATGACCCAAAACATACAGCCAGGGAGTCACCGCACCTAGTGCTCCGATTACCACTATAACCACTGTTACCTTCATCCTCAACATCTTTTCGAGCTCTTCTCTGAGCCCTTGGTATTTCTCAACCTTCTCATGTTCCTTCTTCCTGATGTTGCTGTCATTCGGAACGGCTACAACTATCACTACGGGCGTCCTCTTCTGTTTGTCTACAACCACTATGCTTGGTGCTGCTTGCTGCAATAGAGGCTGGATCTTGGGGTCAATCAATGATGAAGGCGGTGCAGTACGGTGGTGTTGCGTCCCCCCACAACCCTGAATTGTACAAGCAGAAGAACATGGATGGCATCTTATTTTTGTATCCTGGATATTTTCAAAATGTGCTCCACTTTCTTTCCTACCTGAAATATATTTACCATATAATGTATTGGCATGAATGTATACATGTATATACATGTATCTATGTATAAACTATGCTGAGAAAGTTGGTCCTCTATACTCCTGTGTGAAACTAATGTACTCTGCCTTACAGAAACCTGGTTGCAGCCGGATGAGTATGTTAGTTTAAATGAATCAACACCCCCGAGTCATTCTAACTACCAGAAACCTCGAAGCACAGGCCGAGGGGGCGGCTTAAAACTTTCCTTTTTGCTAAAGCATATAGTTAGGGCTGGACCAGGTGACCCTGAATCCTCCCTTAGTTATGCTGCAATAGACGTAGGCTGCCGGGGATTCCCATGATGCATTGAGTTTTTCCTTTCCAGTCACCTTTCTCACTCACTATGTGTTAACAGACCTCTCTGCATCGAATCATATCTGTTATTAATCTCTGTCTCTCTTCCACAGCATGTCTTTCATCCTGTTTTCCTTCTTCACCCCAACCGGGTCGCAGCAGATGGCCCCTCCCTGAGCCTGGTTCTGCCGGAGGTTTCTTCCTGTTAAAAGGGAGTTTTTCCTTCCCACTGTCGCCAAAGTGCTTGCTCACAGGGGGTCATATGATTGTTGGGTTTTTCTCTGTATTTATTATTGTGCTATCTATTGTACAATATAAAGCGCCTTGAGGCGACTTTTGTTGTGATTTGGCGCTATATCAATAAAATTGAATTGAATTGTATCTATATGTGTTATTCTTTTAAACTTAATTATTAGCATTTTACATAAGTGTTTCCAGTTCATTACACACTTCCTGATGCTTGCTATCATGACCATGGTAATAAAGTCCTGCTTGTTATACAGAAAATGCCACAGGTGTTTCCTGGTAGTCATTACTATTCTTTAACTGTTTTAAAAGTTTATTACCTGGTTATTAATATGCCATTAAATAGAAACAAGCAGTTTTGCATTTTGCAGCTCTGTTTCTTGCTTATTACACAGAAATAACCAGAGATATTTCCAGGTAATAGTTGCATTTCTTTCTTGTATTTGCATTTGTAATGAATCCTTATTTTGAACATGTTAAAATAGTAAGTTAGCTTAATGAATTATTCATATGTAATTAATTGAAAACAGGCAGTTTTGCATTTTTCAGCTCTGTCCTGCTTGTTACACAGAAACTACCACAGGTAATTGAGTGGTAATAACTTAGCAATTACCACATTATTAAATTATTGTTTCTTCCTTGTTACCCTACTACAGTGGTCCCTCGTTTATCACAGGAGTTATGTTATAAAAATAACCAGCGATAGGTGAAATCCGCAAAGTATTTTTCTCCCTTCAGCAGACAAACTGAAATCAAGTAATTTTAATGCAAGTGCATCTGGAACCGATAAGCCGGATTGATAGGCAAGCAGACAAACAATTCCAAAGAAGTGAACTACTGAGAACTGAACTTCTCTACAAGAACTAGCTCCTCAATCCTATTCCTAGTTCTGCACTTACATGTATGTCAACGGGTGGCAAATATGAATTATTACAGACCGAAATTAAAATCTTATGTTAAATTTTTCTCTCTAATTGTAGAGAGAAAAAAATATGGATATTTTTCTCTCTTGCTCTTGATGAAGGCGGTCGCACTTTTCTCCTCCTCCTCCTCTCCCTTAGCTTCCCTGCTTAGCCTCTTGTATCCTTGTCTAGTCTCGTGTTTTTGTATTACTTTTCCCTGGAACACTCTCTCACAGTCTGTTCTCTAAAACCTAAAAGAGGAATTATGGATTTGATCAACTGGTCCCTGAATGCAATTGACACCCTTTTCTCAACGAGAAGTCTGGGCTCGGGTGAGCCTGAGTGCTGAAGATATCTACCTATTCGGAACCATGATAACAGGGAGCTGGCTTGGCCCTGGCTTATCGAAGAATTAAGAAAGCGGAACCGGCTGTTCAAACCCCCACAAGGCTGCCCGCTGGGATTGAAACGATGGGACGAGGCGTGAGTTTCTCAAAATGGGCTCATTGAGTGCAGCATGGATAAGATCTTGGAGAAGCTTACGGCTGCCGTGAATACTCAGAACAAGACCTCTGAGTGCAAACTGGATTACATCTGGAGGGGCTCGTTCGGAATAACACCTCTGAGCGCAAATTGGATCACATCTTGGAGAAGCTCACTGCGGTCGTGAGTTCTCAGAATCGGCTCTTTGAGCACAAGAATGACAACATCACGGAGCGTAAGTTTGATAACATCATGGAGAAGCTCACGGCTCTCCAACGGGAGATTGAGAGACCAGTGTCGGACTGTTAGAACAGCTTTGAAATTCATATGAGTTGTTTGCACTAAAGTAAAAAACACCATCACTTCATGCGGATACCCCTTCGGCGCCTGCTGCGGTATCAAGGCTGGAGCTGAACAACAACACCCTGATAAAGACTGTGTTTAAACTGTTCTTCCCATTCTATGCAAGGCCACCTGGGTTGGCTGGAAGACTGTTTACTTAGCCTGGCAGGGCGAAGGACACTGTCTCAGCTGAACTCTGGACACACACACACATGCACACAGACATATACACACATGCAGATGTACACTCATCCCCCCCCCCCTCCAAACGCCTTCGACGCTTATTCCCTTCCGATGCTGTCGGTGGATCAAGGAGACCAGAGCAGAGGCTGCAGGCCCGGATGTACTGTCTACATTGGCTGTCTCTCACCCTTTACCCATCCCTGTTGCTTGTCATGTGTTTTTTTGGTGTATTAAGAGTTTTTTCATGTGCTATGTGCAGAGGTGTTTTTTTCTGTTCTCAAACTGATCTTCCTGTTGGAGCTCAGTTATTTTTTTCTCCTTATCTT
Source organism: Oreochromis aureus (assembly GCF_013358895.1). Classification (NCBI taxonomy): domain Eukaryota; kingdom Metazoa; phylum Chordata; class Actinopteri; order Cichliformes; family Cichlidae; genus Oreochromis; species Oreochromis aureus. The sequence goes on along the minus strand of NC_052956.1, from coordinate 18,641,185 downwards.
TCCTCATGTTGTGCTTTTTCCATGTTATACCTCTCTGACCTGTCTGTGATGTTTGTGTAAGGTATTTATGGTCGGAAGGGTAAGACGGCGCTGGCACGGCTGGCAGCCTTAACCCAATTTCCCTCGGGATGAATAAAGTATGATCAATCAATCAATCAATCAATATTTCAAATGATTATTCAACAAACTCTTTAATCAGATCACCATCATAAATGGTGTGTGCCACAGCTTCAGTCAAGGAATAAAAAAGGATCAAATCTCACCTAGCCATGAATCGATCTGTCAGTAAGGTTTCCGATTGCTTTTGAACTCTTGGAAATCAGGGTTTGTGTTTAAAAATGTCAGTAATGCCTGAACAATTATTTTAATTTTTTGGTCAAATTAAGCTGAAAGTCTGCACTTTATTCACATTTTTAATTCTTGGCAAAATTACAGAAAAATGTAGCATTGTCCAAAAACTAACTCTATTAGCTTTCAAACTCTTTCATGAAGAAACACCAATAAAACGTGGGATATTCTGATCGTAAGAAGATGAGCATCAACAAATCATTACATTGATGACCTTGGTGTATAAAAGACACGAACATAACCCCACTCTACAATTATACAAAACTGTATCAGAATTCATTCTGAACTTTTCAACCTATTATGCGTACAGGCAGAAACAATCACACGCACATACTTGCAAACATACATGCAAACATAACCTCATTGACAGAGATAATTGCTCGTTGTACATTATGAAATACCATGTAATACTCTGCTTTTTCCATCCTGTATTACACAAGCAACACGTAAAGTAATTCAACAACTGGTATATAAAGAGATGCACAAACACACAGCGATCATTACTTGTAGGACTTACACCACTAACTTTCCTCAGACAACAGTTGAATTCCCTCTCAATCAGAAAGGTATGTATTAAATATGTCCTTACTTTACTTACAAGCTATATAATTAAAAAAAACTGCTTAAAACAAAATTGGTAACTCAAAAAGAGCCATTAACTTCAACTTAAAAAGAGTAATTGTATTTCTTTGATTCTTATCTCTAGGATGAAGTGCACTATACTGTTCCTTGTGCTGTCGATGGTCGTCCTCATGGCTGAACCTGGGGAAGGCTTTATTTCCCATATTATCGGTGGACTGTTTAGTGGTAATTTTGTTGATATTTAGATTTTTTGACCCATTATCAGAGGAATTTTTTTAAAGTAACCCGTTCTCTTGGTATTCTAAGAATAATCATTTTGGTTGAAATTGTAGAAAATGTAAAAGTGGAGATGTATAACTACTGCAATAACATTACAGTGTTTAATGTTAATTTAATGTTTGACTACTATGTTTACCAGTTTCTTTGCTTGGATTTCCTATGTAAATGATAAGTTTACTATATGCAAAACCATAAACACATACATATACATTTAACATTTTAGAAAGAAACACTACAATGTTTAAGTTTGGATAATAGCATATAGGGGTACTTTCCTTATTTTACACGGGGACTTTATGGGGATGAGAACCAATCTCTCTCAAAAAGTGAGGTGTCTGATTTTATTTAAAAACAACAGCTATTCTTAAATTTGGCTGGAGGCTTATGGGCTTAAAAATTTAAAGTTGACCTATAAAATTGTCTAATATTAAAAACATGTCTCTGCCTCATTTACTTTACCTTTACCATACTACAATATTTCCATATCTTTTTTCTTTTATTCAGCTGGCAAGGCTATCCATCGGTAAGAACTTGTGCTTCTACAATTATTGCAAATGCTTGACAACTACTCTTGTTGCATCTGGAGCTAAATTGTCATTTCTCTCTGACCACAGCCTCATACGACGTAGACGAAGAGGGGAACTGCAGCTAGAGCAGGAACTGCAGCAACAACTGGAGCAACTGGAAAAACTTCAGCAACAGGAAAAGCTTAACCAACGCTTTAACCGAGACCAGCTCAAACGAGAGAGAGTTGCTTTTAACTAGACTTCCAACTGAAAGAGAAAGTCTAAAACTCTTTACTGTAGTTGAAAAGAATGCTTTCTGCGCTTCTGAAAAACATAAACTAGTTAACATGACCACCCGTGGCTTTAAAACATGTTTGAATGATTGAGGACATAATGAGATGATTTAAAGAGACAAATAAGTTGTTTTGAATAAATTCTCAGTAAGGTTAAATATTCTGCATCACTTGTAATGTGTAGAACTGCTTTATTGTTTCACCAACCAATTTTAATATAATGCTAAAAAATAAATCTGCATGCACAAAAACATTTGTCCTTAAAGGACACAGTGGTTTGAATTATTGTTGAAGTAATTTGAATGTTTTCTGTGACCTTTATTTAAATGTTTTTAAAATTCAGGTTATAGGTCTGTTAAATTTTCTGTATTAACGTGTTTGATATTCCAGGACTGCAAAGTATTGTTAAATCCAAACTTAGTGTCACATCTTAGTGAGAAGAAAGTAATACAAATACACAAATAGATAAACTGACAAGAAGGAAAAATTGCAAATAGTTTAGTTTGCATTTGAATTTATGAATGATAAAATAAGATGTAAATGTACTTATGGGATGTGGATTTTTGTTTTAGTATTGTGGTGATGTTAGAACATGTGACTCAGGAGTTAGAGTGGATTGTCATTTAATCACCAGCAATGAAAAACAGAAAAACAATCCTACACCTTGATTTAAAAAAACCAAACATAATAAAATACAGTATATTTTTAACAAAAACATCTCAGCTAAATAGAAGGATGAAGCACTAATAAAGTGGTGCATTAGTAACACATCTAGGTTGTTTCTGGGGCTTTCAATGTGAATGTGCTAAAGGAGTTATTAAAAACGTCTTCACATTGGATTCCAATTCACATTATGGCCAACCTGGTTAGAAATCAGGAACTTATCTGTTCAGGTGATAAATAACAGAGGGCTTGTTTACTTAACGCTATCATTAGTCTGTCATTTGTTGCCCATCAAAAGACCAGAGGTTCATCAAAAATGACCATGCATCAATAACTAGCTTATGATTGCCAAACTCCAGCCATTTTAAACAGGAAACAGTGACGTCCAGTCAATGGCTTCAGTATGCTTCAAAAGACAAAAGAAAAATGCAGCCACAAAATGGCAGAAATGGATCCAAAAGAAAGAGCTTCTTTATGACATGCTGTTTAAGAGACATGTAGAAAGACTGCTCTAACTGTGATGGGTTTTAAATGATATCTGTTTTTAGGTTTTACTCATCCCTTTCCTTCACTATGAGGTTGTTTGACCATACAACCTCATAGGCAACTTTGTCACTTGCCTTTTGACCACAAAGGGTCCTTGCCACTGGCGACAATTTTTCTTAAATGACTTAGTCAAACTGGTTGCACAATTTTCACAATAAAAAATTAAATATACTTAATTTTCTCAAAGGTTATGCAGCTTCATTGAAACCAATGATGACACACACAAATCACATTGCTCTAGAGTATTAACAATTTATGTCATATTGTAAATACAGAAATGCATCTGCTCATTGTTGAGAAAATGTGACATTAGGAATAATTTGCAAATCGATGTTTTTAAGTATGTCAATTAACAGTTTGATGTGTACTCCACTGCTTCCTTATTTGGTACACCTTTAAAGTACAAAGCTCATAATCCAAAGTGTACCATCTCATCTGTCATACTTGGTGGAGGTAATGTTATGATATGAATATGTACGGCTGACCGTGGAAACAGGCCACTGTTCCTTAATATTGCTGTAACACTGACAGAAGGGGCAGGATATTACAATTCTGGTCAACCCTGAGGCAGTGAATAATCTAACTTTGGAACCATCAGGATTTACAGAACTTTTTGCGGTGCATTTTCTTTATCAGCAGAGTACATACATTATTCTTGGTACATATGCACTTATTCTCATGTTTTGAAAATGTTTTTTAACTTTTAATGTGTAATTTTAGGAGACGATTACCAAAAATTTCTCTTTTGGCTGTTTCCCCACAGCAATTATTTTAACAGTTCTGTCAATTAAAGCTGAAAGTCTGCACTTCCTTCAGATGTTGAAAATCTGAAAAAAATGTAGCATTGCCTAAAAACTTATGAAATGAACTTTGTGAGCTTTCACACTCTTTCATAAAGACGCACCAATAAAGAGTGGGATAGATCATAAGATGTTGAAGATCAATAAATCAATACATTGAGGACCTTAGTGTATAAGTAACAGAATTTAACACATTATAAACAGGACCTCAATCTACAACTTTACAAAATTTGATCAGAATTCATTCTGAACTTTTTAACCTATCAAGCTTAGAGGCAGAAAGAATCAAACGCACACACATGCAAACATAACCTACCTCACTGAGAGAGATAATTGCTTGTTGTACATTATGAAATACCATGTAATACTCTGCTTTTTCCATCCCGTATTGCACAAGCAACACATAAAGTGATTCATCAACCGGTATATGAAGTAATGCGCAAACACACAGCGATCATTACTAGTAGGCCTTACACCACTTACTCTCCTCAGACAACAGTTGAATTCCCTCTCAATCAGAAAGGTTTGTATTAAATATGTCCTTACTTTACTAACAAGCTATATAATTTCTTTTAAAAAACAACTTAAAACAAACCTGGTAACTCAAAAAGAGCTATTAATTTCAACTTTAATGAACTAATAGGATTTCTTTGAAACTAATCTCTAGGATGAAGTGCACCATACTGTTCCTTGTGCTGTCGATGGTCGTCCTAATGGCTGAACCTGGGGAAGCCATTGTTGCCCATATACCTTTTCATGGTAATTTTGTTGATATTTTTTATTTCTTTACCCTTTATCAGACGATTTATTTATGGTAACCATTTCACTTGGTATTTTGACAATAATCATTCTGGTAAAAATTGTACAAAATATATAAATGAACATGTGTAATTGCTCCGAACGAATGTGACTGGAGTTTGTTTTACTTGGATTTTATGCTAGTTATGCCTTTTTTTGCTGTTCTTTTCTAAACTCATTCTTTTAAACTGTATTTATTCTCTTTAAACTGTATTGCTTATTGCACTGTAGAGGCTGGTGAGAAACAGCATTTCGTTTCAGGCTGGGTAACATCATACGAAATGACAATAAACTTCTTGAGTCTTGAGTCTGTAATAACATTACAATGTTTAATGTTAATTTAAATGTTTGATGATTACTATTGTTACCAGTGTCTTTTTGGGATTTCCTATGTAAATCATAGGTTTACTATACCAGCAGTCCCTAAGCCCCAGGCGACAGATCGGCACCGGTCTGTGAGTACCGGGCCGCGAAAGTTGAGGCTTGGGTGTAAAATTTATGGTTTTCAGGGTTTTGTATCAGGTTTTTATCATTTTTAAAAAAAAATCGTTTTTATCATTAACTCGGTTTCCCTCAGTCTTTTCCGTGTGTTATGAATAAATCTTCTTTTTTTGGTACTGGTACTGGTTTCATTTGGTTGTATTTATCCGCGACACCTTAAAGGCTGGTCGGTGAAAATATGGTCGGACATAAACCGGTCCAGCTATTGTAAAAAAGGTTGGGGACCACTGTACTATACACATACTATACACACACGATTATTTTTTCTAGTATTGTAAGTATCTTAACCTCTGCCTTATTCATTTCACCTCTGTTTACTTAAAATTAGGAATGTCAATGATTTATGGAATTGCAATACTTTATCACTATAGCACAGATACTAATAGCTAGCTTCCTCAAAGTCAGTTATTAGCAAAGAATTGGTCTTACATTTGGTTGTGGTATCAAATACCTGTAGACAAAGGTCATTTAGGATTTGTGGGATGCACACTACACACACATTCGCCTTGAAAGCTATAATTGCATTGTACATACTTAATTCCTATTATATTATTTTTAATATAAGAAGTGGAATTCAAACTAGAGTATTTTCTTTTTTATTCAGGTAACAAGGCTATGCCCTTTGGGCCCTTTCGGTAAGAACTTGTGCTTCTACTATTACTGCAAATGCTTGACAACGACATGTGCTGCATGTGGAGCTAAACTTTAATTTTTCTCTAGTCACCACAGATACCAGAGAGACCGTATTCGAAGAGGGGAACAGCAGCTAGAGCAGGAAGTGCATCAGGAACTGCAGCAACTGGAACAACTTCAGAAACAGGAGAATCTGAACCAACGCTTTAACCGAGACCAGCTCAAAAAAGAGAGAGTTGCTTTTAACTAGACTTCCACCTGAAAGAGAAAGTCTAAAACTCTTTACTGTAGTTGAAAAGAATGCTTTCTGCGCCTCTGAAAAACATAAACTAATTATCATGACCTGCTATGGCTTTAAAATGTGTCTGAATGATTGATGACATGATGAGATGATTTAAAGAGACAAATGAGTTGTATTGAGTAAATTTTCAATAAGGTTTAATCTTCTGCAACACTTGTAATGTGTAGAACTACTTTACTGTTTCAGCAACACATTTTAATATAATGCTAAAGCACCCATCCATTCGCTTCCGCTGATCCTTTTCAGGGTCGTGGGGGGGGCTGGAGCCTAATGCTAAAGCAAAAAATAAATTTGCATGCACAAAAACATTTGTCTCTTGTCTAATTTAAAGGATACATGTGTTTGAATAAATATTGAAATAATTTGAATGGCTGCTCTGACCTTCATGCAGTCATAGGCTGTATTTAAAAAAATTCTACTATGAAAATTTTAAGATGTTTCTGTGGTGGGTGAGGGAAGTGGAAAAGCAGGTTCAGGGTGTGGTCTCAAAGCAAGGTGTTGTAAAACCACTCGATCTGGCTCTTTGCTGGTGCTTATGATGCTCCCCCCCAAAACCTTCCTGGAGGTGTCGCAGGGCACTGGGGAGGAATGGACTCTCCCGCTGAATGAGAGGCTCAGTGCCGCCACGCCTGGGCAGCACTCGTGATGGCACCCTATGCTCAACCTTTGACCAGGTGATAAGAATTGAGGTCAGATGGTCTGCCCTGAAGCAGCGCTAACATTTCCTCATTTTGTTTTGATCAGGGACAGATTGTATCGTGCCGTGACACACCCAGTTGGTGATGCCTAGAAGAAATTATTTTCCAGGCGGCTCATTACAACCCAATGGCCGGTCACATGGTTATGGACAAAACCCATACCCATGTGACTGGCATGACTGTGTGTTCACGGCCCTACATGTTACCTGAGCATAAGAGGCAAATTGTTCAGAGGGAATTGGACAAAATGCTGAAAACAGGAGTCACACAGCGCTTGGTGTAGCCCCATAGTTTTGGTTGTGAAAAAAGATGGGTCTATACCAGTGATGGGTTACAAGTAATGGCGTTACTAACGGCGTTACTTTTTTCAGTAACAAGCATTCTAACTAATTATTACTTCTATCGTTAATGGTAAATGGTAAATGGCCTGTATTTATATAGCACTTTACTAGTCCCTAAGGACCCCAAAGCGCTTTACATATCCAGACATCCACCCATTCATGCACACATTCACACACTGGTGATGGCAAGCTACATAGTAGCCACAGCCACCCTGGGGCGCACTGACAGAGGCGAGACTGCCGAACACTGGCGCCACCGGGCCCTCTGACCACCACCAGTAGGCAACGGGTCAAGTGTCTTGCCCAAGGACACAACGACCGAGACTGTCCAAGCCGGGGCTCGAACCGGCAACCTTCCGATTACAAGGCGAACTCCCAACTCTTGAGCCACGATCGGTTACAACGCCATTACCATTACTAACAAGAAAATGCGGTGCGGTCGCGTTACTATTTTTCAACAACCAGACGGTTGAAGCTGTGTTCAGCTTACCACGTCAGTTGCACGGAAGTAGCCGTCTGTGTAAGTAATCTGGGCGCTACAGCTTTAAGCAGCTGCGCGCGCTCCCGCAGACGGCAATCACTTTCTACCCAACGGTCACTTTCTGGTACAACACCTGGAGCTAAGGGGGCAAAACAATCGCATGAGTGCTGCTGTCTGACTGAGGAAGAATAAAGTAGTCGTGGTAAACCAATCACATGACCACTTCAAGATAACAAAGCAACATGGTGATATATACCAGTTTTTAAATTGTGTTGATAGGCCACGTAAAACCAGAGTCATAATAAATAATATATACGCGGCGTTTTTTCCTCAATAGTTTCGTCACACTTATTTTCTAAGGACAGCGTTAGCAAGCACTCTGTGCTTATGAGAGTGCTTACTAGAGCTTACAAAAAAAACCCAAACTGTCCTTTCTTTTTGGTGGAAAAATGCACTGTGTCGACCAATCAAAAATGACATTTGGAAGAGGGGGAAGTTTGACCACCCGAGAGAGAGAAAGACAGCAGAAAAAGAGACAGAGTGAGTTTTGAGATGTGAGAGATTTGTGATGTTTAGCATGTTTGGGGTGTGTAGTTACTGTGTTGTCTTGTGTAGTGTTGTGGATAGTCTTGTGTTGTGTGTCAGAACAGTGAGGTAACTGCTGTCTCCAGGTAGAAAACAGGAGCAGTGATACACCTGCTGCTGTCAGACCTGCAGGTATGAGGCCATGATATTCCCCTTTATAGTGGACAGAAATATTTGGAGTGGCACCAGTATTTTGTGTGGCATCTTATTGAATGCAGAACAGCTGATTGTTCTGTAAATAGTTTGAAATGGTTATTTAAAAAAAAGGGTAAAAGGTAAATGGCTGCAAATAACTTGTTTGCAAAACTTGTGCATAGGATTTTAAAACTGACAATTTATATTTGCATTTAAAGTTATGAAATATGATTCAATAAACATGTTTGTGGTTGTTACAGTAAAAAATATAACTTTTTCTACTCGGTTTTTATGTTTTTTGTCTGATTTTAGATCAATTGTGTTAATACAGTATGTCAAAATGAAAACATAACTGTAAATTCAGACACGTGAGGTTGTGCTGAAAAGGATGATACCAAACAAGGCAAAGTAAATAGTTTTTAAAGGTGAAATGTGAAGGGATAATCAAAAGTAGTTCAAAATGGCCAATTATACCCTGGAAAAAATGTTAAACATTTTATTTTTTTAAAGTAACGTAATAGTTACTTTTCAGGTAATTAATTACTTTTAGAATCATGTAACTTAGTTACTAACTCAGTTACTTTTTTGAAGAAGTAACTAGTAACTATAATTAATGACTTTTTCAAAGTAACATGCCCAACACTGTACTATACGGTTCTGTGTCGAGTATCGCAATATGAATTGCTGTGTCACAAGTGTCACAGTTTGATGCTTATCCCATACCCGGGGTCGACGAGCTCCTGTACCAGTTAGGCATTGCTCACTTTTTCGGGGGATTGGTTTTAACCAAGGGCTACTAGCAGATCCCCCTGTCTGCATAGCCCAAGGAAACAACTGGCCTTCTCCACTCCGTACAGTTTGTACCAATTCGTCACAGTTCTGTCAGCTTGTTTGGAGCCCCGCCACTTTCCAGAGTCTCATGGACCGGGTACTGCGTCCGAACACTGCATATGCTGCTGTCTACCTGGACGATGTCATCGTCCATAGTAACACTTGGGCGGAATATGTGCAGCGGGTGGCCGCTGTCTTGGAGTCCTGAGGAAGCTGGGGCTCAAGGCCAACCTGAAGAAGTGTGAGGTTGGACGGAGGAAGGTACAGGATCTGGGGTACCACTTGGGGGGCGGGCAGGTAAGTTCACAGATGAACAAAACAGCAGCCATCGCATCCTGTCCATGTCCGAAGATGAAAAGTGAGGTGACCCGGTTCTTGAGTCTCAAGCTGTAAGTGCAGTTATTCAATCACAAGCAATGAAAAACAGAAATACGGGCCTACACTGTTTTCAAAATGCGTGCTAAAATACAGTATATTACAAAAAAAAATCATAGCTAAATTAAAGGCTGGAGAGCTGAACAACATACTTAACTGCCAATATCTACAGGGGTTTAAAGAGTATTAGCAACATATCATAGCCGTTTATGAGTTATTGAAAACGTCTTCAATTTTCATTCCAGTTCCTTTACATCTTTCTCTAAGCTGGTTACAAATCTGGAGTTTATCTGTTAAGGTGATATATTAAAGAGGACTGTCTTTTCTTAATGCTAGTTCTATTTCCACCAATCATTGATAACATGACTGATCTCAAAGCAGTGAAAGCAAAGTCTCTTTTACAAATCGGTCTCTCATTAGGTGCACATCAAAAACCTGAGGTTCATTGACAACGACCATGCACAAATAACTAGAATAACCTTGGCAAACTCATGCCATTGTAAACTGGAATGCAGCCACAAGATGGCAGAAATTTAAGGATGGATCCAAACAAGTAAGCCACTTGGGAGGGGAGAGATCACTACTTTGGTAGGTTTTAATTGATACTCGTTTTTAGGTTTCACTTGATAAAAACCATATTCTATGTTTTATACTGTATAATTGTGTGTTTGTGTGTGTATGTGGCTTCCAGTGTAAAAAGTGCTTTGAATGCTCAGCAAGAATAGGTAAGTGTTACATATATACCATCTCATTTAGTTCTTTCTTCAACCAAATCAGAAACAGGCTCTGAAAATGCTTCATTCTGATGGCTCAAGGAAGAAACACTTCCCTAATAAAAACATGTCATTATTTTCTTGGAAGATTACTGAGAGGGGCTAGAAGAGCTCCTAAAAGATTCTCCTTCTGCAGCTCATATGTAAAAACCTTTCACAAAGCAAAAATGCCTAATGACAACACAGCATCGTAACTGGGGAACTTAATAGGTTGTGTTTAAGAACACTGACTGTGAAATAAACTTAGACAACTGGCATGGCAAGAAACAACTCTGCAGTGAACCTACCATGTTAAAGACACAATGGCAAAAATGCAACAACAATAATGGAGGGGGAAAAAGCAGTGGAAAAATACTAGTGTTTGAATAAAAAAAAAGAAAAAGAAAACTTATTGGGTGAATTACTACATGAAGTATAATGAACAATGAATTTAGTCAACACGCAATGTTGAAAGTGTGTTACGAAGTTCGCTGGTCGTTGCATGACATATCTTCAGCTAACCGTTACTGATAGCAGATCCTTATTGATAAAAGGGTATCCACAGACATGACAAAGCATCATAAGCACATTTTTTCTAAAATTAAAGCAAATTGTTAAAATGGTCAGCATTGGGTAAGAGAAATGAATATTTCACAAAAGACAAATGAAAAAAATTTAATGTTTAAAGTTTAACTAAATAGCATTTGTTGTTTTTTTTCCACAAAGTATGTCAACATGTTTTTATGTTAGTTCATAGTTATGTTAAATTACACTAATAAGAAAGCAAATCTTTTAAGACATTTAATGCCAAACATAAATGACACGTCAGTGACCTAACTGAGATAACTGTCTTAATTGTTTTTTCCTTACCTGTCAAAAACAAGATTTGCTTTAGTTCCTACTATATAATATTAATATTTTCTATATAATATTTTATATCATATCATATAATATATACCACAATATTTACCACATATTATACACATCATGAATACAGAAACTTTCAGTTCTTATTTTAATGGTTTGTTTAGTTTTTTGATAAACAGACACTTGTTATTAACTTCCTGCAGTGTTAAATGTTACAATTTGAGCTTGTGTTTGAAATCAAGTTCATTAAAATGTATTATATTGACTATCTATAACCTTTTAGGGCAAAATTCAGATTGTAATTGAGCATTGTGCTGAAAATGTGTTTATGCCTCTACTCTATACAGAGCACTTGATCATATGGCAAGTGTTTTAGCGCAAACAGTTGGTTGAACACAGATGTTAAGTTCATTAGATGTTACAAATTTCTAGCATTAGGGGTACTGTGTGCTGAATTTTGATATGAAAAATAAATGGAATCTATTTTGAAATAGGGCTGTAACATGACAAATGTGGAACAAGTGAAATGCTCTGAATACTTTCCAGATGCACCGTACATTTCAGTCACGTAAATTTGATAAAAGATCTCAATTTTAACAATTAGCAGTTTTACAGAAGCATATATCAATCTCAACAATGCCTATAATAATATATCTTATCATTTAAAAACCAATTTAAGCTGCTAAGAACCAGTAATGCCAAAAACTGTTCTGATAGTGTTACATGATAGTGTGTGTGTGTTTCTATATCAATATGTCGAAGGAGTTTGCAAAGAAAAGCGTCTGGACTTCTTTGAGTTGCTTGAAGACGTTTCACCTCTCATCCGAGAAGCTTCTTCAGTTCTAAGGTCAAATGGCCGAGAGTCCCAGATTTAAACCCAGTGGGAGTATCCCCCCAAGGAGGGACAAAGGACCCCCTGGTGATCCTCTAATCACATGCGCCAAGGTGTGAAAGCGGGTGTGGGACCTAATCAGCCAGGGTTTCGGGTGAGCTCATTGTGAAACCTGGCCCCACCTTGTCATGTGAATTCCTGAGGTCAGATGGCCCAGGATGTGAGTGGGCGTTAAGGCGCCTGGGGAGGGAACTCAAAACTGGATTATAGATGGCAGACAGTTGGTGTCGTAAACCACCGCCTCTGTTCAAAGATGGTCGCTCACAGTGGACATAGATGGCCTCTTTCACTCCTCTTTCAAACCATCTGTCCTCTCTGTCCAAAATGTGAACATTGGCATCCTCAAAAGAGTGACCTTTATCCTTAAGATGCAGATGGAGCGACCATCTTTGAACAGAGGCGGTGGTTTACGACACCAACTGTCTGCCATCTATAATCCAGTTTTGAGTTCCTCCCAGGCGCCTTAACGCCCACTCACATCCTGGGCCATCTGACCTCAGGAATTCACATGACAAGGTGGGGCCAGGTTTCACAATGAGCTCACCCGAAACCCTGGCTGATTAGGTCCCACACCCGCTTTCACACCTTGGCTCATGTGATTAGAGGATCACCAGGGGTCCTTTGTCCCTCCTTGGGGGATACTCCCACTGGGTTTAAATCTGGGACTCTCGCCATTTGACCTTAGAACTGAAGAAGCTTCGGATGAGAGGTGAAACGTCTTCAAGCAACTTAAAGAAGTCCAGACGCTTTTCTTTGCAAACTCCTTCCACTACGATGACCTGGATGACTGAGAACCTTCACAGACATATATCAATATGCTCTGACAGCATTAGGAGTGTGGCTGAAATCCGTATCTTTGAGCAATAAAATTTTTCAGCTCAATTGAATTTTGACAAGATACCCAACCGTACTAGTTGAAATAAAGTCCTAAACCATGACAGATGCTGGACCTTCGCACAGGATTATAATATGAGGAAGACATGTCAACACAATGCGGATGTTGTTCTGTCACAAAATGTTTCTTCACAGTTGTTTCACAACAATTTTCAGATTAAAAAAATTAAATACTTCATCTTTTCAAAAATTGCAGCTTCATTAAATTCTTTTGATAACTTCTCAGGAACACAAATCAAATTGCTCTACAGTGTTAGTATTAATATTAGGTTTATTCTGTTTTTATTAAGTTTAATAATGAATTAGTATTAATGCAATCATTTTAAGTACAGAAATGTATCTGTTCAATGTAAATAAAATGTGACATTACCAGTCATTTTGGAAACATATGTTTTCCTGTTGTTTAGTTGGTCTATTAATAGTTTATTGTGTACTCCATGGACACTTTATTATGTACACATTGAAAGCTCCAGGTTAGAGCCTCTCCAAAGTTTTAGCATGGACACTAAAGATGGGAAGAAAAAAAATTAGAGTAAGAAAGGAATACCTCATGATCCAAAGATGGGCAGTGGAAACAAGCCACTATTCTCTATTAATGATGCAAATGCAACAGACATGGTAGGATGATTCTTAGATATACAAGGATATAATCTTTGCTCAGATTAAGCCAATGGCTGCAAAACTAATGCGACAGAGCTTGTAAATTAATCGGGTGCACTGCATTTTGGGCGTACTGCTAAAGCAACTCCAGTGTTTCTCAAGGCAAAGACATGATCACATCAATACCTGATCATAAACCTGTAGAGCATGCATTTAAATTAATAAATACAAACAAGCAACAAGTGAAGTGTCCCTAGCAGAGTATATCAAAACTTTCAGATAACAGACAAAAGCACCTAAAAATTTCTGACTTTCTGAATGGTAAATGGCCTGTATTTGTATAGCGCTTTTACTAGTCCCTAAGGACCCCAAAGCGCTTTACACGTCCAGTCATCCACCCATTCACACACACATTCACACACTGGTGATGGCAAGCTACATTGTAGCCACAGCCACCCTGGGGCGCACTTATTTTTCTGAATGTTACAGAAAATAAATAAACTCTTTATTGCTGAGCATTCTTCTGATAGACCAGGGTGATTTACTGAGCGATTACTTTTGCTCTGACTTCAATTTTTTCCTCTGGGTACAGAGAGAAACAGCAATCGCGTGATTACTAGCGTTAACAAGTGGAAAATGGCTTAATTTTGTAAACTGTAAACATATTTTGTAAATATACAAATAAGCCTGCAATAGCAAAAATAGCACTCAAATTGAAATTGGACAGTACCCCTAGAATTGTTTTCACATGCAAACAAAGGGGGGAAAAAAAGGTGTTAGGACATCATGTCTAGCCGAACCACTTTGCCACAGAATAAACATTCCACAAATTTTAAATTTAGAGAAGTAGCTTGAAAAGTACTGATTAGATCAACATGTTTTCGGTTGTTGCAAAATGCAGTGGGCAAAATTACAACATAATAATCTGGGTACTCCTTTGCCGTTACATCCACATTCCTGCCCTTTAAAAGAAACAGGTAGGCTCAGAGACTCACATCAGACGTAGATCTCAGTCTCTTCACTTGACTATACTTTAACGTCTCTGACGCTTAATCTGCTGAAAGGTGAGTAGGCTAGTAGCACACTATTTTTATTTATAAATACAAAGTCGTAACAATGAATATGACTGAATGAGTGAATTAATTTATTTGATTCTAGAAATGACTACTGTGATATTTTTTTTTGTGTTTCAGAATGAAGTCTGCCATAATCTTTCTTGTATTTACACTGGTCCTCTTCATGGCTGATCCTGCAGAACTTCAACCACTTCAACCTCAAGGAAATCAAGTTTCTGGTAAGTTAGAGCTGTATCATTATGGCAAAACTCAAATCACACAATCAAGGTCAAAACTGAGGCCGTGAAAGATCAAACTTTCAAAACATGAAACTTTTACAGAACTTTATTATCCTTTTGTAGTGTGTTCTGTAACTTTATATATAACTAATGAAAAAAAAGAATAGAAAAAAGATTGAGTGATCGGAAGATATAGAGTGGTCCCGTCGAGACTTAGGCCAAGGGTAGAGCGATGTGTTTTTTCATCTATGAAAAAAAAAACTGTGCCACTACTTCCTACCCTTTTCTCGTCCTCTAAACAATGTGAGATGTGAGTGAGTTTGGTCTTTGGCAAAAAGAATTATATTCAATTAAAATGAGGTAAAACAAGAGGATCAGTGCTAATATAAAAATGTTTTTTTTTATAATTATCTTTTTTTTTTTATATTCAATTAAACTTAAAATCCTAATTAGATGACTGATTTTAGTTGGCCAAACAAGATGTTACAGGACACAGAAAGAGCAAATGCAACATGACTTTAGTTCAGTCAAGTGAAGCTGATACAGAATGATACAGTTTTGTGTATCCATCCATTCGTTTTTGTTGTTTGTTTTTTTCGACCACCTGTCTAATTTCAGGTCACTGGATTGACAAATCTATAAAGCTGTTGTAGCCAGTCTCCATTACTTGCACATCCATTCATTTCCAGCCCACCTCCACCCATGCTATCCATGCTAATTCAAACCTAAGAGTGTTGTAAGAGTGGGGAAGCTGTGAACAGAACAGAGCAATACCTTCAAATATAAATTCTTACAGATGGAAATAAAAACGTTCACTGTGCTGATCCTACATTAACATGTTGTAATGTAATTGTAGGTAGAAATAAGAACTTTTTAAGTGTTTATTCAACAGCCTCATTTCCCAGATCAGTATCAAAAGCTGAAGAACAATATTCTCAATATATATGCATATACCGTCATGTCCTGATAACTCTTTTTAACATGTGATTTTAGGAGAAGTCGTCCAAAAAGTCCTTAAGGAACTGATTCAGAGCGTGGCTAAGTAAGTACTCTTCTCTAGTAATTAATGTTTTTAACAATGACTGAAAATTTAAAGAAAAAAGTATCATTTAATAGATATGGTGACTTTTTCAATTACTCCAACTTCAATTTTCTACACCTAGGCCTGGACCTAAGGATGTGAACTTCAACGAATTTGAAGATGCTGTGATGTCATAGAACTATGGCATTTTAAGGAGCACTTCAGTGGGGATCCAGGGCCCCCTTATGCTTTGCAATGCAATCAACAGACAAGGAGTCTTTGTTGTTGTTGATGTTGACTATTATGCCTTAACCTTCTAGGACCCAAACTCTTCCATGGCATTTTTAATTTCTCTTTGATATTTGGGCTGATTGGCACCTGATGAATGTAAAAACTAAAAATTACTACAAATTATTATTTTTTTTTTTACTTAATTTTTGTTCCTGAGAAAAATGAGATCCACATATGATGATATTTGTTTAAAATAGAACAGTGGCAGTATAATGTCCTTGTGAGTCGATATCAGGCCCTTGTAAAGCAAAATGTAGTATTTTGGTCTAGACAACCCAAAATGTGATGTGTCCACATATATGGTCCTAGGAGGTTAATAATTGGAAACCAACTGGTTTTGAAAAAAATATATTAAAAAAACCTTGCTGCTGCAAACTGCTCAATAAATAAATAAACTGCAATAGAATAAAAAAGACAAACTTTGCCTGTTGTTATTAAGTCACAACAAGAGAGTGTATTGTATTTTCACCAACAGTGATTTTTTAAGTAAAATATGTTAGCCATGGCATTCCTAACTTTCTTCACATGTTCTTTCTGTTTGTGGGTGCGCGAGTACTCTGGCTTCCTCCCACAGTCCAAAGACATGCAGTTAGTGGGGTTAGGTTAATTTGCGATTATAAATTGCCCATACACGTGATCATGAGTGTGAATGGTTGCCTGTATGTCTGTGTTAATCCTGTGACAGACTGTATTCTGCCTAACGCATTAAAGCAGCTGAGATAGCCTGCCAGCGACCTAAGCAAATAGGTCAACAAACTCTGACATGAAGAAAAGTGAACATTGGAGCTTGTTAGTAGTAGTGTTGTACTTTGTTTTAAACAGAGTAAATCTACAGTAAAGTTACAAAAGTCAACGTAGTCAATGGTTAACTAAGTTTGATATGATGTTTAAATTAGGCAGCTTCCTGAAGGCTGATGCTTTCCTAGCCATCCCACTTTGTATCGCACTCGTACTTGCAGGAAGCAGGAGTAAAGCTAAAGGGGGTATTGGGTGTACTAGACCTTATTTATTTCAAACATTTTTCAGATTAAGACAGAAATAAAATCAAATATTATATTAATTAGACTGTATTATTATTTAAAAATGTTGAAAAAACAAAATTTTCTGCAGGCCAATAAAAATGGACATGGACCAGTAAAACTTTAAGCCATAGACCCGGGGGTGTTTGGTTTGACACTGAGGCTATGTCCACACGTACCCGGGTATTTTTGAAAACGCAGATTTTTCTATGCGTTTGCAACTTTCGTCCACACGTAAACGGCGTTTTCGGTCACTGAAAATGGAGATTTTTCAAAAAGGCCTGCCGGGGTGGATATTTTTCCATTCCATTTTTGCATTTACGTGTGGACGAGAAAAACGGAGAAAACGCAGCGTCATAGGTGTGCGCCTTTTTTGACGTCACACTGTGCGCCACGTTATTGTTTCGGTGAAATGAATTTCTACAATACTGTTACTGTTACTGGTACTCTCTGCAGTGTTTAAATGCTTACATGTACACACACAGTTACTGTCCCTCCACACATACAACTCGGTTCTGCTTCTATGCCCCATCTTTGTTTACTATTTACATCCGAGATGTGAGTGAAGTTGCCCCCCCACCCTCTTCAAATCCAACAAAAGTGGTATCAAACGTTTGTGCTACGTTTGTGCTGGTTTGTGCTGCTAAAATTGTCGTTTATGCTACTATCATTTTAAAGATGTTAATAAAAATTTCTAGAGGTCATCAGAGGTCAACCAGCCCCCCCACATTAATTAAATCAAACAAAATGGGTGTCAATCAACTGTGCTACGTTTGTCCTGGTTTGTGCTGCTAAAATTGTTGTTTGTGCTGCTTCTGTTTTAAAGATATTAATGAAAATGTAAAGGTCAAAAGGTCAACCAACCCCCCCACATTAATGGAATCAAACAAAATTGATGTCAAACGTTTGTGCTGGTTTGTGCTGCAAAATTTTTTGTTTGTGCTGCTATCATTTTAAAAATTTTAATAGAATAACGTCTTGATGCGTGCTTA
The DNA here is from genome assembly GCF_013358895.1 of Oreochromis aureus. Taxonomy (NCBI): domain Eukaryota; kingdom Metazoa; phylum Chordata; class Actinopteri; order Cichliformes; family Cichlidae; genus Oreochromis; species Oreochromis aureus. Next base: position 18,622,867 of record NC_052956.1, on the reverse strand, counting down.
ATCATCCAGGTAAGTAAATCCCAAAAGGTTGATTCTGTTCATCTGGACATTTTCAGTTGGAGAAACGTTTCGTTACTCATCCAAGTGACTTCTTCAGTCTCAGCTGACTGCAGGTTTCTCCAACCTTCACATGTGAGTGAAGTTGGTCCCCCTACCTTCTTCAAATCGAACAAAATTGATGTCAAACATTTGTCCTGCAAATTATTTTGTTTGTACCGGTTATGTTTCCCTAACAGTACATGTACAGTGAGAGAGAGATGTTACATCTGTCTTCACTTGCATCCCAGTCATAGAAGCGTTGGAGGTAGTTCATAAGAGATTACAGGATCACCCCAACCTCAGCAACAGGACCACTCTCAGCACTGATCAGTTGTGTTTGCGTTTGGAACTGTGTCTTAATTCCACCTATTTTGCATAAGGGTCAGTACTACAGGCAGAAAACAGGCAAAACAGGGGAGAGAAGGAGAGAGGTGGAGAGAGAGGGAAAAAGAGAAGAGAAGGAGGGCTAGGAGTGGAGAGATTCTGATCAGCACCTTGCCGATCCTGCAGGTCGTGACACCAGGACTATCACTGTCCGGGCCAATCAGAAACCATGGCTCACAGGTCAGGTTTAAATCCTCCTAAGGTTGAATAATGCAAGTCTTCAGAGCCGGGAATTAGGTGAGCCAAAGAACAGCAAGGGCAAACCTATCACATGGCATCAGCTACAGCAAAGCTTGAGCGACAGCAGAGATACTTGGAGGCAGTGGCAAGGAATACAAACCATCACAGACTACAAGCCCACTCTGCAGACCGTGGTGAACAAATCCCCAGACAGTGTGTGCAGATCCCTTGTCAAAATCAGTACACGCAAAGCTCCAGGTCCTGATAACATCCTTGAACGAGCACTGACGGACTATGCTGTGGAACTCACAAATGTTTTCACAGACATCTTTAACACATCACTAGGGTCAGGCCGCTGTTCCCACATGCCTCAAAGCCTCCACCATCATTACTGTACCCAAGAAGTCATCTACCTCCTGCTTTAAGGACTACCGTCCTGTCAAACTCACCTCCATCATTATGAAGTGCTTTGAACGGTTAGTCATGCATCAAATCAAATTATCGCTTTCCCCCAACCTGGATCCATTTGAGTTCGCATACCGGTCAAAACGCTCAACCGATAATGGAATTTCAACTGCCCCTTACTCAGCCCTCACACATCTGAACACTAGAGACTCATATGTCAGAGTGCCGTTCATAGACTGTTCATAGACTTCAGTTCAGCCTTCAGCATCATCATCCCCCAGCAACTCATTCACAAACTGGATCTGCTGGGGATCAGCAGCTGCACCTGCCTCATCTGGAAGGTCCTCTCCATTACAGGTGACTCCACTCATCCCTTCAGCAGCGTCTTCAGTTTGCTGCCATCAGGAAGGATACTGAAGAGCCTCCGGGCCAGAACACACAGACTGAGAGACAGCTTCATCCATCGGGCTGTCAGGATGCTGACCATCTCTGAATCGAGAAGGGGGGCCCAAGGGTACATCTTTCGCCATCCTACAATGCTGTGATTGTAGCCATTCCCCACTTTCTGTGAATGGTACTCATGGCCATTGATCAGTAGGCTTTGATTAGTTGTCATTGATCAATGGTCATAAGAATTTGCATACTAACAATCATGGAACTAACCCCGAAGCACTATGTTCATTCAGTGGTGCTAGTTTCCTTCACTATGCAAATGTACTGTTTATAAGGTTGGGGAAACCTGCAGTCAGCTGAGACTGAAGAAGTCATTTGGATGAGTGACGAAACGTTTCTCCAACTGAAAATGTCCAGATGAACAGAATCAACCTTTTGGGATTTACTTACCTGGATGATTAAGCACGCATCAAGACGTTATTCTATTAAAATTTTTAAAATGATAGCAGCACAAATGAAGATTTTTGCAGCACAAACCAGCACAAACGTTTGACATCAATTTTGTTTGATTCCATTAATGTGGGGGGGCTGGTTGACCTCTGTTGACCTCTAGAAATTTTTGTTAATATCTTTAAAATGATAACAGCACAAACAAACATTTTTGCAGCACAAACCAGCACAAACGTAGCACAAACATTTGACATCAATTTTGTTTGATTTGGGTAATGTGGGGGGGCTGGTTGACCTTTTGACCTTTACATTTTCATTAATATCTTTAAAACAGAAGCAGCAGAAACGACAATTTTAGCAGCACAAACCAGCACAAATATAGCACAACTGATTGACAACAATTTTGTTTGATTCCATTAATATGGGGGGCTGGTTGACCTCTGTTGACCTCTAGAAATTTTTAATTAATATCTTTAAAATGATAGCAGCACAAACGAAAATTTTTGCAGCACAAACCAGCACAAACGTAGCACAAACGTTTGACATCAATTTTGTTTGATTCCATTAATGTGGGGGGGCTGGTTGACCTTTTGACCTTTACATTTTCATTAATATTTCATTATAAATTTCTGTATAACTGTATATCTCAGATTTCTGTATAGTTTTTATTTCATATTTATATCCTGTTCATATCCTGTACATAGCTTGTACTCACTACAGCCTGTACATACTTATAGTTATAGAATATTCATAACATACTTCACACTGTGTACATTATAACATACCATAATAGACCCATTTCTGTAATATACTTACACATCTCTATTATTGCTAATATATATTGTAATATATCTATATCACGACTAAAGCACTTTCTGGATGGATGCAAACTGCATTTCGTTGCCCTGTACCTGTGACATGTGCAATGACAATAAAGTTGAATTCTATTCTATTCTATTCTATTCTATTCTAATATCTTTAAAACAGAAGCAGCACAAACAACAATTTTAGCAGCACAAACCAGCACAAACGTAGCACAGTTGATTGACACCCATTTTGTTTGATTTAATTAATGTGGGGGGGCTGGTTGACCTCTGATGACCTCTAGAAATTTTTATTAATATCTTTAAAATGATAGTAGCATAAACGAAAATTTTTGCAGCACAAACCAGCACAAACGTAGCACAAACGTTTGATACCACTTTTGTTGGATTTGAAGAAGGTGGGGGGGGCAACTTCACTCACATCCCACCGAGGCTTCTAGACTTCTGATTGGCCAATATTTCTACACGGTTAGGAATATATCGCCACCTGTTGCTTTGGCATGTTCCTAGCAGCGTTTTCCTTCATTTCTGCGTTTACGTGTGGATGGGATTATTTTTTAAAACGAAAACGGAAAATCTCCATTTTCAAAAATACCCGTGTACGTGTGGACATAGCCTGAATTATTATTAACTTTAATTATTAACATCTACAATGTCAATACATCTTCTTTTCAGGAGCTCAACTTTGTATTAAAGCTCAGGGCAAACACCAGAATGCTGATACGCTTGCTTTTCTTTACTGCGCCTAACACATCCTTTTATAGACTTACAAAGAAAAACTCACTCATTCGATATCGCACTTAAACATCCAGACACACGTGCACAAAAAAAATATAAACCCACTAAATGTACCTCAGCAAAGAGATACAATACTGTCACATATTTTATGCCTTAGTTTAGATTGCATGTCTACATTACTTTATTTGACTGTACATGAGATTATTTATATTTGCATTTAAGGAAATATTTTCTTTAAAAAAAAAACTTTATTATGTCTTGTAAGTGCAATGAAAGAGTTTAGTTTGTTTTTTAATACGTAGATTTTTTAAGTAGTAAAGCTATTAAAGCAATTTCTAAAATAGAAACAATTACTGGTTAACCAAAGGAATAATTGATTAATAAAATAATCGACAGCTGCAGCCCTAAAGTAGAAGAAGATTGCTGCAGGTGATAAAACAACTACACGGCAAGGGTACTTTTTGGATGTTACTACATAGCAATATAATGGCGCTGATGAAGTTAAGGCAAGATGGAGCTTCTTGTAGAAACTAACAGATTATATTTATTATAGTTATGTTATAACCTTCAATTTCTTTTGGTAAAAAGCTTATTATTTAGTCTTGCTGCTTACTTAAGCTTAGTTTAAGGTTTTACATCAAAAGACTAAATTTGATTAAGTGTCCTCAAAGTAACTCTTGGATTTCATTAGAAGTGCCTGCAACATTTTCTGGCACACTTCTGTAAAATGCACTTATTGCACAATCAGTGTGATCGAGGCCTTTTTGTTACTACCCTTTTTTGTTTCTACCTCATCATAGGAATTTGTGTCAAATTGTTCATCAGCATCAATGTGTGTGTTGTTGACAAATGATCTTGCACAAGCACTGTGACTTGACATCTGATAATATGAGCAGCTGCACATTTCCTCTATGTTTTTAAGAGTTTCAGAGCACAAAGTGTATTTAGGACTCAAGGCCGTTGACATCAAGCTGGTTACATGGATGTTTCTAGTTTAACACTTTAGTCAAATAATTTAAATAAGATGGCTAAACATTAGCAACTGGTGGTTTTAAGAAGAATATTGTTTTATTAGTTATTCCTAAAATAACATATCATATCACGCGAAGAAAAAAACAATTCTTTTCAGAACAGCACATTTTTGAAACAAGGTTCCATCTGCATGTTGGCATTAAAATGTCAAATGAGTTCAGTCTTCCAATAATAAAGAAAATGTATCTCTTTTTTTAAAACCAAAAACTCATCCTAGACATCCTGAGCTGAGCAACCAAACTTATGAGCATCTAAATGACTCTTATAATTACATGAAAAATCAACTGAATGCAGAAAGTTCTGAAAGCTTACTCTGTGGTCAGTGTATTTGTGTACTATTATTATGGTAAATGATGTATTTCTTGCACACTATCAAGACACAAAATAAAAAAGGTTTAGACCTCAAATTTGTGATCAACCAAAAACATGGCAATGACTGCAGTACGCCTAACGCCTTGACTTGCCACTTAGTTATAGGCCATGACAATGTGAAAGCTGGCCCTGATGCACATTGTCATCTACTTTTCTGCTTTTCCTACTTCAACATGTTGTCATTGAAAAAGCACAAATAAGAACAAATTACAATTTCAGGTTGTTGCACTTTGATTATTTTAGTGAAACGAAGAGAAAATGAGACTAGGTATCTAAATATCTACAAAATTTTGAATGGATGCTTATTCAGACAAAATTATGTCAGTTTTGTAAGATAATTTCACAGATTTAAACTAGGCGTTTGCCCCTGTTTTCAGTGTTTGTCCACAGCTAAGATACCTGGCTACTGTAATAACTCTATGTGAAACTCAGTAAGGGAATTTTAAAAATCTGAATCTTCTATGTACTTGGTTATTTCTGTTAAGGTTAGAATACATTTATAATAAACCCTAGTGATTCAAGCTAGAAAATTAGACTGTTGTTCCAATTACTTTTCATCAGGCAACTTTTTGTTTTGAAGATGCAAAGTATTATAATACTGTGCATCTTTTTTTTGGGTGTTTAGCTCGAAATGTGTACATTTTAAGAACTCAGCTCCGTTTTCATTTCATTGGTTAATGGAAGCTGACTCATCACTCTAAAAACTCTCTCACAAGTTGAAAACACTTTAGAGCACCACCTACCCAAAATAATACATATAATGCAATAGTGCTGGGTTCCCACTTATTATTGAGAAACTGAGTTGAACCACTAAAGCCAAACCCCCCACTAAAACCGACACATATTCAGATCAAGTTTAGATCTCTGCAGACTTTGACTTGGACTCCATCTGTCAGGTAAACGACATTTCATGTTTACTTTACATAACTGACAGATTTTGCATAAACTCAACATGTATTGTGACATAAGTAAGATTTATCTTAAAATGTAAAACACATTGAGGAACAAGCTATCAGGGAAAGAGTAGGGTAGGGGTTCATATTTATAATGTTATAGCCCTTGATATATTTTTGTTTTGCAGGATGAAGTTTGTTATGCTCTTTCTTGTGTTGTCCCTGGTTGTCCTCATGGCTGAACCAGGGGAGTGCTTTTTTAAGCGCCTTAAATCTGCCTGGGGAGGTTTCAAAGCAGCATGGAAAGGTAAATCACAACTGATCATGGATTCAATGATAACTCCAAAAAACTAAACTCTTGGAAAAATAAAGCAAGAAAAAGTTGTGGTGTTAGAATATTGAATATAATGTGCATTGTTTATTTTGCCATTGCTCACAGAGTATTCAGTACTCAATGGGGTTATATAGTAAAAGTGAGACATGTAGGGGATCAATGCAGGTTCCACAAATGGTGATGCTGTCACTTTTTATAGCAGCTACACTCAATAACTAATATTTATTTCATAATTATAAATCGAAGAAAAAAAATTACACCCAAATATGAGCATACTAATTACTGTTGCTTTGTATCTTTTTTGTCTCTTTCATATTAGCGCACAGAAACTCAGAGAAAACGAACAACAGGTAACTAATTGTGATCAAGCTGTTCATTTTGTCGATTTCATCTATTTAAAACCTAAAGTCTGCAAACGACATATTCAAAGCTGAAAAACAAAGCAAAATGGTCCACCTTCATTAGGTGGGCAACACTTTATGTCTATTATCAGGGCATTTCATACTGAAATATACTGGGCTATGTCCAACTGATTTAAAACTTCAGATAACACAAAGCAGCTAAAATCTCTGACTTTCTGAATTTTTGCCTAAAATTATTAGAAAAATATACTTTTTGTGAATGAGCATTCTTCTGATGGATCACTGCTGATCAACTGAATGATTCCTTCTGCACTAATTTTCATTTTCTCATCTCAATTTCACAACATACAGAAACCAGCAAGCAGTTACTGATCAAGCCCAACCTGCATCGGGGCCGAATTTGTTCTGAAGACACAAAGAATTATGTGATAAGGGTTTCTGTTTTGCATACAATGAAAAATGCAGCATAGCAATATAAAAGCAGTCTGATTTTTGCTACAGCTCAAATTAGTTTTCAGAAATCTAAAATGGCTTGATTTGCAAACTGTCCACATGAATAAAACCTGCAATGCAAAAAGCAAAACTTTGTTTGTGGTTATTATTCAAAATAATTAATAATTTTTGCCTAATGATTAAAATAACTTTGGTAGAAAAACTATGTATGATAATTTTAGTAGACAATCAGTATTTTAATGCATATCTGTTTATTTCTGAAGTCTTTAGGAATTATTCAGTGCCAATAGGCATTATATACACCTGTCAGTAAATCCAAAATTCACAAAAGTTGCATAAAACAAACACACAAACAAACAAAAAAAGACTGCCTTCTCTATTTCAAAAACCTTTTTTTTTATCTTATTCAGTTGGAATGCAAAACCCAAATGATATGTTGCCAACCCCCTGAATGTAAAATAAGGCATGAAATACTTAGTAATACTACTGCTAAAGGAAAGGGGTGACAGGGATTTTTATTTCAAAAAACAAGAGCCTTATCGTATTTTTAATTATTACGGGCCAGACTGGGCCTTACATCCATCACAGAAAAGGGAGATCCACAAAAATATCAATTAAATGTCTTTTCTTTTGGTAATGAAGGAAACAAGGAGAGGACTTAATCTGACTGTGGTACATTCTGTCCCATCAGTGGTGTAAATGAGTACATGAGTGCATGCAATGTTGCTTAGTGCAGAAAACCAAGTACTGGCACACTGGGCCGAGGTGTTACCAGTGCCACTGATTAGAAACGAGCCACACCAATTCGCCAATGCTCTTAGAGAAGACCTGCCATACAACAGTACAGTGGAGTGGGTTGTTGCACTAGTTATAGTCGAAAAACTAAATTTTAATTAAGATGACTGATTGAAGTTTACTTATGTGTATTTGCAGTAGTTATATGAAGACGTTTTTGTCTTATTTTTAGTTATCAGAAATTTATATCCTCTTTTGCTGTAAAAAATTCCTGTATGACACTTTAAGGACAGTCATAGTATGAAAGCTTCATTGTAAACAGTTACAAACACTTCTTAGCCTAACAATAAGTCAACAGTTATTTTAGACACTATTAGTAAAACTGATAAATTAGAATATTGTGAAATTGTTCCTTTTTTAATAATTTAATTTTATTCAGTATTTCAAGCCTTTTTTTGTTTGAGCCCTCTAACACATGGTGTTTCCTTCAGCTGACAACCCACATTTTTGATTATTACACTCCTTTAACATTTTTATTTAGTTAATGGCACGACACATCACTGTTGAGTAAAATAAGGAGTAGAACCAGGGGCGATTTTAGCCCATTTTTGGGGGTGCTTCAGCACCCCCAAAATGAATCAAAGTACCCCCAAAGATTTCTTACTTTTTTGACAATATTTGCTGTTTTTGTGACGCACTACTAAAAATATAAAAAGCATACAGTACCTGGTTGAGACGTAACATTTCAACAACAAAAGTATAGATACCCCTCCCAAAATGGTTTGTTCCAGCTCGCCTCTCCCCTACTCTGAGATGCAGCGGAGCGGAGGTGTAAGTGCCTGGCTGAAAACAGGACATATTAGCTAGATTTAACCTGCAGTTACTCTTTATATACTTAGGTAGGTATCAGACCATGTTTCTTTTTAGCCGAAAAACATTACACCCAGGTAACCTGCAGTGTTGAAAACTTGTTTTCCAGCGATGTTTGCTACCCTACAATCCGTCCTGCTCTGTAGTAAAATCAGCGACATTTGACCGCCCTGTTGCTCCCTTTGAAATGTATACAGCCTATTTAAAATCTAAAACTTAAAATTGTCCGTAGCCTGCTGTTGTTACCACTGTCCTGTTTGAAATGGATACTAACTAGCTAACTGACTGAATGCCCATTAACCTTATAACTCCTGTTGTTGTGTGTGTGTGTGTGTGTGTGTGTGTGTGTGTGTGTGTGTGTGTGTGTGTGTGTGTGTGTGTTCGTGTACAGAGAGACAGCCAGGTTCATAATGGATATAAGGAAGTTTTTTTCAAAAAAAGGTGCAACATTCAGGTAAAAGTGTAAGATCAAATGATCCGTCAATAAAGGATAATGTTGGATCAGTGTTTCAATATTTATATCTTTTATTAGATGTTCATGTGGTTTGGTTATTTGCCTTTTGGTTGAAAGTACACTGAGAGAGGACTTTTCATTAGTGATCTTAATAGTATTTTTTTCATATTAATGTAATTTTTTCATCTAATTGAATACAATCTATTTGTGTATGATTGTCATTCCAAAGAGGGAAAGAGGGGAACGTGAGGAGAAAGTACAAGGTCAGGAAGAACCAGGTAAGAAAATAGACCGGGAATAGTGACGGGCAAAACAGAAACTGTTAAACTGACAAAGAGAAAAAACCTGATTTTACTCATACAATCAGGAAGTTGCGTTCCAACATAACATTATCATTGATTGGGGAGATTAAAATTAATGATATATTTTTATGTGGTTCAGCCACAACTCTACTAAAACCTCAGCCAGTAATAGGTAGGCCAACTTTTGGACCGTCCAGTTGTCTGTATGACTGCCGCAGTACGTACATCACATTTGCACACTATCAGAAAGTGCCAAACAGCCCTGGTGGAGTGAGGAGCGTAAAGAGAAGCAGAGTGCTCTGTTTATATTCTAAAAATGGTTTAAGCTAGCTTGTTTCAAAGATTCTGTACTGCAGCTTTAAATGTTTTCCAAAAGCACACATAAATTACCTTATCAGTGTTTCTCAAACTTTTTACAGTGTGTACCATTGGGAAAATGTCAAGCTCTCCCAAGTACCACTATGAAAGCATGAAACTCATAAATCTTACAACAGAAAATTAGTATTATTAAATTAGTCAAATTAGTATCTGCAGTAAAGATTTTTTTCATACATTGTATACATTCTACCACAGGCAAAGTTGCCTCCATTTTTATATTTTTTTTATTAATATTTTGTAATAATTTATTCGTAATAACTTATTCTGTTTTGGGAGTGTTTTTATGTATCTGTATTATATTATACATACTCATTAAAAGTGAATCTCTGTCCAAAAAATGCACTCAGTTTACTTTTTACTCACTATGAGCATCATTCATTATTCTCCCCCAGTAATTAAGGTTAGGATATGTTTTTTTTTTTATTCCAATTCATTCTTCTTTTGCAGCATTTAAATAAACTTTATCAGAGTTGATGATTTTGTTACAGACTTTTCAAAAAAGTGTTTTGTTTTTCTTTCACAAATGTGGGGATTAAATTGTGTTAAAATGTACAAAACAATAATGTCATGTTTTGTGACGAGGAACAGGCACAGAGAGACTTAATGAATTTAAGAACCATATGATTTAATAAAGAAATTTGCAGACTTGCACAGAGATGGTAAAATTATGATGACTGATAACGGAGACGAAGACAACAGACGATGAGGACAGGGAGGAACAGGGGTTTAAATGCACCAAGGAGACAGTCAGAGAGAACTCGGGACAACTGGAGACATTTAAGGGTGCAGGGACTGACAGAGACAGGGAAGAAGTCTCATCGTGACGTGTAAAAGTTTATTTTGCCTGGCTGGGCAGCTCTCTGGGTGCTCAGCACCCCCAAAGCTCTGATCCTAGAATCACCCCTGAGTAGAACACCTTTAACCTCCTAGGACCCAGAGTCCACATATGTGGACATTTTGGGTTGTCTAGACCAAAGTACTAAATTTTTCTCTAGAAGGGCCTGATATCCACTTACGAGGACATTATATTGTAACTGTTCTATCGAAATTTAAAACGAATGTTCCAATATATGGATATCAGGCCCTTGTAGAGCAAAATCAGGTAAAAAGATAAGTCTTTGTTTTTACATTCATCAAGCCCCAATCAGCCCAAATAGCACAGAGAAATTAAAAATGCATCCCATGAAAGAGATCAGGTCTTAGGACCTTAACCTGGTGGTCAAACTATCCTTTCAAGAATCAACTATGTATTTGGTGCAGTGCCAGTTAATCCTTTGAATTTATTCGTTGGTTTATGTTTTCAGTTTACATTTTTATATTGTTTTACATTTTTATTTTGGACGAATCGACTTAACATAATAGAAAAACACAAGAAAACTGAGAATGCTGGGTCAAAATGACCCAGGACAAGTGAAGTGGTGTGAATACGTTCTGAATGCACTGCTTTCTGCACGGCTGCACTGCTTCAATGCTTTCTGAATATGTAAGTAGTACACATTCATGGTATTACATTTTTGCTTACATTCAATAATGCTAACTTACAGTTAGAATGATTCTTTCAGTAAAGACAGGAAACTTAATGAGAGTGAGAGTAGAATAGTTTAGTGTAGATCCCTTCATTGTCATTGTACATGTACAACATAATTGCAGGTGCATAACACCAACTGTGCTGGACAAAATATAAATAGTAGAGAGTAGGAATAAATATCAAATAGGAGAAATATATATAGTCATGGCCAAAAGTTTTGAGAATTACATAAATACTGGAAATTGGAAAAGTTGCTGCTTAAGTTTTTATAATAGCAATTTGCATATACTCCAGAATGTTATGAAGAGTGATCAGATGAATTGCATAGTCCTTGTTTGCCATGAAAATTAACTTAATCCCAAAAAAACCTTTCCACTGCATTTCATTGCTGTCATTAAAGGACCTGCTGAGATCATTTCAGTAATCGTCTTGTTAACTCAGGTGAGAATGCTGATGAGCACAAGGCTGGAGGTCATTATGTCAGGCTGATTGGGTTAGAATGGCAAACCTGACGTGTTAAAAGAGGGGTGATGCTTGAAATCATTGTTCTTCCATTGTTAACCATGGTGACCTGCAAAGAAACGCGTGCAGCCATCATTGCGTTGCATAAAAAGGCAAGGATATTGTGGCTACTAAGATTGCACCTAAGTCAACAATTTATAGGATCATCAAGAACTTCAAGGAAAGAGGTTCAATTGTTGTTAAGGCTTCAAGGCATCCAAGAAAGTCCAGCAAGCGCCAGGATCGTCTCCTAAAGAGGATTCAGCTGCGGGATCGGAGTGCCACCAGTGCATAGCTTGCTAGGGAATGGCAGCAGGCAGGTGTGAGCGCATCTGCACGCACAGTGAGGCGAAGACTTTTGGAAGATGGCCTGGTGTGAAAAAGGGCAGCAAAGAAGCCACTTCTCTCCAAAAATAACATCAGGGACAGATTGATCTTCTGCAGAAAGTATGGTGAATGGACTGCTGAGGACTGGGGCAAAGTCATATTCTCCGATGAAGCCTCTTTCCGATTGTTTGGGGCATCTGGAAAAAGGCTTGTCCGGAGAAGAAAAGGTGAGCGCTACCATCAGTCCTGTGCCATGCCAACACTAAAGCATCCTGAGACCATTCATGTGGGGGGTTGCTTCTCATCCAAGGGAGTGGGCTCACTCACAATTTTGCCCCAAAACACAGCCATGAATAAAGAATGGTACCAAAACACCCTCCAACAGCAACTTCTTCCAACAATCCAACAACAGTTTGGTGAAGAACAATGCATTTTCCAGCACGATGGAGCACCATGCCATAAGGCAAAAGTGATAACTAAGTGGCTCGGGGAACAAAACGTTGAAATTTTGGGTCCATGGCCTGGAAACTCCCCAGATCTTAATCCCATTGAGAATTTGTGGTCAGTCCTCAAGAGGCGGGTGGACAAACAAAAACCCACTAATTCTGACAAACTCCAAGAAGTGATTATGACAGAATGGGTTGCTATCAGTCAGGATTTGGCCCAGAAGTTGATTGAGAGCATGACCAGTCGAATTGCAGAGGTCCTGAAAAAGAAAGGCCAACACTGCAAATACTGACTCTTTGCATAAATGCCATGTAATTGTCGATAAAAGCCTTTGAAACATATGAAGTGCATCAATGTGTGTGTTGTTGACAAATGATCTTGCACAAGCACTGTGACTTGACATCTGATAAGATGAGCAGCTGCACATTTCCTATCCATGAGTTTCAGAGTCAAGGACTCAAGGCCTTTGTAGTCAAGCTGGTGACATGGATGTTACTAGTGTAACACTTTAGTCAAATAATTTAAATAAGATGGCTAAATGTTAGCAACTGGTGGTTTTACAGAAGAATATTTTTCTATTAGTTATTCCTAAAATAACATATCATATCATGCGAAGAAAAAAACAATGCTTTTCAGAACAGCAAATTTTTGAAACAAGGTTCCATCTGCATGTTGGCATTAAAATGTCAAATGTGTTCAGTCTTCCTATAATAAAGAAAATGTATCTCTTTTTTTAAAACCACAAACTCTTCCTAGACATCCGGATCTGAGCAACCAAACTTATGAGCATCTAAATGACTCTTATAATTACATGAAAAATCAACTGAACGCAGAAAGTTGTGAAAGCTTAGTCTGTGGTCAGTGTATTTGTGTTATCAAGAAGAAGTACGACTAGCCATTGTGTTTGTATTGGTCATGAGGATTGCTTAAACTGAGAAATGTGTTTTAGGAGACTTTTAAATTGCTCAAGATGTATTTGGTAAAACTGCAAGTAGCAAAGGACGACAAAAAGCTTGCATGTAAAATTACTCAATAATGGTGATTTTGTCTAAGCAAGTTTAACTATTATGGTAAATGATGTATTTATGTATTTCTTGCACACTATCAAGACACAAAATAAAAAAGGTTTAGACCTCAAATTTGTGATCAACCAAAAACATGGCAATGACTGCAGTACGCCTAACGCCTTGACTTGCCACTTAGTTATAGGCCATGACAATGTGAAAGCTGGCCCTGATGCACATTGTCATCTACTTTTCTGCTTTTCCTACTTCAACATGTTGTCATTGAAAAAGCACAAATAAGAACAAATTACAATTTCAGGTTGTTCCACCTTGATTATTTTAGTGAAACGAAGAAAAAATGAGACTAGGTATCTAAATATCTAGAATGGATGCTTATTCAGAGAAAATTATGTCAGTTTTGTAACGTAATTTCACAGATTTAAACTAGGCATTTGCCCCTGTTTTCAGTGTTTGACCACAGCTAAGATACCTGGCTACTGTAATAACTCTAAGTGAAACTCATAGTGGTGCAACGGATCACGGTTGATCCGTAATCCGAACCGATCCCACTCCAATTCGGCAGTGATCCGAAGATTCGAAAAAAAAAGAAAAAAAGTATGTGTATGGTGTGCGTGGTCAGTCTGTCAAGCGATAGTTATGGCCAGCGCTAGCGGTCAAAGTCGAGGAGCAGAGGAGTTTGCGGCATTTAAGCAGCCCTTTGCTGCCCAATCCGACCGGGCTAAAGCTATTACAAAAGCTACTGGGGTGTTTAGCTGCAGACGGGAGGCCGTATTCCGTTGTGCAAAACAAGGGGTTTAAACTATGATGAGCGTGCTTGAGCCACGCTATGATATCCCGTTGCGCGTCCACTTCAGTGACAAGATTGCACCCAGGCATGAATGAGCAGGAAAAGTTTAAAGTTATGGCTGAACTGTCCCAGGCATCTTCTGTTGCCCAACTACAAATGGGTGGACCTCCAGGTCAACAGAAAGCTAAGTACTGTGCATCTTTTTTTTTTAGTGTTTAGCTCGAAATGTGCACATTTTAAGAACTTAGCTCTGTTTTCATTTCATTGGTTAATGGAAGCTGACTCATGACTCAAAAAACTCTCTCACATGTTGAAAACACTTTAGAGCACCACCTACCCAAAATGATACATATAATGCAATAGTGCTGGGTTCCCACTTATTGAGAAACTGAGTTGAACCACTAAAGCCAAACCCCCCACTAAAACCGACACATATTCAGATCAAGTTTAGATCTCTGCAGACTTTGAGTTGGACTCCATCTGTTCAGGTAAACGACATTTCATGTTTACTTAATGCAAAATCTGTTGGTTATATAAACTCAACATGTATTGTGACATAAGTAAGATTTATTCTAAAATGTAAAACACATTGAGGAACAAGCTACCAGTGAAAGAGTAGGATAGGGGTTCACATTTATAACGTTATAGCCTTTGATATATTTTTGTTTTGCAGGATGAAGTTTGTTATGCTCTTTCTTGTGTTGTCCCTGGTTGTCCTCATGGCTGAACCAGGGGAGTGCTTTTTTAAGCGCCTTAAATCTATCTGGGGAGGTTTCAAAGCAGCATTCAAAGGTGGCAAAGCAGCATGGAAAGGTAAATCCCAACTGATCATGGATTCAATGATAACTCCAAAAAACTAAACTCTTGGAAAAATAAAGCAAGAAAAAGTTGTGGTGTTAGAATATTGAATATAATGTGCATTGTTTATTTTGCCATTGCTCACAGAGTATTCAGTACTCAATGGGGTTATATAGTAAAAGTGAGACATGTAGGGGATCAATGCAGGTTCCACAAATGGTGATGCTGTCACTTTTTTATAGCAGCTACACTCAATAACTAACATTTATTCCATAATTATAAATCGAAGAAAACAAATTACACCCAAATATGAGCATACTAATTACTGTTGCTTTGTATCTTTTTTGTCTCTGTCATATTAGCACACAGAAACTCAGAGAAAACGAACAACAGGTAACTAATTGTGATCAAGCTGTTCATTTTGTCGATTTCATCTATTTAAAACCTAAAGTCTGTAAACGACATATTCAAAGCTGAAAAACAAAGCAAAATGGTCCACCTTCATTAGGTGGGCAACACTTTATGTCTATTATCAGGGCATTTCATACTGAAATATACTGGGCTATGTCCAACTGATTTCAAATTTCAGATAACACAAAGCAGCTAAAATCTATGACTTTCTGAATTTTAGCCTAAAATTATTAGAAAAATATACTGTGAATGAGCATTCTTCTGATGGATCACTGCTGATCAACTGAATGATTTCTTCTGCACTAATTTTCATTTTCTCATCTCAATTTCACAACATACAGAAACCAGCAAGCAGTTACTGATCAAGCCCAACCTGCATCAGGGCCGAATTTGTTCTGAAGACACAAACAATTACGGGATAAGGGTTTCTGGTTTGCATACAATGAAAAATGCAGCATAGCAATATAAAAGTAGTCCAATTTTTGCATGACACGTTGAAATGTAGTGATTTTTGCTACAGCTCAAATTAGTTTTCAGAAATGTAAAATGGCTTGATTTGCAAACTGTCCACATGAATAAAACCTGCAATGCAAAAGGCAAATGTTTTGTTTGTGGTAATTATTAAAAATAATTAATAATTTTTGCCTAATGATTAAATTAACTTTGGTAGAAAAACAATGTATGATAATTTTAGTAAACAATGAGTCTTTCAATGCATCCCATATGGAAAAGAAATAGAAAAAAACTTATGAAAGACTTGCATCAGATTTGGCCCACTTCATAAAGTGAATCATATAAGGCTTATATGATTTAGTCATGAAAGTGGCCACTTTCCTATATTGTTTTAGTAAGTATCCAAAACATACAAGTTTCATTTATATAATTTTTCAAGGGATCTTATATCTGTTTTCACTCTTGTATGCTTTCCATACAAGGTTCACACAAGACAGATTCAAACTGGTTCAAACGCCTGGTTCAAAACATTTACTCAAATTATCATCTTTTAAGCAGGCATTTGGAAGTTTTAATTTCAAATTGATCATTTGAATCATTTGTGTTGGAGGAGGGTATGGGGTTACCAGGGAAAACACTGTGGTGGGATAAAGGGAAGCAGAAAGTAATCCCAGCATTCACCCCAGTCAGCAGAACTCTGAATTGGGCAAAGTTTCATCTTTAAACAGGTAATCTAAGGAGCTTGGAAAGAAAAGCAACTAGACTTCTTTAAGCTTCTTGAAGACGTTTCACCTCTCATCCAGGAAACTTCTTCAGTTCTCAGAGTAACTGGTGGAGAATCCCAGATTTTTAAGCCCTATTGGCAGTGTCCCTATGAGGGTCGTTGACCAACTATTAATCAGACAGTTGGGACGACTCACACGAGGTTTCAGCAGAGACAATAAACTGAGACAGCTCGGCAGAGCTCCCAGCAGAAGCGGCTGAGGGGGGCTGAGAGAATTCAGGGGAGATCTCAGCCGATGAATGCTGGACGAATGGACTTAACATAATACAAAAACACAAGAACACTGAGAATGCTGGGTCAAAATGACCCAGGGCAAGTGAAGTGGTGTGAATACTTTCTGAATGCACTATATGTAAGTAGTACATATTCATGGTACTACATTTTTGCTTACATTCAATAATGCTTACTTACAGTTAGCATTATTCTTTCAGTAAAGACAGGAAACTTAATGAGAGTGAGAGTAGCATAGTTTAGTGTGGATCCCTTCATTGTCATTGTACATGTACAACGTAATTGCAGGTGCTCAACACCAACTGTGCTGGACAAAATATAAATAGTAGAGAGTAGGAATAAATATCAAATAGGAGAAATATGTACAATAAAGAAGAATATATACAAAACAAGAGGAAGGCATACATTGCAAAACTTTGCAACTATTTTGTTCTCCAAAGCGCAGATCAGTGGTGAGCTAAGGGTCAGACATATGTGATGTTTCGAGGTACATAGTTTGTGTGTGTAAATGATGATGTGTGTACAACGTTATGAAAAGAGATGTAAGGTACCAGGATGTAATGGTACTCGAAAAGTCAAAAGGCAGAAATGTGATAGCTACCTCGCTTTATTTCAGAGAGAATAGTTAATGTTTGAAACACTCAGACACCTAAAAACACAATGTTCTACAACTGACATACAAACTAAACCATTCCTTCATGAACATATACATGAGCAATGTATGGTGGCTGTCAGGGCTTCACTGTGTGGAGGCGAGGAAGAGGACTCACTGGTTAGTGTGGAATGAAGACGGTGTTTATTATACAGAATGGATGAACAGAACATGAGACGGACAACTGGCTGACTGACTGACTGACAGACCGACTGAACTGAACTCAACTGGAAAACACATGCGGGATAGTCAACGTTACATTAATGACAAGACAATTAGCTGGAAAGAACTGATGACTTAAATACACAGACTAATGAGGATGATAATGAGAGACCGGTGAGTACACAGCTGAATGTAATCTGACTAATAACACACAGGAAGTGAACTGGCAGAGGAAAACAGGAAATGTGAACAGGTAAATAAACTGAACATGAAACAACTGAAAACACTGGGCGAACCACCCAGGAACCCTGACAGTGGCTGTGAAAGGTCAAATGGACAGCAAATACAAAAATGCTCAAAAAACACAGAGAACACAACAGAAGTTAAATTATCACAAAGCACAATGCAAGTGTTTCTGTGGATGCAGACAACAACAGATGCAGAAATGACAGAAACTAAAACATGCAAAGAATTGCATTGAGACATGTAAAAAGAAGCAAATTATTCATCAGCGTTGAGAGGGAAAAAAAGATATAAAGCAATGTGTACTTTCACACGATTCATTTGATTCACAATGATACATTCATCACATGATTCCTATAGTACTGTAGATACACGTTAGCTATTAGGCGTTAACAGACAAGCGAACAGTAAATGGCTAATAGTAAGACATTGTCTTACCAAAAAAAACCCTTTTGTATGAGCTTTTGTGTTACGGCCCTAGCAGGGCCTCCTCCTGAAATTGCCTGTGTGGGCGTGTCCTATCATCTCTCCTGCCTTAGGTGCCACCTTTTTCTATCGTACAGCTGACTCACATCAGCAATTAAAGGTATTTAAAGGTGAGCTCTGGTGCCAAAGTGCCATGTGAGTGGTTGCAGCTAGTGAGCTGTGTGAGTGTTTGGAGGCAGTGTTGCCAACTCCTCAGTAAGGAAAATCGCTATTGGCTGTCCTAAAAGTCGCTAGAAGTCGCTAAATGACGTCATCACCTAATTTGCATAATTGGTCACGCTAATATAATTGTAACCTATGTTGTTGGAGAGAAAATAACATCGTGGAAGAGACATAAAGTGAGTAAAAACGTCCTAAATGCATTTAGAGTTTATTTAGAACTACAAATTAAATTTCTTTTAGCAATTATTGTTTTTTAATGTCACAATTCCAACCCTGCTCCTTTACCCGGCTTGGACCGCAAAAGTGACCGAAATAGGCACTCTGGTGGAGTTACTTTGTGTTTGTGTGTGTTTATAAGTAGTTTTAAACCTTGTGATCCACAAAACAGCAGAAGAGTAAAAGATTAAAGAAGAACTGACTGCGTTACAGCACCGCTGCTTGTTGAGAGTAAAAGCGATACGCGCTTTCACGTCTTTTTTTAGCGACTTTTTATAGAAAAAAAGTCGCTAGGGGGTCTGAAAACTCGCTAAATATAGCGACAAAGTCGCTAAGTTGGCAACACTGTTTGGAGGTTGCAGCTAGTGAGATTGTTTTTTTTGTGATTGTTTGCTCCTGCTTGGTGGAGAGGAGTGTTTGGTTACTAACCTTTTTTCTGGCTTACTTTTCAGTTTACTGACCGACGCTTGAGTTTTGTTTTGTTTCTTTAAATGGTGATAGCGGCTTGTCCGTCTCTTTTAGTTGAGTTATTAATAGGAACTTTAATAAAACTCTTTAATTTAACCATTTTGCCTCTGTCTCCTTTTTCTGACCCGGACACATTTTGTTACTTCCCCCTCATCGCCTGGACCCCTTTTAGGGGAAGGAACATTTTGCTACATTTTTTTTTTCTATTTGTTGATATTTTCTAAAGTTGCAGTAAATTTGACCCCTTAGGGCCTCCGTAGACATTTGACAGTTGCAACAGTAGTTTCTTTCCTGAAGCTCACTGTGGGTGATGATGCTTGATGCGCTGACACCAGCCTCGATCCACTTCTTGTAAAGCTCTCACAAGTTCTTGAATCAACTTTTCTTGAAAATTATGTCAGGACTGCAGCGATCCCTATTGTTTCTGTTCCTTTTCATACCACACTTTTTCCTTCCAGTCCACTTTCCATTAATATGATTTGATATAGCACCCTGTGAAAAGCCAAGCTTTTCAGCAATGACCTTCTTTGGTTTTCTGGTACCCTCCTTGTGGAGGACGTCAGTGATTCTCATCTGTCAAGTCTAGGGATGGGTATCGTTTAGGTTTTATCCGATACTGGTGCCAAATCGGTACTTTTGAAACGGTGCCGGTGCTTAAATGGTGCTCGAACCGGTGCTTAAAGAATGGAGAACACAAACTTTGTCCAAAAACCTCTTATGTTTTTATTTTTAGCAGTCTCTTTTTTTCTGCAAAATGATAAGAACCGTCCAGCCACACGCACGGGGCGATCCGCGCTAACTTGCTAATGGAGATTTACCACACCCGCAGTAGATGTGCTCGGTGTGAGGTCTTGCAGCAAGCTATCAAATGCGGTGCATTTCTCGGCATTTAGAAAAATGCTATGCGTCGCCAGGTGTTTCATCGGATTTGAGGTGTTACCTCCTTTGCACAGTATCACCTTAACCTCTTAAACCCCAAAGGGGTTTCTGAGCTTCCTGCTCGAAAATGCAATGCAATTGATTATTTCTCTGCAATTACAAACTCTGTGCTTACAATCTTGGTATCAAAATACAGCTAACACTTGTGAAATTTCATTAGAGGTGTAAATATTGAAGCAGATATTACTGTGTCAAAGTTACTGAGACTGGAACACAGAAAAAGTAAGTAGATTTTATCCTTGCCTATTTTGTTTTTTTAATTTTAGCATATAACCCTTTTAAAAATATGCCTCAGTTCACATTTCATTACAGAAATTCAGTAACCAACATATAAACATCATCTGTGCAAAGATTTATTTCTTTTAAAGTGAAACAGTGAAAAATTACAGCGCTGTCAATACATGAATATCCAGACGTTGTACAAAAATGTCCAATTTTGGCACACAATTGGACACCATGCCAGTTGAATTTTTTAGGTATTTAAGAGCAGAAATTAATTAATTTTATTAACATGCCTAAAAATGCTTTTTTTTAAAAAAAAAAAAAAATACATTTTTGAAGAATTAACCACACATTTACATGGTAATGGGCCTTTTCTGCCGTGCGCATGGAGCGCTTAATTGGTCTCTGGCCCTTTAAACTCTGAGAGGCTGAAACTTTTGTTTCTTTTGGTCAATTTGCATGTTTGACATCTCTTTTTAATTGTTTGAGCCAATAGAATCACAGTAATGATGCCACGTTCACGTTACTTCAACCAATCAGACGTTCCAAGGCCAAAACCCACATGGGCCCAAATTTACTGCATGTGACGTATGTTCAGTCACGTGTCTATAGGTGGGTCTAAAATCGAGGTTGTTGATGTAAAACGGATCTGATGCGGCTAGGTAGGCGTGGTAACTGCTGATAATCATGTGGCTACCGGCTACCGGTGAAAATGACGGAGGAAATCGAATTTCTGTCTTAGTGCATTTGTGCCGCTGTGTGTTTTTGTGCTCTTCTTTTGTGGCTCATTCAGTGAATTTTGGTCAGAGTGTGGTGAAACTTGGTGCTTGGAATTGGTGATAGCTCTGGAAGATAACCAGCCTATCTTTAGCCGGTTACATAAAGTCTGGAGAATTTCTGGTTCGCCTTGCTTGTTTAGCGGACTTGTGCGCATTTACATAACTGCTCGTTTAATCATGGCTTGTTTTCGTTGTGTTTGGTGGTTGTAGAAATGGTTTATATGAGATTTTAGCTGAGATTCAGAGGTTTCTGTGGATACCACACATGTCTGGACTTATATTTCTCACCCCGTGTTATAACCGATTAAACGGGATCTCCTCCTTTTTGCTCCCGGTACCAGGGCATGGGGCTTAAAGCACGTAGCAAACATACGTACCTGGGCCCGCCTACTATCCTTGGAAAGGTAAAATGATTGGCTAGAATCCAAAGTGTATGACATCTCAGGAAAAAAAAAAAAAAGCACCGAAATGTGCGCTGCTTTTCGGTCTGGTTACTACCGTTTATGTCAGAATACCGGTACCCATCCCTAGTCAAGTCAGCAGTCCCTATGATTATGATGCATGTGTTGAACCAGGCTGAGAGATAGATGGCAAGTAATTTGTCTAAATAGCAGTTTTATTCAGACTCAGAATTAATTTTTTTAATAAACTGAAATACTGAACTTTGACTTTCCATTAACAATAAGCCATAATCATTAATATTAAAACAAAAAGCTTGATATATTCCAGTTTACATGTAATGAATACAGAGAATATGAAAGTCTACCTCTTTTGAATTGAAGTAGTGAGTGTGAGTATGTCCACAATGATTTCCTTTGTGTAGTATACACACTTTTAAAATAAAAGTATAACTGCCAGTAGGTGCAGGAAGAATACTTTAAAATATACAAACCCTTCTTTGTTACGTTCTCATAACATTCAAACTACTTAACAGTTAAAACCAGCTATCACCAGGTTTATGCAAGAATGGTTTTCTGCTGAGTTCACTTTTTTTCTCTATTTTTTGGCCATTTCACATATTTAGCCAAACCACTTCCATACAGAAGAATTATTCTGTAAACTTTGACCGTAGAGAAGTGACAGAAGAAGTTCTCATTAGATCAAAATGTTATCTGTTGTTGCAAAATACATTGCAGAGTACAAAACATTACAACATAACAAACTAGAGCTGATAATATCTATTTTTTTCCACCCCGCCCCCCGCCCATTCCAGCCACTGCTTCGATTAAAAAGACCCAGATACACTCAGCACATCACACGTTGATCTCAGTCTGCTCACTTTTTCTTACAACAATTTACCATCTCTAACACTTAATCTTAGGTAAATAATAGAACAAATTTACTTATAAAGATAAACTTTTGCAATGAAAGCTGGTATTACACATATATATTTTATGTGTATATTTATGCATATTAAGAAATCATTTAAAGAACGACTTTGATCCTTAATATAATTATTGCAATATGTTTTTGTGTTTCAGGATGAAGGGTGTTGTGATCTTTCTTGTGTTGACACTGGTCCTGTTCATGGCTGAACCTGTGGAGCCTGGATTTCGTTCACGTTTTCGATACGGTCTACAGAGGTTTAGAGGTAAAGCTGCATAATGACAGCAAAACGTACATTCACAGTTAAGGTCAATATTAAGGCTATCAATAATTTACCTTTGGAAATATCACACATTCCCTCTTTTTTACAGTGGATTTTCTTGAACTTGTGGTGAAACTAAAAGAGTAGAACATGTTCACCGGTGAAAAGATTGTGCCACCATCATTTCCTCTAGATAGCTCTGATTGAAAAAAGTGCTTATCCCATCTGTATTGGGTCAACCTAAATAGTGAATAAGTTTGGTCTTTGGCAAAACGACTGTAAAAAAACAAGAAAAAAAAACAATTCACTAAATTCACTAAGAGTAAATGTATTTCAGTTTGTTTGTTTTTTTATCACTTTTCTTGTTTTTCTATAATTGTTGAACGGAAAAATCATAATTTTTTTAAACTAATTTATTTTCTAACTCATTCTTATACAATTATAGACACTAATAACAAGATTGTTTTGAATGTATTAATTTCAAAATTTGCCAAAACAAATATAGATATATAGATATATAGATAGATATATATAGAGAGAGAAAATTAATGAATCAGGTGGAGGAGGTGCGCGCACACACACACACACACACACACACACACACACACACACACACACACACACACACACACACACAAAAATGGTGCCATACATGTGGACACTGGAATGTCTGAATGACTGTGCTGTCTTTATATAATGTTCTATTAAAATATCCAATAAGAAACTATAGTTACAACTGAAAATACAGTTACTGCTGCTGATTAATTGATCAGCATCATAAAAACATTCTTTTCAGTATATCTCTATTTATTCTCATGTGGTGACAACTTTTTAACTTTGAACCTTTTTTAGGAAGCAAATACCCAGACAGACTGAAGAGGCTGGGTAGGGGAGTGATTAGGTAAGGAATCTTCTCTAAAAGTTACTGTTAGTGATTACAAATTAAGAAAAAGGGCTTTTTGGTTTGTTTTTTTTTTAATTCTCAAATCTTGGGGTTTTCTGCCAGACATGCGCCTGCCTGGATGCAAGGTATTGGCAGCCTAATACATGGAGATGTTGCTCGCCTTGATGATGAGATGTCATAGAGTGCAGTTCAATGGAGGATCTGGTGCCCACTCCTGCTTTGCAATGCAATCAACACATATAAACCAGAAGATCCCATGACAATTCAGCAGTCTTTGCTCTGTCATGACTATAATGCTTAAATGATCACTTAGACATTATAACATCACTTGATATTTAGACACCTCATAAAGGTTTTAAAAAAAATCTAAAATGTGTAAAAAAAAATCAAAAAGCCTCCTGTTGCGACTGCCTGATGAATAAAACTGCAATAGCAAAAGTGAAACTTTGTCTGGCATCATTGATGACAAGAGATGCACTGACCTGATTTAGCAGGGTTACATTTTCACCAATATTGTTTTTTAAAGTACATAAGCCAAAAAACTTTGTTGGTAGGTGAGACTGACTTTATCAAACTTACATATTAATAATAAATAACTGTTTGAAAGACCATACTTTTGCATCGATGTCAAGACTGACAGTGAGTTAATATTTATATTATGAACATTAAGTTTCTCCACCGTTATGTTAAAGAAAATATGTGTAAGTCACACTTCCTCTTTGTGTCTAGTAATCAGAGCTTATATCTTTATGTTTTGGAGGGTAACTTATCTTATTAAACTTGACCATCTAATTACTGTAGCACGCGTCCAGAACAGTAAAAAATTGTGATGGCTAAGAGCTAGAAAAGCAGGTGACGGGCTAAATGTTGTTACTAATAGTCCATATCAACTAAGAGACTTATTATAAACACTGATGAAGAAACAAGGCAGAAAAGCAGGGGTTAAAAAGTAAAACTTTCTTCCTGGAAAAAAATGTTAGTTGGGACATTTATGTAGTTAGTGGACCACATATTGTAAAATATGTGGTCTCATATTTTACAATTAGCATTGTTTTCAGTTCAGTTAATGTGTAAATCTGTTTAATTTATGTATAATATGCCAGCAATATGTGATATCACTACTTAAACATTGTGCAAACAATTAAATCTTCTAGAGAAACATTTTATTTGATAAACTGTCTTTTGCCAGTGCATATTTTGGCTCAGTGGTGATACACTGAGCTTAGATATGTAATATGGAAAGACATGTAAGCTGCATGCAAGAGTAAACAGATCTGGGGACACATTTGGGGAAAGTTATTAATTCACACTCATTGCTTGCCTTCCACACATCAAGGTCTTTGGACCTAAATAGAGGCAACACTAAGGGAGCATAAATGGCATAATGCTTTTAAGTGACCTGTCATTTACAATGCAGCCTTTCTCAACAAACATCAGCAAACACATCAACTGTTTTTGTGCAGTTTGTTACACAGTATATCTGCTAGGTAGAGCTACAGGTGCTGTTTTTCCCAGAAAGACAAAAGAATGAAAGATAGATGTGAAGAGGAAGAAGGAAGTTTATCTGGAGAGGTAAGACTGCGCAGTGACAATCCCAAAACTGAAACTTACACGTAAGCTCACTTTTTTTCCTTTAGAATTTTTAAGTCAGATATTGGATTTGCACCATCCATCCATCCATCCATCCATCCATCCATCCATTCATCCATCCATCCATCCACCCATCAATCCATCCATCCATTCTCTTGCACTTATCCTTGAGGGGTCGTGGGTGGTCGGGAGCCTACTTCAACCACCACAGGTAGTGGTGGTACCAGTCTGTCGCAGGGCTAACACAGAGAGAAAGACACCATTCACAGTCACACCTATGGGTAATTTAGAATCACGTAACCCCACTAAGTGCATGTGTTTGGACTGTGGGAGGAAGCCGGGAGTACCTAGAGAGAACCCACGCAAACATGGGGGAACATGCAAACTCTACACAGAAAAGCCTGAGCAAGATGGTGAAGTCAAACTCAGGACCTTCTTGCTGTGAGGCCAACCACCATGCCACCGTGCAGCCCATGATTTGAAGTTGTGTGTGTTTTTGTTACCACTAAATTGTCAAACAACAGAAATTAGGGTACTAACTGTATTATTCAAAGGTTGCATAAAATACAAGGCAGTTTAGTGCAGGATAAGGAGGTCATATACTGCCTCGTGCTGTGAATTTACAAAAATGTATTGTCTAGAATAAGGACAGTATTAACAATATACTGTTGCTAAAGGGGATGGAAATGAGCCAAAAGAGCTTGTGAAACATTCACATATATCTTGATGATCTGAGTTGTGTAACTGAGTTGTGTAAATCTACAAAGAGCAGTAACGCCCCACAAAGCGTTACTGCCTCCTGCATGTTTGGTTCCAAAAGCAACTCTGACATGCAAAAAGGCTTAGGGGTGAGGAAGTCTTACTAATGACTGCTGATATAAAACAAGACTGATTAATGATGTGTAAATTGCATATTTCAACATTTTCAACACTCAGTGAAAGAATTATACAGTATAGATTGATTCCTCATCTCAGATCTAATCATATTTTCTTCTTCCAATTAGCAAAGACAAAAGCTTAGTTGGAAGCCACATTATGAATGCTGAATCTGACACCAGCTTAAAGCTATTTGGTTTGGAAGAAATGCCTTGGATTCTTGCATTCTATAGCATTGGGTTTTCAATGCAATCAACAAATGTATAAGCAAACAAAATAATAATTACAAATAATCATGGAAGCAGGGGTCTAATTGTTTTATTGAAAATGTAAAAAAGCTCAATATTTCAAACAGCACTACTCAATAAAACAGCAATTTTAAAAGTCAAACACTGTTTGTCTTTTTTCTAGGGAAATGTATGTCTAATTTTGTATTATTATTTCCAGTGATGATAAGGAAATCCTCTTCATAAGTTTAATGATGGTGATGTTTCTGCTTTTTGGGGCTTCAAACATCAAATGTTTAGCAGT
This sequence comes from Oreochromis aureus, assembly GCF_013358895.1. Classification (NCBI taxonomy): domain Eukaryota; kingdom Metazoa; phylum Chordata; class Actinopteri; order Cichliformes; family Cichlidae; genus Oreochromis; species Oreochromis aureus. The sequence continues at coordinate 18,596,159 of NC_052956.1, read as the reverse complement.
TTTCTGTACTACCTGTGGTTTCTGCTCAGTATAGATCATAGCCAGCAGTTCCACACATCAGTCCACATGGACACATTTGTCAACACAGACGGTTTCACGCAAACACACACATTGTGTAAGCTAAAAACATGATTTGTGCAGAGTTGTACAGTAGGTGGAGCACATAAAAACGGTCCACAATAACTAACTTAGAGTCTCTTTTTCTGAGTAATCCACAGCCCGGCTATCTTTCCAGGTTGGTGTGTGAGTCTTCATATCAAATACATATCAGATTCTAAGAGTTATTGCTTAATTAAAGCTGTCTTTGTATGCTTTTAATTGGAATTGGCATAATAAAACTAATTTATTCTGTATCTTTTGTTTGTCTGAAAAACACCGGAGACAAAAAGGTAGATGAAAAACATGATCAGTAAGGATATGAATGGACAAACAATCCTATTGTAGATTAGCATTAGTAAGGGTCATTGTTAATGTCTCTTTTGCTCTTGGAGTGGGCTTCAAAGAGAATACAGTATTCAGGTTCAGGTGCTTTAAAGTGACCACTTTCTTAGTAGTACAAGAGTTTCAATGTTGGTTTGTGTTCTATGGAAACACCAAGGTCTCTGACACTTTTACTTTTGACTCACAAAATACAGCTAAAAACCTTAAAGCTGCAAAGCCTAAAACATGTTGATGCTGAAGTACTACTGTAGTTTATATACAACTGAACTCTCGTCAAAGCTGAGCTCAGAATGAAACATGATCATTGATGTGTGATAATTTGTCAGGACATTTTAAAAAATGATAATAGATGCTTTATATTTTCTTTTGGTGTACTTTGGTAAAAAACATCAGACACAAGTCAGGTTGGCTGCAAATAGCTGCTGCTAGGTTATCAGTAGTTTTAAGCTCAAACACCCTACACTAATACTCTGCTGCAGAATCCCAGCCTTATTTTTTACTCTTCTTTAATTTAAAATCACTGTTGTATATATATAAATGTCCATGCTCTTACAGCATAAGGCCCTCACTATGTTCCTGTTGCACTTTAACTTTGTTTATTTACTGTAAACTGTAGTGTTTTTATTCGTTATCCTGCTGCTGTAACACAGTAATTTCCCTTAAATAAAGTGTCCGTCTGTCTGTCTAGAACAGCACCATGCCTTAGGCTGTATCAACAGTTAAATCATGTGTGGATATTTTTGTAAGTCATGATATCATCGATGCAGACTGTGGATAGATTTTTTTTCAGTTTTGCTTTACAATAAAGAAAACAGTAACATGTAATTATGAAAGAATGAGTAAATAAAAGAACTGAAAATAAAAAAAAAGATTGACCTGAAACACTCATCACACCCTGATGATTCCTGATCCACGATTATATAAAAAGGAATAATTATTCAGTCAAGATCTATATTAAAATAGTCAATCATTAGTTGACAATAATGTAACTCCGCACTGCGTGGCACAGAAGTACACCTACTCATTGATTAATCCAGACTTAGTTAATTATGTGTCTCTGATTTCTGTAAAGATAATGAAGAACTAAGAAACTAGTAAATATGATTGGCTTTACTCGAGGTGCCACAAAGAGTAAGAAATGTTGGAGTAATTAGTAATGAATGAACAGTTGATGCTCAGTGTTTGAATTAGACTTAATAAGGAATAACTCATGAAGAAAATGGGGAGATAATCACGTTACCGCTAATTATGAATTACTCATTACCTAATGATTCACTTATTTAGTATCTCCCAGACCGTTCTACAGTAGAGGGAAATCATTATCAATAATAAAGTCTTAAATCAGGGGTAATTAGGGAAGTATTGAAGAATGACTGATTAAATATGAGTTTTTCTTGATTTGTTGGTCATTCATTCTGTAGTAACTGAGCATATGTGTCTCCCTATTAAATGTAATGGTCTATGTGTGCATTTTCCCTCCTTTTTGAACATGTGACAGCCACACATACATGAAGGAAATAGGGCAGTTGCACTGAATGAGTTACAGGGAAACAAGTAAAAATGGTCAGTTCAATTTTAGAAAATTAAATAATGACAGAAGTGATAGTAAAATACCTCACAGAGTATTGCTTGTGTCTTATGATTGGAAAAAAATTATCTGTTAGACCCATACGGGCTGATTTTCTATAACACTACCAAAAGATCTATACATATAGGTAGCTTTAAAATGAGTCTTCTATATGTAAAGTCTGTGTGCATGTATGTAAACAAATCTATACCCAACCCTGAAGCAGCTAATCTGGCTACAGAAAGAGACATGCAGGCATACTGAGGTGTCAGAGATAGGGAGGATGGATATCTCTCACTGTCACCTGAAGACAACCTAAAGGGCACCATAGACTGACCTGGAAAATGACACCTGCATCCTCCATAAAATTAAACAAACACACACAGCAGCCATGCAAGCAAAGTTTGTTTTAGGCGGATGAGGCCTCGCTTAAAACATATCGATCTGAAACGAGATGTGGTCAGAGAAGGGATGAGGTTAGTAAGGTATGTGTGTGTGTGTGTTTGTGTGTGTGTCTGAGGGTCATTCGTGTCATTGGCAGTGGTTGTTTACCTAGAAGCGATTGCTAGCCTCACACACAAGCCCTTCCCAGACAGAGACGCGTGGTAAATAATAGAAGAGTGATGACAGAGGGCAGACGCACACAAACACAGATCAGCATCAAGGTTAAAGATGGGTGTGGGTGTAATGGGAGAGCTCTTTATCAACATGTCATTAATATAGGAGGAGGGTTCACCAAACCAGGGAGGCAGAGAGGAAAGAGGCAGTCACACTGTGAGCAAGGGTCCTGACATCTGCATAACAAATGCATGAGAGGTCTGTATGTCACAGTGACAGCTGAGTCAATATGAATTCGGCTGCAAAGTAGAGTCAGGTGCCTGACCCCTAACTTAGTCATATTGCAGACTCCACTTGCTGCTCACAAAATAGCTCAAGATTAGATATCATAACATTAACACTCATGTGATTTTAATTGCCAGCTACACACAAATGTTACAGTGAATAATTTCAAAAGTCTTCCTCTGTTCAGATGTTCGGCATGCTTGTCCTCATCATGACTGGACTACATGATTGGTCTTTTAGGAAATAAAGATAATTTACACTTGTTGGATTTTTAAACAAAAACATGGAAAATACAACACACCAGAACATGTTTGACACTAGTTTTGCTTCACGGTTCAAGTTTTTGGATCAGCTTGTGCACCCTAAAAAGCGACAAACCTTAAAAGATCAGCCTCACTTAATCGCCATTTGCCACATATGGTGGGTTGTCCCTTGTGTCTTATGTTTTGCTTTGCTTCCTTTATCTTATTATTCCCTGATTTGTCTCTGATGCACCCTCGTGTTACCCATTTCCCACATTGGTCTTTGTAGGTTTATGGCCTCAGTTCTCCCCTGGTCATTTAACGCGTCTGTTGTCCTTTCAGATCTTCTCCAAACCACTTATTTTGCTTGTGTTAACTTCAGCTAATTGTCACCAGCTAGTGATTGTGGACTTGTGGCCACATAAAGGTTCATTTTTCTTCTGTTTGTTTGTTTTTTTAAATTAATAATTCCATTCTACTACACGGATAAAATATGGAAATATTAACTGAAAGATAATGAATGCTCATAGTCTTATTTTTATGTCTCTGGGAAGCACATCTGGATATTTTTCTTGATGATATTTTTTATTTAAGCGTTTAATTCAAAGTAATTTTATGAGTACATGAATGAATATACAAAACTATCTCAATAAACCGAAGCTATTTAATTGTCTCAGCACACAATTATGCATTTTAATAATACAAAGTAACGTAGTAAGTTGCTGCTGTCTATAAATAAAATACCTGTACTGTTAAGGGCAATCTATAGTCCCTGCATCTCTGTGTAAAAGATGAAAGCCTTCTAAGTTTGAAAAGTTAAGCCAAACCCTGCATTCTTTCTGATGGCCAGCAGGGTGCGACTGTAGTGAAGTTTGGGGAAAAACAGTGCTCAGATCCTCGCTTGGGACTTCACTTTCCCGATGAGTTTAAGGTCTCAGTCACTTTTGTCACATTCCTGGGTCTGTTAACCCAGCATTTTAAGTTTTAGTTTATTTGGATGTCAGTGTTTATGTTTATGTTCATTAGGTTAGCTAAATTCATTTGTTTATTAGATTCCCCTTGTGTTTTCTTCCCCTGTATTTAAGTTTAACTTAATGTGTTTCATGTTTGTGTGTCTTATGTTATCAAGTTCGTGTTGTTATGTCTGCATTCCATTCTGTTTCCTGTTTTATTGTGAAAGTCCTTGTCCTATGTGCAGTGTGTCTAGTTTTGCTTCCCCTTGTCTCGTTAGGTCTGATTTGTCCCAGCTGTGTTCCCACCTGTTCCCCATTCCCTCATTATCCTCCTGTGTGTATTTAGTTTGTGTTTTCTCATTCAGTCTTTGTCAGGAGACATGTTTCCATGTCGCCAGGATTGTCCACGTTCAAGGTTTTGCTCGTTGGCTTTTGTGTTCAGCATTTAGTTTTCCCAGTTTAGTTCTAGTTAGTTTCTCCCCAGTGTGCAAGTGCCTTTTGTTTTTGTACCTCTTTATCAGCCATATTAAAAGGCTCGCCTTTTGTTAATATTCAAGTTTAGTCTCACGTTCCTTTGTGTCTGCATTTTGGGTCCACTCCTCAATTCATACAGTGTGTTGCTGCATACTGTAACAACTTTAGTTAAAGTCTTACTGAATGATGCATAAATTATTTGAGGGGGTAAAGTAGGGAACACTTTAGGGTGGGTTGCCTTTATGAAAAACAGGTTGTTACAATATGAGCTTTTAGTGTCTTTTGGTTTCTCAGGCAGACTGACTCCTCCCACATCATGCCTCATTTCAAAACAGCTAAATTAGTCATGTGTAAGGTCCATGCACGGAGCTTACGTTCCATCAACTGACTTAAATATGATTTGATGAACTTGAAAGTTTCCTTTTAACATAGATATTTCCATACAGCATTGATTATAGGTTTTCTTTTGTATGTCACCTTGAGACCAGCTATACAGAACATGCAGTTAGAAAGAAAGTGTAAAGTAAAGAGGACACAGAGAAACATATCAGTAGAAGAAAGAATAAAAGTAGAAAAGAAGTGTAGAATTAGCTAAAGCATATCAGGTTTGGAACTGGGAGAGTGGCTATGGAATCACATTGTGCTATCCCAGCATGGATGTGTGTGGGCGTGTGTGTTAGCGTTAAATGCACTAATCAATATGGTGGATGTCACCAATCTCCCCAGTAGTGGCTGAATGCGGATACAATCCCCCAGAGCAATTATATCTCTCTCTATTTTAGACTTTGTTTCTGTCTTTGTATCGTCACTGTTTTTCAGCTCCCTGTATGTTTCAACACTGGGCACCTTCTGGACAACGTGACAGAAACACCTTAAGCGTACAAAAATTTACATTTTTTTGACGTCATGCTGAATGAAAAGCATTCACTTGCCATTCTCACTTGTAGACATGCTGCTATCCTTTTGGAACAAATTTGCTAAGTAACTTTTTGCACACAGATTGACTTTTCATCTTTACTATCAGATACGTTTACTTGTTATTCCCATTTCCTTTTCTCCATCAAAAAAGAAAAAAATGTATCCCAGATTATTACCTTGTTGCATCAGAGGACTATATGAGCTCTTGAGATAATGTGCAGTCCAGCATACTGCTAAGGAACTTACCTTCACAAGCACTGAGGTAGTGTCTCAGTTTTTCAGTGAGGAATTTATGCTTTTGCATCACATAGAAAACGGCAGTGAACTCCAACTTCTTTTTTGGAATTGACAAAAAGACACAAATCAGCCATACCAATCTGCACAGTATAGATTGCATTATAAAGGGTTAAAATGTAATAATGGATTGCATTTATATAGCACTTTTCTAGCCACTCAAAGCACTTTACAATTCCACTATTCATTCACTCTTACATTCACACACTGGTGGAGGCAAACCACAGTTGTAGCCACAGCTGCCCTGGGGCAGACTGACAGAAGCGAGGCTGCCATATCGCGCCATCGGCCCCTCTGGCCAACACCAGTAGGCGGTACGGTGTCTTGCCCAAGATACAACGACCAGGACAGACACAGCTGGGGATCGAACTGGCAACCTTCCGGTTACAAGATGAGCTTCCCAACCCCCTGAACCACAGTCCTGGGTTAGGCTTCAATCACACTGGCCTAGAGACTGGAAACCTCCAATCAGTAGGGAAACGTGTATTCCTTGACCAGTTGGACTGCTGCAACCTACACATTTTGAAAGACAAAGCCTTTATTTTGACGGCGAACAATCTTCTCAATTGCCAACCTGGCCAACCATACAAACCAGAGATTGCCAGAGGTCGCCAATTGGCCTCCTGGTCTGTGTGACTGGGATCTTACCTCAATGAGTCACAAAGACATGACAACACACTGTGGTAAAAATTATCTACGCTTCTTTGGTGTATACAATGAGCAAAATCCTCAGTGAGTTACAACACAGAAACATTAAAACACATACACAATCTCTTCATGCTGTGTAAAGCGATTAAAGTAAGTTTTGAGTCATCTTTCCAGTTTCTTAAAATCTCAGCAGGGGGTCTGTTGTCAACTGTCAGCCATAAAGGAAAAATGCGTCTTGTATCATTGTTATATCTGTTTTTATCTGTTGTTAAACGCAAATGTGCACACACATAAAAAATCCACAAAAGCAAGTTCACACTGGTCATTCACTGAAAGCAATACAGCATCAGCACAAATGCAGTAAAGCCAGCAGTCTTACAAAGTTTAAACACAATGGAGAGGGGAAAAACTGACTTGAATCCTAAAAATGATTCTTTTAGTTGATTCATCATGAAGGGAGTGTACACAGCTGCACTAACAAAAAAAATGTTACTGACATGCAATGCAGAGCTCTCTGGCCTCAGTGATGTACAAGCAGCACATACTCCTAAGACAGCTTTGAAACCTATGGATGGCTGCTAAAAAGATTTCTTGTCAAGCGGAAGCACAGCAAACCTGCCACCGATGGATACAATTTGAACTGATCAGCTATTTTAGCAACTTAAATGTGTGATTTTGCTGTTTTTCATCAAGTTAGACGATCTGTCTTTACGGTTTTTCACTGAAACAAAGAATGTAATTTAAGATTTGACTTTTCTATAGAGGAAATTCCACATTATATATAACTTCTATAGTCCCACTTTATATATGAATTAGATTATATATAAAAATTATTCAAGCCTAACCTCATATGACAAATTACTCAAAAGTGAAAATGAACCTAAACTACTGTAATATGCACAAGTCTAGAAACATACTGTAAGAAGACCAATACAGACACACACACACATACTAATAGCTGCCAAAACAAAAACGGTTATAAAGCTAGAAATTATTTTTAAAACTTATTTAAAAAAAAAAAAAAAATTTAAAAATGTATTTCTCATCAGCTTTTCTAACATGGCATTTACAAAATGGTTAAGCTTGACGCTGAGAAAGAGAGTGGCACACTGAGAAGACAGAAAGAAAAAGACTCACTCCTTTGCTTCTGTCAGTCCACCAAATCCATACAGAGAAAAATCTGTCTGCTCAGATGAAAGTCTAAAAGAGGAAAGAGGCTTTGTAACAGAGAAATAGCTGTGATCCCAGTGTCACGCAGGCTGATCTTATTACAAACCTCGTTATGTGTAGCATACACCACATGGCAGATGTTTTAATCCAAAGCTCATAAAATGAAAGACAGTCACAAATCGGGGTTAAGACCTGCTGCTTCACACTGCAAGATTAAACCTATGAAGCGTGGCAATCATAACATGACTGCACACCCCCTTTTTAAACAATCTACAATCTAACACAGTCATTTTACTATGCATTACATATTACTCAGATAAAAAGCCACAAAGGGAGAGGGCAATTGTACTGGTGTGAAGTAGATTTCTGGGTTCTCCATGATGGCTGACTGTGTACTGCATTTCTTCACTGTTCCTCTACCACATCTATTGTCTGTAACAAAAGAAAGCAATTTAAAGTTTTAAAACTTTAGCACTTTTTGTGGTCCAGAAGTCTGAAATCTATAAAACTGGAATAAAAGGAAGTTATGGGAAAGTGGAAGAAAACGTTACATGACTGTGGACAAAATACACAAGTGTACAGAGTGGCAGATAGGAAGAATGGTGAACATTTTGGGTTAAGGAGTCAGACGTCTGAAAAAAAGACATCATGGGTTTCTGACATCTTGCCTGGCCTTATCAGAGATCTGCCTCTAAAGGTGGCTGTTCTGTGAACTGGTAACAAAGCCACTGGAGCGAAGCATCTCTGCTTGCTCTGAAGTAGTCAAAAATGGGCTTTATTTAATAATGTCTATGTTAGGGCACTATTTAATCATTATCGCGTGTACTATTATCGTATATGCTGCACAAAGCTCCCAAGAGGATTTTACTGTAGACACACCTAAAAATAGGGAGAGATACATTTCAAGAGAGCCCATTAGTGTAATTAGAGCTACTCTACAGCCAGTCTAATGATGTTCTTTTCCTGCTATATTGTTTTTGCTTGATATAGCATCAAAAATGCCTCAAGGTGGATTTTGCTTTGGTATACACACTGTGTGAAGGCTGATGAACAGACAGAAGCCTGTGAATGATCACATTTCTGTCATTTTTGAAGTTGTTTAACACTTTGCTCCATATGGTCATTTCTCCACTGAGTATTGCGTGAAGAACAGTGTGAAGAAGAGTGATTTGTGCCTCGAGTGTGAAAACATGTGTCACACTTTTGGTTTTTTTCTCTAAATATTAAAAATAACTTGCATTAGATGGAATGCTTCCTTCAAAGTTACATTTCATTAGCATTACGAACTCTTGCTAATTATGAAAGATCAGCAAGACGAGGAAATATAATTTGTTATCTGTTGTTTCCCTTTAATGTGAAAAATAGTTTTCGTGCAGTCTATTGAGATGTAAAAAACAACAACAATATAACAAAGCTACAGTTTGTTTGACTTAATAATTTAATTAGCACTATACATGTAATCAGTTCTACCAAGACTCTGATTATACAGTATCAGGGGAGGAAACACTATTGCGGTTTGAGATCACCACAAATAAGCCAGCGATTAAACACTTAACAGATTCCAACAAGGATGGATGAAAACTTATCTTCAGGGCCAATTTTGTTTTGCTGTCTTCATTTTCCTTCAAAGCCCCCCTCACAGTAAGCTGAGCACTGTGGGTTGTAGAGGCCAATATTAGTTAAGTATTTATTTACAGATCCTGGCAGAGCTGTCCTGTGAATAATTCATCTAGAGGAGTCTGTTGACAAGACAGCCTGACGCAGGAGAAAGGAAATCAATGCAGCTATGATGGGCAGCAGACTCCAGCATATCTGCTTCTGACCTGAACCCCAGCTATTCTGTAGGTGTGTACACGTGTGTGTAGTTACAGAGGTTACAATGCATCCCTATGTAAAGTGATCAGGTCTTGATCTGCTGATCGGAGCGAAACATTGTCCGTCGAGGGCAGACAGGCCGCGGGGAAATGTCATCTTCACGTTCCTCCTGTTATACACTGTAGACTGTAACTCTAGTATGCCTAAACCTTGACTTACACAGATTAAACTTTTGTGCAGTTACCATTTTACATCAGAAAGTGCCAACCTCAGGGGCTAAAATCATTTTAAAAACTGGGAAGCGCAAAAAACTGCTGCTCCTCAATGGGCACTTGAGGCTGGACCCGAAACTGAATCAAATGTGAGAAACTCAAATGTAAAATGTATTATTAGAGGCATTTTCCCTTATACTGTGGCGTGAAAAGGTGTTTGCCCTCTTTCTGATTTCCTAATGTTTTGCATGTTTGTTATATTTACATGTTTCAGATCATTGACCACATTTTACATTACAGTGCAGAGTAAATGCAGTTTTTAAATGATGGTTTCATTGATTACGGGAGAAAAGTTACCCAAATCTACCTGGTCTTATGTGAAAAAGTAATTGCTGCTCTTGTTAAATCATGAATTAACTTTGACTAACCACATTTCTTTGAAAGCTGAGTTCACTTTCACTAAACACACTCAGGCCTAAGTGCTGCCAGACCTGTTAACTCAAGAAATCGTTTAAATAGAACATGTCTGAGAAAGTAAAGCAAGCTAGAAGATCGCAAAAAACAACACTTCACACCACAATCTAAAGAAACACCTGAGAAACAAAGTCACTGGAAAGGGTTACAAAGCTATTTCTAAAGCTGTGGGACTCCAGCGGGCCATGGTGAGAGCGACTATACGCAAACGGAGAAAACAAAGAGCAATGGTGAACTTTCCCAGGAGTGACCGGCCTACCAAAATTACTCCAAGAACACATCGACGACTCATCCAGGCAGTCACAAGAGAACCCAAAACAACATCAAAGAATTGCAGGCTTCACATGTCTCAGTTAAGGTCAGACTTCATGATTCAGCAATAAGAAAGAGACTGGGCAAAAATGGCATATATGAGAGGCTTTAGGAGAAAACCAGTGACGAGCAAAATAAACATCAATGCTCATCTCATTTTTGCCAAAAAGCATGAATGAACATCATACCAACAGTAAAATATGGTGGTGGTTGTGTGATGATCTGGGGCTTTTTTGCTGCCTCAGGACCTGGAAGACTTGCTATAGTAATTGAAACCATGATTTCTGCTGTATACAAAAACATCCTAAAGGAGAATCTCCGTCCATCTGTTGGCGACCTCAAGCTGAAGCACACTTAGGTTCTGCTGCAGGACAATAATCCAAAATAGACCAGCAAATCCACCTCTAAATGACTTAAGAAAAACAAAATAAAGACTTTGAACTGGCCTAGTGAAAGTTCTGACCTGAATCCCATTGAGGTGCTGTGGCATGGCCTTAAAAAGGCTCATGGTCGAAAACCCGATGTGGCTGAGTTACAACAAATTTGCAAAGTGGGCCAAAATTCCGCCACAGTGCTGTTAAAGACTTGTTGCCAGTTATCGCAAATGCTTGATTGCAGTTGCTAAGGGTAGCCCAACCAGTTATTAGGTTTAAGAGGCAATCACTTTTCACTTAGGTTTGGATTACCCCCTTAACAAGCACCTTCAATTAGAAAATGCATTTTGTGTTCACTTTTTCTATCTTTGTCTAATATTTAAATTTGTTTAATGATCTAAAACATTTAAATGTGACAAACATACAAAAAAATAGGAAATCGGGGAGGGGGCAAACACTTTTTCACACCAATGTAGTAACAGATTTGCATTGTTTTGTTCAGTGTTCACAATATTAGATTGGAGAGACTTGAAACTCAAAGACTCCTGAATTTAAAAACCCATCAAAGGATTCCACAACAGCTCAGGTGATGGTAAATATATTCACAGGGCAAAAAAGCCTATTAAGATGGGTTTTTTTAACCAATGTCACCAATGTCTAAGCCATGTCAGCAGATCTGACTGGTGATTTTGTACATGTAGATTTTTGTTTTGTTTTGTTTATTACATTTAAAAGATACAGTTAAAGATCTTTTAAAATAACTGCCCAAAATAAATGTCCAGAGCCACTGCGAAGAAGGCTGCCAAGTGACAGGATTTACTTTTAGAACAACTTTGGATTTAGTAAAAAAAACAGTGCTTGGAAACAGCTGTTCAGTTTAGCTTTGTCCAATTAGTACATTCTTTTTATGCCCATTTTCACTAGCCAGCATTAGTTTCCCATTTGTTATCACAGTGAATTATGGGCAAACTAGTATTAGCTGACCCTTATCCAGATCTGACAACCATATCTAAATATTAGGGCTGTGCGATATGACCAAAATCTCATATCCCGATATAAGACATCTATCGTCCGATAACGATATAAATCACAAAAATTTAACATTTTCTGTAAATTCTGTGAATCTCGGGCAGCTCGACTTGCGTGAAGTGTTTCCAGCTGGGCGTCGTGTACCTGGAGTCGAGTGTTTTAACTGATGCATGAAACGATACATTTTTAGACATAAGTTGTAATGGCCACCGTTTTCTTTGTGAGTATTTATTACACAGCGTGCTGCGGGGAAAAATCTGTTCTAACGTTTGAGTCAAAGGTTTATTTTTTTAGCACCCGACGGCTCTTTTTTGCTTCTCATCCATAAATACTCTGCATACTCTTTCACGTGATTGAGTTGATTTTGAAAAGTCTCAACAGGATCTTGAGCTTTATTGTGAAAGGTTTGCTAATGACAACGCATAAAAACAGGCGCTTGTCCATCCGTAGTGTAGTTATATTAAAAATAAGACAAAGAGAACTTTAAGAAATTAATATAGCCACTACAGTGACCATCAAAACGATGAAAAAATATTGCCGTAAACAGTTTATTTTGCGACACCACGAAACAAACGATAGAGTAAAATGAAACGATAGACGTTTTTATATCGTCATCCAATATATATCGTTATATCGAACAGCCCTACTAAATATATCTAAATATTTTATATTCATTCAAACTATTTTATATCTTTTTTATGATTATAGCTCATGAAAATCAGAAGCATCTCAAATTACAAAATATTTTCTAAGACCAATCATGAAAAGAACTTCTAAAAAGTAGAGTTAAACACTGAGGTGGGGCTTCCAGATGTTTCTAACCCACAATAATAAGATGGTCATCAAAGCATTTGGTAGTAGTTTTGGAACAGTGGACATGTGCTTTGGGAAAAGTAAATCAGCACCTCCATAAAGCTTGTCAACACATGCAAGCATGAAGCACTCCAAAATTTCTTTACTTCCTCTTTCAGTGAATAACCACTTCATTTTACTATTGTTTGTCAATTTCGTATTTAACATCACTAAGTCCCTCTGTGTGTCTCTTTCTTGCCCCTTGCCCTCTCTGGTCCATTGCTCTCTCGTTCCCTCTGTTCCTGGGGTCATGCTCAGTTTGTCTTCCCCTGTCCCATCTATTAGATTGTTGCCAGCTGTGTGTCCCAGGTGTTTCCTCTTTGCCCTCATTTCCTTGTGTATTTAGTGTCCCTCTGTCTGGCATTGTGTTCCTCTTCATTCTCCCCCTGTGAGTTCTGCCTGCTTGTTTAGTTCCTGTTCTTTCCAGTTTAGTTTTTGTATTCGTTTCAGTCCAGCAAAAAAAGCTGAGGTTTGAGTTTAGTTTTGCCTTCTGGGTCGTCCAATCCTGCCCGCATCACACAGCTCATGATACATTATGAGGAACTTAAACTTTAACAGCAGAACATAATCTAAAGAGTCTTATATAAAAGAATGTAAAGAAGGTAAAAAATAGGGCTAAATGTAATTCATAGATTTGAATGCATTTAAAATCTTGTAAATGTAAATTTCTATATGTTATATTTTTTCATTAGTACATGAAAAGAAAAAATAAAATCAATATTGTGACTGTCCTGTGATGTTGAAGAAGCTTAAGAAAAGACTTAATTGATTTCAGTGGATTTGAAGCAACTGAGAAGACTATAAAAACAGGGCACCTTCAGTGGTGAGTTCCATGTTCAAATATTTTTTTTTTTCTTAACAAAGACTCCCACAGGAATTCAGCTGACTCAACATTAAAGCGCTTCACGTATGTCCTCTGTAACTTGAACAATTCTACTGACAATTTAACAAAAAATCCCCAAGGACCTCCTTGAAGAACCAAGAATGAGTTATATTTATCATGTGGGTCTTTAAGAAAGCAATAGGAATTTAAAAGAGAAAGCTGTAAAGAATTATTCTTACAAGATGAACGGTAACCGATGACTATGTTTTTGTTCATCTTTCTATAATTCTTCTCTCTCTCCATCTAGTCAAATTTACTTTGGATTACCTTTGGATTGTTCAACATCCAGCATCTAGATCAGGGGTCCCCAATCCCAGTCCGCGAGGGCCGGTGTCCCAGCAGGTTTTAGATCTCACCCTGAGTCAACACACCTGAATCACATGATTAGTTCATTACCAGGCCTCTGGAGAACTTCAAGACTTGTTGAGAAGGTAATTTATCCATTTAAATCAGCTGTGGTGGATCAAGGACACATCTAAAACCTGCAGGGACACCGGCCCTCATGGACTGGGATTGGGGACCCCTGATCTAGACTTACTACTAATATTCAAATATCCTGAAGAAAGAGCTAGAGAATGATGAGGTCCAACACAAATCCTATGGGAAGGGGTAACCAGGACATTAGGTTGCGGAGAGATATCATTATCCTCACCTTCCGGGATTGGGTGTCAAACCCCAAGAACAACTGGTGCATTGAAGGGGTGAAGGCAAGTGCAGCTGGCCTGAAAGAGAGAATCATGGCTAAGCTGGAAAATCTAGACCCTCCATGACTGATTATAAAGATTACATTAAGTACCTTCTCTAAAGGTCTACTAGAAGATGTGAATGCAGCATTACTGATAATCCCTACTGCAACCATAGGTGAGCCAACCAGCTGATCTACACCACATTACAAGGCTCACACCAACAGTGTTCCTACAGATGCTTAGGCACAAGATAAATAGCTACAGATCAAGGCAGCCGTCATCCATTCATCACCTGTAAGGAAAAGGGAAATTCCCCAAAACGGTGGACTGTAAAAACCTTTTTAAATAGTTTCATAAGTCACTATGAAAATGACAGCAAGCACAGATAAAGCTGAAAATGCAGTTTACCGTGGGAAGTAACCCTGTTGTCTTTCCTTTGTGTCTGATTAAACTGTACTTTGTGGCTTCCTCTGTAGTACATCAACAAATAATCAGTCTAGCAACTTTATGTACCGTGTATCAGCAATTACACGCCAATTAAATACCAGAAATATAAATTTACAGACCTCTAGTTTTGTGGTTGTAGCTCAAAAAATACAGAGATAGAAGAACAAATAATACATTCAACTGTCACCACAGTTTCTGAGATCCAGTAGTTCATACTTGTAAATATGAAAAGCAGAGAGAAACCATAATGAGACTGGAATTAAAATAAATGTGATTCTGCATGAGAAAAGAAAAAGCTGATCGAATTGAAAGGTGATAAAAGATAAATGGACAGACTCGAAGCAATTCCTGAAGAAATGAAGAAATGATAAATGGAAAAGACAAATTGCAATCTTCTTCAGGTGTACAAATTGAACTGTATTCTGACAAACGGTTTGTAAAGATATACTAAAAATGCTTAGAGATAAAATAAATAGAATGAATAAACAGTGCAGTAAGGGGGGGGGGGGGGGTGGATGGATGGATGACAAATTATCTATGAGCAATATTTTATGTCCCAATTACTTGTTTTGCATTACAGTTACATTCAAGTTCTACTTTCACTGTTTGGCCAATCTGCATTCTTGCAATAATCTAGTAGGCAAGCCCTCCAGTCATTGTCTGTTTTCCTGTATTTGTATTGAGTAAGTTTTGTTCCTTTTTTAAAAAATTATATTCTAGTGGAACATTGCATTAGTCAACTGACGCAATTTAAATGAGTGTACAGTAGATATGATGAGATTAAATCAAGCCCTGAAAGAAACTATTCCAGTTTATTCAGCAATATTATATCGTGTTATGCTCACTTATTAGGGATTTTTAGTCTTACAATCTGATTCAAAATTGATCTTCAATAAAAAAAATTCTTCATTTAATAAAGAGAAAAAGCTGCAGTATATTTTGGCTCTTACTCCAGTTCATTGTCCTAGACTGCTGATTACTGGTATTTACCCAACGAGCTGAAAATGAAACACAGATGACAATAAAGCTAACTTGTCTTGATGACAGTATTCTGTCCGGATAAAGGAAAAAGCCGAGAATCAGGTGTGATATTATGCAGCGTTCTCATTCGAGTTATTCATTCATGTCAGCTTCAAAACAGGATGACAGTACAAAAATACAAAAAAAACAACAACAACAAAAACCCCAGCATGCTATGTCTCTGGACCGCTACAGTGTAAATACTGGGAAAAGCTGTGGTTATCCAAAATGATGTATGGGCATGGAGCTTTTAAAACAAAGCGATGCATTACTCTGTTAATGCTACATGGTCATGGTTTTATGTAAAGTTAAAACATAAGTTTACCTCTGTGTTGGAGAACTAACCATTAAGTACTAAATCAAAAACAGCTGTGCTTTCAGAAAAAAAAATACAATTACAACTACATTACACAAAAGTTGTATCTTAGGTCTTTAGGCTAAAACACAAGAGGAACAGGTAGGATGTTTGAAGCTGTCACAATAAAACACAATGAAAACTATTGGAGTAAATATTTTAACTCCTGGAGTCAATCTTTTTGTTTGCCAGCCGATTGTGGAATTCTCAAACTGTTTCTTTTTCCCAGTTGTTAGTCTTGGTTTCTCATGACGTCCTCCACCTCTGTAATACATCTTCCATCTTGGTTGATTAAGGACAACTTTTGATATGATAGATCTTGGTGTTCTTACAATTATAAATTTAAGTTTAGCTTTTAGTATAGTTCCTTTGTGTTTACACAGTAGTACAGTCATTCTTATAGAAGAAAATTCGTTGCTTCTTTAAGGATGGCTATATAAGAACTGCTATTTTATGCTAAAAGTCTAGAAAAAGTTATTTTTATTCAACTATTGCTTCTAGACGAGAACAATATCTATCAGACCTTTAATTCTGGTGATTGTGCTTTCTTAGTTCTGCTGGACTTAAGTGTTGATTTTAACAATGTCAATCATGATTAACCCATTAAGATAGAACACTTGGAACACTTTGATTTAAATTAGTTAAGAACCAAATCCTTGACTCCTTCAAACTCATGACTTTTTTAGTTAATATTGAGAAATACCACTCTGCATCAGCAGTTATGACATCTGAAATTCCATAAGGGTCTATCTAGCATTGTTCTTTTTCCCTTGTACTGTTTTTTAAAATTCTTATGCAGATGATTTACCTTTGAATCTTGGAAATTGCTGCTCCATATAAAGTCTCAATGAGTGCATCTTGGATACAGTTAATTGACTGGGAAACACTTTTAACTGAGGTTAAGGAGATTGAGTTTGAAGGATAACCTGGCTTATTTGACCCCTTTCATTTATCTCGGGTTAAAAATCTGAGGCCATACCAAAAGGGTGTGTAACCATCCTGCTTAAGTAGTAATCAGCCTGCTACTACAGACATGGTACCATAATGAATAATTTCAGAAAAATTACAATTTGCAAACCAATTTTGGACCACAATTGTTTGCTCACATTTTTGCCATATTCCCCGCTGGCTTTTAACTGAAAAATAATAATTTGCAAACCAAGATTCCTATTCAAAACTATAGCCAGTTCTTAGTTCTTATCTGATAGCTTGTCATGAAATACTTTCTGTCAGTGGAGACAGTGACAATATTTCCACAGCCAGTCACCTTACAGTTGAGATTTCTTTGAACCAGTTATAAATCAAAACTGGGAATGCTTCAGTCAACATGAGAAGCAAATATGTTCTGCAAAGTAACATATGTAGGGAAATGTGGGTGAGGGGGGCAGGAAAGAACTCCCCAGAAAAGTTGCAGCATGTGTGCATGAGCTGGAATAGGCAATTTTGATTATTTTCTGAAGAATGCAGACTAGAGTAGACAGAGAAGCTAAAGGAGAGGATAGAGACAATCCATCAAACAGACACCTGCATGGTCATAGTAAAGGGGAACAAAAAAAACTACCTCATACAATGCTGAACACCTTGCTACAAGCAGCTCTTTAAATGCTTACTCGCAGCACACAATGAGATCAATGGAAACTCTTTTTTTGTTTGCATTTCTGCAGTATTTACATAGTTTTCTACAAACACCACCCGAGGCACAGTCACAAATAATTTTTTCATATGTCCTTAAATCACATAGCAAGTGCTCACTGCTAAGTTCTGTAGGAACTATGCTTTCTGAAACTATAAATGTCAGTCAAACAGTTTGGGTGGGATGACAGTCTGTTTTCTATTTATTGTTTTTACTGTTCTCAGCTAGAACTAAAATGTGTGTCAGTCAAGTTGACGAGAGTTTCACTTGAGCTGTGAAAACAATGTATTGTTCAAAGACTAGAATTTCAGCATTCAGCATTTCTTTGCACACAAAGCTTTATGGGAGTTCAGTAATGGCCAGCTACTCTCCATGGCAGCTCTTGAGACACTCTCTCAATATCAAACTTCTTCTTATCTTGAACTTTGTCCTTTTTTTCCCTCAACGCAAACAAAATTTCCTTATAAAAGCGCTTTTATAACATTCGCTCCTGTGTAGATTCTTCCAAGTACACCACACTGTTATATTTTTTACATGTTGAACCACAAGGTAGTGTAGTAGCTAGCTGTAAAAGAATTATTATGCTGTTGTTAGTCATAAACATAAACGCTACAAATGTGTGTTTATGGATTTCATATGTATTATAATCACAACAAAAGCTGTTGCAACAATGTAATAATCTCAATGTATATTGCACTGAAAATGACTCTGTTTGTTTCCCCGAATCAGTCATTCTTCCACGTCATCACAAGGAGAACATAATACATCAGCATCACCAAACCAATTTGGAGAACTATTGATTCACATTTCCACTATTATCATTATTATTATTGTTATTATTATTGTTGTTGTTGTTATTAACATATTTGTATGTACATTTTGTACTTTGTATTTTAAAATAATAATAATAACAATGTGTTGTTTTTGTAGACTTTAGAATATGAATCCACTAATATATTAAGTTGTATAATTATTTATTTATTTACATTGTATCTTATTTCAGGGACCATGCACAAGATACATAATGACATAAAAAGGAAAAGATGCCTTGTATCAGATTTATCTATCAGCTAATTTCCATCTGCAGTCCCAAAGCATTATCCCCATAGATAATGTATGAATAAAAAAATACAGTTATCTAGCTACATCATTAAAGTGATATACATATTATACACTGATCATGTTTCCTAAGCATTTATCCATCCAGGGGCGCATCAGTCCTTAATAAGTAAGCATTGGGATACACCCTGAACAGGTTACATCAATCACAAGGTTAATACAAAGAGATTACATAGTTTACATATGCTAGAACATTTCAGAACCAGCAATTAACCTAATAAATATCTGTAGACTGATGGAGGAAGTTGGAGTTCCCAGGCACACAAGAAGGCCCCACCTCCCTGTGTTCTGAGGCTGTGAGGCACAGTGTGTGGTAACAACTGAGCCACACAAATGTAATATATAAAACTCTGACATGGCCCATTCTGCATACACAGTGATTGTACAAGTGTATTTGCTATTGTAAGTGCACGTTATGTGTTCACATAATTAAGCTGACTTTTACCTAAGTAAAGGATCTAAATGTTTATTTTACCACCTTGAAAACCTTTGTTAAATACAAACCCTTTTGACACTCTTGGAAGGTACCACTTTTTAGGTAATACAGCAAATTTAGTTCACAGCAAAGCACATGATCCTGAAAATTAAACACAATGTTCTTTGCATAATCTTTCTAAACTGTATGATCAGATATTTGGATTTCCTGTCCTCCCTACATCCTACCCTCAACATCTACTTCCTGTATTGTTCTCTCCTCTACAAAGCTTTGCTCTGTGTGCACTATGGGACGAGGAGGAGCTTCACACACACACACACACACACACACACACACACACACACACACACACACACACACACACACACACACACACACACACACACACACACACACACACACACACACACACACACACACACACACAGTACAACTGAAAGGAAAAGTAAAAAAACTAGCATGGCAATAAATGACGGCAGTCTCTTCAGACTGTGCCATACTTAGCTTGATGAATAACTTAATAAGCTGATAAATAAATAGTTTGTTTTGGTTTGTACATTTTGAAAAACAAGAAAAAGGCAGGGGACACACCAAACATATATATTACACACATGTATATAAACAAATTTCAAGTGAAAAACGCTGATGACATTGTGCATTCTGTCTTGTACCTAACATAACAAAAACTGGCCATCCAAAATTTACATTCAAAGCAGATGATGTGTCCAAAGCAACCACTCCTCTCCAGTCATCATTAACAAAGACAACATCTGCTGTGCCTGTTGTGGTGCATTAAAGCACATCACAGTCAGTACAACAGAATATGTAACAGCTGACTTTATGTTTTAACTAACAAGTCAACAAGTCATCAATTATCCTGCAAAACCCCTCACAGCACAGACAGCTGAGAGGCATGTAATCTGATTTAAACTGCAAAAAGACTCCTCAATCAAATGTATATTTGATGGTTTTCCATCTCATATATATTATAATCTGAAGCCTGAAGGGAGTTAAATTACTTTGCGCGATTGAGGCTAGACTAATATATATATATATTTTACATCATAAACCCACAAGGGACCTAGGTGCATTAGCTGATGTTTACTGTTACCCTTTTAAGCAACATGTAAATCAGTGGCCTAATTCTGTGGCTATAGTTTGGAAATAACAGCTCTATTAATCTGTCTGGTAGGGTAATCAATCATTAGTGCAGCTCCACACTCTTTCATAACAGAGCTGCACAGGTCAGCTCTGCAGCCTGTGCAACATGAAGTATTAATTACTCATGTTTGCCAGCAAACTTCAAATGCTGTAGTTTCACTCCTCTGAAATCCTTTCCAATTAGGTGAAACTTAAGATGTGTGTGTGTTCATAGGTCCATCTATCCATGTGTGTGTATAGTGTAGAGGATGAGGTAGTAATTTTTTTGCAGTCATTATTAAAAACATAGTATATTTCTGTATAGCTTAATTTCAAGTTTTTGTTGTCCTTCTTCAACAGGTAATTTTTTGCACAGCTATCATTTTATTCATTTTTTATGTTACCTTATAAACCACCATTTTTCTTAAAACTGAAAAGACAAGTATTTGTCTGAGGTTTTTTGTTTTTTTGTTTGTTTGGTTGGTTGGTTGTTTTTTGGGGTTTTTTGCTTATTTTTTAGAATCCCCATTACAGTAAATATCTCTTAAAACACAACCAGATTTCCTGATGTCCATATTTCAAACTCACATAAAGATTAAACACGCACAGAAGTATCCATAAAGACGTAAATCTGTGAAAGAACCTCTATTTTTATCTGTTTAATGTGCGGTAACCTGTTCCAGATAGAATAACATCTGTACAGACAGAGGCGTAACAACTCTGTGACAGGCCTCAGGGCAAATACTTTTTTGAGACCCTTATGCCATGTTGCACACTGGGCGAGATGAGCAAACACATCATCTTATATTCTTGCTCTCTGTCTAAAATTCAGTTTCTAAGTAAAATGCATATTGCATAGCAAAATTGGGCTTTAATTCAAAAGACTGAACCATGACTTAAACATTTAGTGGAATTATTATAATGTCTTCATGTTACCATCAAAGTGTGATTTTGGGATTCAGTGAAATTCATTCTAAATTAAAACACAATTAAATTAACTTTTAATGACCTCGTCAAGTGAAAACCCATACAGACACAGTGGAGAGAGCAAGAGCATTCCTAGTACTGAATACAAGTGGATCCCACATTAGTGCTGCGCTATAATGGACATTATGGCATTGACCCAATACCAAATAACTACGGGGTCAGTATTGCCGATATTAATACTTTTAACCTATAAAGACAGCTTTTGTAGAGGGGAACAGTGTGTCAAAGTTTTGTATGAATGAAAAATATTCCTGAAATTATTTCTGAGAAAATTCACCCTTTGTTTATAGTGCTTAAAATCTTTGCACCATCCTGTACATTAACTCTCTAACCCATAACGATGATATTTGACTATCTCCCCTGTACCCTTAATGACATCCTTACCCATAACGACCCTTTGGACGTGGTATGATGAACAATAGATTCTGTATTTTTCCAAGAGTAGCTGTATACGCAGAGATTAACCTCACTAACTTGTACAACAAGTCATTTTGTTCTGGAAGCAGCTTTGAAATATGACAGAAACCACATATTTCAGAAAAGACAAACAAAAGTTAGCAGGAGTCCAAGGGGGAAACAGTTAAAAACCAGACTATTAATGTTGTGGCTCATCTGACACAATCTGAAAAAAATGCACAGGTTGCAATAGTTTTTGCCATTAAAATTGAAAATGTGAACTTGACCTAAGTCAAGATTTGGTAAGTGATGATTTTGTGCGTCTTTCACTTAAATTGGACCAATACTCTAGGAGAAGTAATGATTCTAAACGATGATTTGATGATAGATGCCTGAATATGGATCCTGTGGATGGACGGCTCACCATGGCATGAGCTTACATGCTCAACCAGATGAGCCCAAAAAAGCAAGAACAAAAGGCTAAATGTTATTAATCAGTTCACCTACTGAGAAGAACTTTTTGTCATATATATGAAAGAATGTTATATGAAAGACAAAATCATTCAACAAAAGTACGATAACACTACAACGGAAAAAAGAAGAATAAATATCGACTTATTTCTCATAAAGTTACAACTTCCACCACCATTATGATGGAAGTAAAGAGTGTTGATGCAGTCATACATTTTCCTGCATGCACATCCATCAAAGTAATGGCCATCAAACTGCCTGTTCACAGAGTATTTATTGTACATTTCAAAATCTTAAAAATATTCTGGATAATCTATTGTGGTGTCAGTTATATGAAAGTGAGAATGTTATAAAAAAATGAATATTTGGGTAATGGCAGTGAATCAGAAACTGTAGTTTTGGTTGGCATTATATCTTTGTGAAGAAAACGGCAACGGTTCTGATCCATCACGCCTGCCAACAATTATATGTATCAGTACTATAATGTCTTCTAGACATGCACAGACGCATTAGATTTAGGAGTGCAAGGAGGGTGAACATGCTGGAGGGGACAGAGACATCAATCAGCTCATAATCTGAGAGGGCATACTATCAATGACAAGAGAGAAATAAACAAGACAGCCAGGATAATACAGCAAATATACCTCAATAAACAGGAGCAGCAGTGGGACTGTGCAATGAATCTCTTCTGCTGATTTTTCAGCAGCTATAACACAGTGGATGCTGTCAGTGTGGAAGTCAATAAGTGATTGAGTAATTGTGACCCCAAAGACATCTGAGTGACAGAAATAAAAAGGCTTGGAGGTTGCAAGGACAAAGAAAATGGCAAAATGAAGCAAAACTAACCTGAGGGGACATGCAACCTTCACCAGTTCCATTTAAACAGACAGCAGCAGCTGCTGTTTAGTCATTACTGTGAAACTGAGAGTGTACCCACTGTTCATGTGCATTCACACCCACTGAGCACTTGATTAGGAACATACGTGCAATCCAACACAAGCTCTGCCATATATTCTATTTTCCTCTTCTGTTGTAATGGGAGAAATCTCCTCATTCCCAGCCCCCTTTTTCACAGGGTGTTCCCCAGGGGTCAATTCTTGATCTTATCACATTGTAGAAGTCTATGAGTAAATAGTCTCCAGCTAACTTGAGCTTTGACCTAAATAAATATTTTTCTGATGAGTTTATGATCTCAATCTCTAGTTTCAAGTCCTATTAAATATAACACATTGCTTAGTTTGTAAGCATCATGGCCCCATTAGTGTCCAAAGGGAAAATAAAGCAGAGTAATGTGCAGTTTCTCAGTTTCTCAAGTCAGATGCACCCTACACTTGTTAGCGGAGACTGCAAAAAAAGAGAAAACAGTGAAAACACTTGCTTGAGTGTTAACAGAAGACTTCACTGTACAATAGGTGATGTCTTGGTCGCTACATCCATCTTTTACAGTATATGCAGACTGTGTTTCAGTGTAGCTGCAGTGAAAGACCCTATCAGCCATGTCATTTTGAGTCAGTCATCAAATTTAAATAAATTTATGACATTAACAACATTTACATTTACTTCGTTATATTAAAAAAAAGGTTTTGTGGATGTTATTTTTTCTGATGAATCAGGATTCTTTTTTCTTTTTTTTGATAATCAGAGCTCTGTTTGGAGGCATTATTTGGCCCATTTTAAATATGGCTGTATTTCAAGTTTTCAACTGAAAGTAGTGATTTAGGCACAAAAGACTGCCCACCCAAAGAAATCTTCAGTTAAGCAAAGATTTGAAACAATTTAACTGTCAGGTAAAACTACCACAAATCACAAATTTTCCTCATTGCTACAGATTCTGGGATGTTAGCTTCCTCATTCTCCTGGACACCACCTTCTGACACAGTTTCTCATTCCATCCTCCTCAACCACTTATCTGACAATGTGCATCACTGGTGTATCGCACTACCAGTTTCAGTAATACCACTGCAGACAAGACAAATGGACTGAACTGGACTCTGTGTAGACGAGGGCCTATTTTTTACCCCCCAAACCATACCTAAAGTGAAGCTGTCCCACTCTCTGGAACAGGCTCCCCTATGAGATCTGAATCATCTCTGAGCATTTGCATCATTATTATTATTAAATACTGCTGTGCAATCTCTAAAACATTCAAGAAAGGAAGATGGATCCATTTGAAACTCTTAACACTGGAATGAGCAACAAGATTTTTTTTTTATCGTCACACTTAGAGCAACAGAAAGCAAGAGATTCGTGCAGAGAGGTTGTCGTATCTGTGAGCTGGACAGTGCGAACAGCTTTAAGCCATTGGCCAATGAACAGCTTACTTGAGGTAGGGATTAAATGTCTTGCATGAATGGACACAGATATTGCAAAAAATGTGCAGGAAGTAACCAAGTTCTCAACCAAGCTTATCTGGAAATAATTTGAACCACTGACTTTCCTGTCCTGGGATTGCATATTTCTACTTCAGATCACTGCTTTTCAGTACCAATAGATGTTTGAAATGATCTGAGATGGCAACAGTAGAACACATATATAAATAAATAAATAAACAGCATATATTATATCGGTGAAATGTAAAATTACTGCTGTTAACCTCAGACACATGCTTAAAGTGACAATGTCAGACTGGAAGTGGCTTCACTGAACATTTTTTCCTCTCTCAGTATTTTTCTGCTGCACAAAAATCCAACAACACAAAACTGCTCCTCCACCCCACTGCTCTGGAGTGTGTTTATATCCATCAATATATGCAAATTATGTCCCAACTGTCTGCTGTGTACCCAAATAACCTCCCTTCATCACCAGATCGAGAACCACAGAGCTTAAGAATAATCTAATAAAAGCTGACTTTGTCATTAAACAATAATTGAATACCTTTTCAGGCAGTGCCTCTAAATGATTTAAGTCTCAGAAAATTGGAAGAGATATATCTTTGGCAGAGCCTCCTATCTCATATTTGCAAATCTGGCTGGCAGCTCTGAATGTGCAGTGATAGCAGTCATTCTGAAAGTGATCCCACTGTGCCACAATCTTTGAGGTTGTGGACCTAAGAAAACAGATTTATTTAAGTGACAATGATTGTGAATTTGACTTTGCCAAGTGTTTGGAAAACTGCAAGCTCTCTCGACACAATGCGGAGTTTTAAAACTATCCCTGCCAACTTATTATCTTCATGAAGAAATGCTAGTGGCATTCCATTGTTTGAGGATTTCTTTGGGCATTCTTGCTTTGTTTTCATTTTTTGCGATATGAAGCTTAGCGAAAGTGGATGATGAAGCTTTAGGAGGGATGCTTTATCATCTCTGTGCCACTTCTACATTCATCACTGAAGAGTCCATTAGTTCGAAATCTAATGTTGCAGTCAGTCAAGGACTGGAAAGGGAAAGCCAACTTGTTTAGAACCAAACACAGATGCAACAACTGTGGTTGAATTGATCAGTGTTTGTTGGATTAAATGACTATTTTTGATGTCATTTAATCCAGCCTCTTGTAGCGATGAACCCCAGAGAGAATTTTCTTACTTCTTTATCTTTCTTCATTTAGTCCCTCCGTTATAGTTAGCTAACACTAGCTGTCTACTGATATAAAGCTGATGTGTTGTCTACACAAACACCACAGATGAATTAGTTAGCAGACTTTCAGTTTCTGCCTTGTCTTTGCTCAAAGTGATAATTAAAGTAGATGTGAATTCCTAATTGAAGTAGCTGGCACTGACAGCACATGCATAACTGTATGGGACTGAATGCATTTTTAAGTCTAACGATGAAGCTCTAGTATGTTCAAGAAGTCTCTTTCTATATTTAAACTTGAACCTACCTTGGTACTAAGTTGATGCCAAAATTTCCAAAATGTCCAACAAGACAGTCACTACAAACACACACACTGATTCACACGCAACCTTCACAAAACTCAAGGTTTCTTTGTCTCAGAAAATGGGTAATTTTGTAAATGGAGTGGTATCAGAAGCAAGTACAAAACATCTGTTATTATGACATCCCCGTTTGTAGAAATCTGATGTAACTGAATCATTAATAATGTAATTGAAAATTAAAAAATGAATCAGAAAATCAGAGCTGACGTCTCGTCCTGCTTCAGATAAGAAAATTTATCTGAGTGCATCAAAACAAAAAATCAGCAGGATAACAGCAAAGCATTATTTATTTTTAATAGCCTAATATTTCTGGCAGCTCGTAATCTTTGGTGCTTATGACATCTGATCTAACATTTTTACAAATGAACACATACTCATATTAAGCATAAGCGATCACAGTTTGAAAGCTCAACCCCAATCTTTGTGTGCACTGGTGGATTTCCTACAGAAAAAACGACAACGTGTCGGGGTTCATATGTGTTTGTTGCTGTAATTCTAGCATGAATTAACTTTGATTATACTTGTTCCAGCAGGAGTGAGTGCACTGTGGGAGTTCTGTCAGGTGTCACTACTAACTTTACCACAGCACAGCAGGGTGCATGTGTGCGCGTTTCAAGGGATTACTGAGGAGCAGATGGTGTTTTTGCCTGTCAAAGTGGTGGATGAGACAACAGCAATTAAATCTGCAGATTATTTAATAATATATGGAAGGCAGAGTTAGGACAGAGTGGTTAAAGGTGCAAACAGAATATGATCACCTTAGTTCTGATTTTTCCCTCAGTTTTGAGTGTAACTTAACCTCCTAAGACCCGAACTCTTCCATGGCATGCATTTTTAATTTTTCTTTGGTATTTGGGTTGATTGGGACCAGATGAATGTAAAAACACAGAATTACCAGATTTTTGTTTTTTTTTTACCTAATTTTTGTTTCTGAGAAAAATGAGATGCACATATGAGGACACTCGTTTTAAATTTTGATAGAACAGTGGCAGTATAATGTCCTTGTAAGTGGATATCAGGCCCTTGTAGAGAAAAATTAAGTATTTTGGTCTAGACAACCCAAAATGTGATGTCCACATATGTGGACGCCAGGTCCTAGGAGGTTAAAACATGACCATAGATCTCTGTTGAGTTTAGCAGTCATGTTTTTTCCTCATTTGTTCTTATCAAGACAGGGAAATAACTGCAATATTCAAACACCACGCAGTTGTGATTTGATTTGCAGTATACTCTGTTACAAGTCAAGCCTTAGTTCAATAATCCAATTTTTAATAGATTTAAAATGTGAAGAATGTGGTAATTGGTCTTTATTAGAATGCTAGAATACTAAATTAAATACTAAATTAAAAGTATCCTTGGGCACAGTGAGTTGCATGAGTGAAGCCATTTGTCACAGAAAACCAAAAAACCCAAAAATGAAGAAGCATAAATTAATGTAAGTAATTTAATATTAATAAATGTAATCAGGTATATGTGTCCAATGCTTGTTAACACAGATCAGCCAGTTTGTTTGGAGTTTTAGGGTTATAGTTACAATTAAGCACTTAGTTCCAATAACAACCTGCGCATGAGGTTTGGGAATACATTATACATGAACTTTGTTACAGATACCTCAAGAAACAAGTATGTTACATTATGTATTATGTATTAAACACACACAAACAGAGACAGAGAGCGTGAAGCAGGCAGCAGGGACTCTGATACTAACACTAGATAAAACAAACAAAATAAAACACAGAACTTTTCACCAAAAATATGAGAACTGCTCATCCAAATGACTCATTTCAGCAGTGCATTTATTCTGGCTCCCACCAATACATCTGCCAAATTTGTTATGGGTTGACATGAGCAGATAGATGGATGGACATAGATCTTTTGCATTATTAGAAATACTTTTAGAATCAAAGATCACAATGACTGTGCTTAGTTTAAAAAAAAGACAAGTAATTACAAAGCACACTAAATTATAGTCTTTGTAGTTTTCCAGTACTTTTGCTTCAAATTGCGATTTTAATCTAAGTTGAATTATTGTTCGGTATACCGCGAACCACAGTGCATGCTGCTTCCAGTACTAACAAATTTTGTACCTGTGTGTATGATCAGAGATGATGATGACAGATCAGGGCCAAATGATTCCTTGCTGGCACTAGAAGCTTTTTCTTGATTTTGTGAATTTTGAATGATGTAAACACAGCTAAATTTGGCAACACTTTACATGGTTAAAATATGGTTGAAGTCAGCAGAAGAAAACTAAAAAAGCAGCTCCTTAAGGTTTAGTTTGCCTTTAGGTGGAAACGTGTATGCAGACTGGATTTTTTTTGAGGATGTATACAGTGAAACACAACATTACACAAAAAAGGTCATTGTCTTGTACAAGTGTGAGTAAGTACCACACTTACTGAGACTAAATCTAAAAGGTTTTATTTCATGTATGAATGCAAGAAAGTGCAACAAACATTTTATAAGATCCCTTTCAGTACAGGGAATTCAAGATTATTAATATTTTTTTATTTATTGGCCTTTGAAACATGACAGTTTTGTCACATAAGCTTCGTCCACTAGAGGAAAAAGACTGTCTGAGCTGGAGAATGGTTAAAGTAGCCTTTTAAATGGGTGACAGCATTTTTATGGGCTGTCCCCACAGGAATAAATCTTATAAAACTATCAAACAAATCCCAAAACAAGCTGCTGTTTACAAAACTGTCAACAGCCCAAGTGTCTTTTTTATATATTAAATGCATTTAGCAGACTTGGGCTCATATTTACAGTATATCTTTTATTATGGCATGGAATAGAAAAGAGTCGCAGAAATCAGGAAATCAGGAAGTCAGGAAATCAATAAAAAACATAAACATGGTATTGATTCTTTTGCTTCCATACTAATAAAAAGTGGACTTTCAGATGTGTCATGGCTTCTAAAAATACAATGAGCAAACCTTCAAAGACTGCTTAACATAAATCGAGCATAGTGTTAGATGAGGCAGAGTCACAACTAAACACAGCCGTATGGCCTGTTGTCTACATGTTACTGTCAGCAGGGGGAAGTGTCCCAGTCAACTGGTCTGTGGGGCACTCTTGCTTGTGCTGTTGGTCCCATAGCCAGCTATGGTGGTGTGTAAATGTATAATACACACAGAGCTGAACTTCAGCAATTAAAAACAATTAAATGTCCTCTGTAGCTGTAATCTGATGATTTTCATGTTGTTTTTTATCTTTAATGATTTGTAAAAACAATATGTTCTATTTGTGTACTGCAGTTTTTTTGCACCAAGACACCACGACAAATTTCTTGTTTGTTTGCAAACTTGGCAAAAAAATGATTCTGATTTTGATTCAGCCAATCGGTATTTGATCTGTGCATTATCCACATCAAGCTATGTGCTGTTGGTTCTTTGGAGTATTACACCCAGGTACGTTTGTGTAGGTTGCAGACGCTGAGTAAGCAAAAACCTACGCAAATGGACACGAACACAACACCAGTCAGGAAGTTATACTGTCAGTTATACCTGCTTTTGTGTTGGCATTTTCATGTATCTACATGGAAAAGTCAGAGATCTCTGAAGAAGGTTGTAGTACTAAATACTAATTTGGGCACTTACAGCCACTTCTGATGGACTCGTACGGCTGATTATTAACATCCTGCAAGTGGCTGTAAATGTTATTTTCAACATTGACTCAAAGCTTCACTTCCACTTCCACCTCCCTTTAAATACAACTTTAGGCATATGCTGTATGTGTATATGCATGTGAATTGTAAAACATCAAACAGCACAGTGTAACAAAAAAAATAAGAGGATAAATAATGTGTTGAAGCATTGAGTTTGATAAAAACATGCACACGGATCCATCATTGTCAAGACTGATACCAAAACTCACAAAACATCATCCACCATGTCACAAATTATTTCCCAGCCCGTCTCTTCATACTTAGCTGCAATTTCCTTTGTTACTCCTGAAAACAATTTCTCTGTCAGGCTTTATTGTATTTGCCACTGAAGCTAACACCATTGACACAAATTTTTCTGCCGAAAAGAAAAAAAATCAAAGGTCTCTTTATAAGAAATTGTGTCTTCCATTGTTCCATATTAATCCTCAAAAAGGTGAGATTCTCAGCTGCCTTGGTGCCAAGTATTTATGAACCTATTTGGCAATTAATAACTCATGCCTGAAGATACTGATTACTGAGAGTACTTTGACATACTTTAATGTTAATCTATGTATTCCGGTGAACACAGGTAGGCATCACTACTCAGCATAAATAAACAAGTAAAAAATGCATCCATGAATAAGGATTTCATTCATTTGTTTGAGGACAAAAACAGAATACACAACAGGTACTACATGGAAAAAAAGCCCTCAAAAAACAATTACTTGTTGAATTCTATGCCAGTAACTTGAACACCACTTGTTTTATTAAATAACTATAATTGCAAATGTGGTAAGAGGTCCATGTGCCAGCCAGAATGACGTTAAAAGCATTTTATCCATCTGGGGGGATGCATTAACCTTAAACTGATATTTAAATGTCACGACATTACGTGTGTGTGTGTGTGTGTGTGTGTGTGTGTGTGTACGACAAGCATATAGACAATGTAATTCAATAGAGGCCTACCCTTTCCAGCTGCATATTATATCAGATTATGCAGTGAGAGATGACTGATTGCTGACGTCTGTGTTTTCATCAATTAGGCCCATTTACCAAACTGTGCCAATAGCACACAGCCTCAACCGTCTGAGTTTTACAGCAACATTGTGTGTCTCACAGGTGAAGACAAACCTGTTTGGTAAAAATATGCAGTGTGGGAGTATGTGCACAGATCTCTGCATGTTTATGCTTCCAGGTGAATATGTACAGACAGCAACGTAACCTGCTTCTTGCAAGTGAAAAACATTACCTGTAAAGACAAACACAAATTTAAATATTCCAGCAGGAGAAAGCAAGAAATATGATAAAATAAGAGAATATTGTCTATTTTACAAATGGAGATCTGAAAGACTTACTTTTAGTTGCAGAGCAGTCCAATACCCAGTTACCTGTTACTGTAAACTAAGGCCCCACTCATACAGGCCTAGAAACCTTTGGACAACCATCTGGTAACCACCAGTGACAAGGGAAAATGAGTACTGGCTGGTAAGTGGTTGATGAAAGTTGGTGGTAGTTGCTGAGATTAATGGAGCATAGAGACCAGCCACTGACCCGCTGGCAAAGACAGGAGAAGAGTGGTTGGTGAGTTGTTGCTGGTGAAACTGGTCCCAAAGTGTTGCACTACATTGCACAGAAAACCTCATTGCAACTACTTGAGTCACTTGCAGATTGTTGTGGTTGCCAGTAGTAGGGGGAGATGGTGCCTGGACCTGGGGGTTTAGAGTGTGTTTGGGTAGTGTGTGTACAGTGTTTGTTTCTGTTGTCGGTTGTCTATTTTTATGTGTCAGGTTGGGTCACCACCACCACCACCTCTCTGGGAACATCTCAGCTTCCCCCAGGTGTGGGGGGCCTGTCTCCCCCCACCACATTCCCTGCCAGTGGCTGATGCCCTCACCCGTCTGTGCGTTGGTGGTTCTCGGTGTCTGGGTCTCAGGTGTGTACTGGCTCACTCTTGGTGGCTGTTTGGCGGGGCCTGGCGCCCATGTCTCAGTCAGGCCCCTTCCGGGGGGAGGAGAAGCCTCGGATCTCAGGTCTCTGGGCCTGAGGACTGAATACGCTTTGGCGTTGCCAGCAGCCAGTGAAGCCGGCACCGTGGCTGTTAGGTGACCCCCCCCCCAATCTGGTGCTCTCCTCAGCTCTTTTTTAGGAAGGTGGCGTGGCTGCCCCTCCAGTGGTCCTCCTTGGGCTCTTGTGCTCTGGGGAGCCTCTAGATGTCTGGGGCCTGGATCTCCTCCATGCCCTGGGGGGCAGGGCTATGGCTCCCCACACCTACTATTAGATAGTTACAAGGAGAAACCTTTTGAATGCAAGTGCACTCATGCACACAGGTGTGCACACAGGTGTTCAGAAGACACCCACTATCTTTCTTGGCTGCTGCCTCTAAGCATATTGTGCGTTGTTGGTCTTGTGTGCTGCTCAGTAACATTCAGTATTTATTATTTACTGTTACTTATGCTTATCTAGGTTGTTGCTGTGGTTCTTTTGCTTGTTTTCTTTTATTTCCCAGCAGGTGATCAAGCAGATTTTTACTGTCTTTTCTCTCTATTCCTCTTCCCTTCTGTTTTTCGTTCCCACTCCTTTTCTTGAACTTCTCTTGTCTACGTCTTTCCCTTTCCTATCCCCCGGTCCTGTCTGTTCTGATTGTAATAACTTAAAAGTAAAAAATAAATGGACCAGTGTGGCAAAGCCGTCATGATCCACTTGGGAAAGTAAATCTGTTGGGCATTTTTATTGGACTTCAGACAATAATTCCGATTGCTACAGTGCCGCAAGGGAGAGGCAAACCCCCCCCCCAAAACTGTGGATGAGGCCCATGGGACCCAATTAATACCAATAAATACACAAAAAGCTATGTATTTTATGTTTTATGTTATTGTTACATTTGTTTATTACTATATAACTTACTGTTTTATTACATTTTTTGTTCTTCTGCACCATACTGTATTGTGGCATAATTATGAGCAATAGTTAATCATAAATTTCTTGTTATTCTTATTCTTTTTCTTCTTCTTCTTATTATTATTAGTAGTAGTATTATTTTATTAAAGTCATTTATATGATTGCTATTTTGTGTGTGCTAAAACCCAAAAGACACTTTGGCTGTGTGACTGCTAGAGCGTACTCATGTGAGGTAACACAGGTCTGGTTGAGTGGTTTGGACTCCTCTAATCTGTTTAGAGCCAACTGGACCTCCAGATGGTCATTGTGAACCCTGGGAATCAGCCAAGTGCAAAGTCCAAATGCTGAACCTTGTGCTAGGGCCTAGGACAGTTTGTTTACGTCATTCTGTCCAAAAAAAAAAAAAAGAAAAAGAAAAAGTGAGGATGTTAACATTAATCTTAATAATCAAAATACAAAACTAAAAGCTCATTTTTTCCCAGAATAACACAGCAGTTGCTGTTGGAAGAGGTTACTGTGACCAAATCCAAGTCACTGTATGTTGTCCCAAACATCTGCAATCAGAGTCATTCAGCCTGCTTATCCAAACATCTTATCTCATTAAAGAATGTCATTTAGGATTTTGTCTTTATAGGATAGGGCTCGAGTGCACTAAGGATTGAAATCTTATCTTTTCCAAGGTTAAGATGTCAGATCTTGCCAAAAATCTCTTAAGTTTTGAAAATCCTAAATTACTTCTCTAAAAATAGTACACCATCTACCAGATCACAAACGGCATCCATTAGAAACACACCCATGCTGGGATCTCAAGGTACATGCCTGCAGCAGGTGTAGAAAACAACTGCATAATCAGGGGAAGTCTGTGAGACATACATAATCTCCTACTTATGTTTGTGGCAGCGATGTTAGGTTTATTTTTATTTTGGCAACTAGATAGGGAAGAGGGGGGTTGTCGTATCTTTAAATGCAAAGTTTTTGCTTCATATGGAGGATAGAACTGATTTCAAACAAACTGCATATCAGTTTGAAAAATTCATTATATGAGCATGCACTTTTTACAGGAAGAAACCTCCAACAAAACCAACAGAAGAAAGAAAGACAAGAAAAAAGAAAACAGGGACAAAAACAAAACAAACTGCAGTAGAGAAGAAACACCCAAAGTTAATGACATGCAATAGTAGCATAAAAATGCATGAGGAATTCCAGTTAAATAATTATTAGGTTTATGTAGGTATTCAAAATAAATGTATCAAGACATTTTGCAGGGGAAGAAGAAATAGTAAATGTAGATACTTGTATCTATTTCTCTTTAAATCAAGCTTTTTATTATCTTGCAGATAACATAATGAGTGTGTTTTGCCCTGCCATGAGAAACACAGATTATTAATTTAACATTTAAGGGCACTTTGAATCAGTAGATGCCGACAGCCAAGGTATACAGTCCGATTTTGTATCATCATTTTCCGATTGTAGTCTCTTTCTTTGAATGTATTCTCTCCAAAGGCATGGTGACAGCTTGTTTGTAAAATCCACTGTTTAAGATTAGAGGAGGCAGCAGTAATATATAAAATACATTCACACTCATCACATTTGGCCATTATTATTTTATCTTTCTCTGTCCTGTGCTTCCCCCCAGATTATCTGGCATTTTGTTGCAGTGAGCAGATGTACAGTTGTGATGCCAAACTGAAAGGACTGCAATATCCCGGTAATTTAAGATGCCAGGAGGACATGCTCAAGCAATTTACCAATTGAAATCAATAGTCCATTTAAGGGAACCTGTAAGATTTTCAAACAGCTTCAATTAGGCCAAACAGAAAGGAAGTTGAGATAGTTAAAGTTCCTCATCACACATGGAAATACAGACGGTTGGGGAGGGGGGTTAGTAGTACATGCAAACCCAGTCCAGTCCAAACTGGGCTTTACATTACAGTTTAAGAACACGACAAAGGTGTGGCAACAGCCCCTTAGGTAAAATCTGGAGAGCCAGAGTGAAATATTCAGGCAGCCGCACTAATCTGGCAAACCTTTCAGAGAGCAGGCATGGACTCGCTGTGGGAGAGAGAGACCCCGCTTCCCCTCTACAGCTGCAGCCAGCGGTAACACCAGCAACAAAAAGGTATCACAAATGTTCTTCCATGCTTCACTTGCCAGCAGCTCTGTATGGGCAGAATCCATTACTGAATCCAGGGTGTTTAGAAACACAGCAACAAGGCATTATTCATAAACAAAGGCCTGTTGGAAATGTGATTTTTCTTACTATCCATAGATGAAAGTCGAATTTTTCTCACACATAAATTGATTGATTTTCATATAGATTTCTGAAGATTAAATACATAGATGTGTACAGTGTAATGCATCATGGGCAGTCTGTGTTTGTGATGTTTGTGGAATTAGCAACTGATCAAATAGATAAACTAAGCTTTAGATTGCGTAAGTGAATGTGTGTGCACTCTCTGTTTAACACATTTAAAGCATTTTTGTACAGTTTAACACGTTTTGGTTTCCATTTTTGAGCATGAACACAAAGCTGAAAACACAAAGCTGAAAACCAGCCCAGATTTCAAAACAATCGACACTACGTTTCTTTTTCTTTCTACTGCGATTCTGCTGTAGAAATATGTACAGGTGGAAATGGAGGCTACAATGCTACAAGTATAATTTCTCATCAGAGCCTTTGTTACCAGCTCTGGCTACTAGACCGTGATTACTACTATAATGCGATTATAGTAAAGCTGACACCCAACACTGTTTGCTTTAATCAAAGATGCCAGTTTGGGTCACTGTGAAGTTATGTAGTGTAGTGTGTGTCTGTGTATGTATATATATGCACTTCAATCACTATAATAAGCTAAAACTAATTTTAAAAATACTACTTAGCTTGGGTAGAGACTGAGTTATATTCAGTTGTTGCTGTTTTATATGAGTAAATATACTGGTAGATGCAGGATGGAAATTTTTACTGCAGCCAGCAAACCTGACAAAATGTAAATAAAGGTGGGCTACTGTAAATTTTAAGTATTTAAACTACTGTCACACTCCACTGACAAACAGATGGCTAGGAAACTTGTGTATGTGTCTGCGCTTCAGAAGTGTGAGCTCAGCAGGTTACTCCCCGTCTGGCGGCCGGCACCCGAGGGTTTAACAAATAGGATCTGGCCCAGTGGTGCTGCTTATTAGAAACATTTGTACAGGACCTCACCTGTGTGTGTATCGTTTAACATTTTGAATTTGATCTAGGGAGCTCACCTTTGCTAGACTTGCAGTCAGCATTTCTCACACGGAGACATACACCTCAAATAGGTGAGCAGCTAATGTTCCCTTAATACTTGCGATTGCTTCACTCCTCACAGTGATAAGTAACTACTCGCCAGACCATAATTTCATGATTTTGGGATGAATGTTGAGTATGCCTTCAGGACAGGGCTGAGAAGAGACAGGCGCAGGAGAGTTTGAATGTAAATGGGGAAGATAGTTTGCCTGAATAATCCTGAACGGCTGAGGAAGTAAGCATGAAAGGTAAATTGTAGAAACTGGCTTACATGAATAAAACATGTTTCTTCTCTACAAAAACTACTTCACCTGTTAAAAAAATAAACTATTTTTCTTGCAAACATACATTCCACACATACATACTGTATATTCTGTGCAATCTTCAATGATTTTTAATCAATTTACAAATTAAAAAATTGCTCTTGATTTTACCACCAACACACCCAGCCTTTGTGCTACCATAACTATTTGTGCCATCAGAACAATTTAAAATGTTCCCAAAAGTACATAAACGACACATGGTAAGGGTTATTTAATGTGTAATAACACATGATATAGGCTGCATCTGCAAAGATTGTAAATCAATATTCAGCCGTGTGCATGGGTCCTTTATCATCACAAATACATATGTAGTAACTTAAAATCAGAGATCCTTTTTCAGTTCATGGATCTGAGAATTGCTCTTCATGCACAAATCATTCCAAATCTCTTGTTTTTTCAAATAGGCAGTTGTTTCAATTACTTAAAGGTGTCAAAAGCTTGTTATGACTTTGTGTATTTAGAGTTATTGTTTTTATTTCTCCCTGCCTGAAGGTGGTGATGTTCATCCTGTTCTATGTTTTACATTATCTAAGCGCTTGCTCAAGTCATACCCCCCCCCCCACCCCCACACCCCACCCAAAAAAGTTCTGCAATGCAAATTTGGGTTTCCCCTAAGCTTGGGTATAACAAGCTGATCTGACTATGTGACAATGTAACATTATTACATATCACACTGTGCAAGACGGTTCTTTAAAAATGTTTTGTGTTTTTGTATTATTGTGCAATAGACAGACAGCTGGACACATTTAAATTGTCAGTTGCACTGTGATGTAGAAAGAAACAACAACAACAACAACATCAACTACTCATCATGCATATGTGCATCATCCTTCATCCTTATGTTTGATAATTTCATCCATCATATTTGTTTGAATGTCAAATATATTCTGCAAAATTTCACATTTCATTTAGATTTGCTAGCTTTTAGACGTGGGATGTGGCAGATGTAACACAGGAAGCTGTAACGCATTTTATGCAATGACAAGGAAATTAAAGCAGCACAAAGTGAGTACTCAAATAACAAAAAAAACCCCAACAACATAATTAAATTTCCCATGCAAAATACACGAGTGGGTTTAAAGCCCAGTTTTGTAATTTTATACGTATTAAGTCCTCAGCTCTGGTTTCAAAACATTAATAACTGTGGTGATTTCATTTAAACTGTGATAACATAGATTTTTTGCATGTTAGATACACAGAACAATCTTTGTCTGTCTGGAAGTCAAACATTAACACTCCTTATACTTTGACTAAAGTAAGAGATTGTGTCACTTAAGCAGATACATTACGTGTCAGGTTTCAGCTGTACAATTAGATATCTGCAACACAACTCAACAGCCTTGTTACATCAAAATGACAACTCCAAAGTAATTAATTTATGTTTACATAACTGTTTATGCAATGTTACACAGTCTGGGTCTGGCTATCTTTAAAAATGTGCATGAATTAAATCATGAGCGGAGACAGTCTATAGAGAGGGAGCAGAATATAGTCGCCATTAGGTTAATGAGCCATGAAATTAAATGTATTTCTTAACCTGCAGCCAACATCCTCCTAAATATCAGCTAAGATGGGTAATGAACTTTTTTCTGTCATCAATTACCTGTAGTCATAATGCCCGTGGGGTTTTAATGCAGAAGATGTGGAGGAAGTAAGAAAAAAAAAAGACAAATGTCCACCTATATGTGCATGCCGTTTGTGTTTGAACATTTCAATTATCCTCGGAAGATAGATGCAAATTTGAAAGTGAAAGAAATTGGACTGATATTAAATTTGCAGATATTGACTGCAAACAGGAAATTAAGAAATGGAGGAGTGTAAAGAATAGAATAATATGATTTAAAATATAATTAAAAAGATAATGAAGTCACATCAGAGCAAAGAGGGAAACAATTTGCATTATTTCCAACTGTGTGCTTTCAGAAATCAAGCCACATTACTGGTTACAGTGCTGTTCTTGTGGTGATTAATGAGTTTCAGTCAATAAAGTGATAGAAGTCTGAATGATTTCACCACTGAATTTTTACTTTGTTTGAGGGTAGTTAAAATTTTACAGCAGCAAACAACAGCTGGTTTCACAAACTGCCTGAAGAAAAGCCCTACGGTGATTAATGTTTATGTAATTAGATTGTATCCAAAGCATTTTCATCTTTAACTCAAAATATTTGAATGAAAGAAGTTTGAATTTAACTTTTATATTTTAGGCTATATATTTGAGGGGATAGGTTAATTGGATAATCCAAATTGTCACTAGGTGTGAATGTGTGAGTGAATGTGAGCGTGAATGGTTGTCTGTCCCTGTGTGTTGGCCCTGCGACAGACTGGCGACCTGTCCAGGGTGTACCCCGCCTCTCGCCCTATGACAGCTGGGATAGGCTCCAGCGCCCCCCGCGACCCTGGAAAGGATAAGCGGAAGCGAATGGATGGATGGATGGATGGATGGATATTTTAGGCTGTGATTTTTTTCACTTTCCCATTTAGTCCTTTTGTCATGCAGTCCTCTTCCTTTCCATCTCCATCTTGTCCATTTTGTCAAGATGTCACTATCATCTCCATGAAGCACTTGCTGGTGTCTAGACTCCCGGGGGTCCAGTCACACCGATCTGTGATCTTGCCTCTCATCAGATCAGCAAAAATACCAACATTTTTGCTTATAAAGTTTACATGAATGTTATTCTTTTCTTCTAAATGATCTGTTCTTATTTAATCAATCAATCAATCTTTATTTATAAAGCACTTTTCATACAAAAAATGTAGCACAAAGTGCTTTACATGGTTAAAAGCAGCCCACCCACCCCACCCTCCAACTCACTCCCCACACTCTCATTAACATAAACGATCATTAAAATCATATCACAAGAAGATAAAATATCACATCTGATGGTGTTGATTTTTCCCCTGAAGTGGTCTGCAAACTGCTCACAGAGTGAGTCTGTGGGGGTTCTTTGGGAGCTGTTAAAATCAGGGTTAAATAAATGATCTATGGTGGAAAAGAGGACCTTGGGATTATTTTTTTTATTACTGATTATTTTGGTGAAGTATGAATTTCTTGAATTCCTTAGTGTATTATTGTAAATTTTAAGTTGCTCGCAAAGTATTTGATGGTTGATTGCATTTTATTTTTCCTCCATCTCCTTTCTGCTGCCCTGCAATTCCTTTTGAGTTTTTGACTTCTTCGCTTCTTCCAGGGTGATACACGCTTTCGTTAATCTTTTGGTGGTGAGTGGAGCAACGGAGTCAAGGTTTTTCTTCAGTTTGCTGTTAAAATGATTAAAAATAAAATCACAGGGTGCAGGTAAAATCACAGGGGGGCATTCGTCTAAAACCCTGGTAAAATTTGCAGCCACTTCAGAGGTTAGGTAGCGCCTCCTCACAGTTCGCACCGAGGTCTCCCGCTGAATAAAACCGGTGATGTTAAAAAACACACAGTAGTGGTCAGAGACAGCCAAGTCAACAACAGAGGACACACTGGTGGACAGCCCATGGGTGATGACCAGGTCCAGAGTGTGTCCTCTGTTGTGAGTCGGCTGCGTGACGTGCTGGGTAAAATCCATACAGTGAAGAATGTTTAAGAATTCTTTTGATGTAGGGTCAGAAGGATTATCTATGTGCAGGTTAAAATCACCGGTTAAAATTATCATGTTATATTTTGAGTGTATGTTTGTTTCTGAGAATTCCTTGATAAAAGCAGCACTGTCTTTAGGTGGTCTATAAATTGTGACAGATAAAACTGGAGGGCTGCTAAAAACAATAGCGTGGAATTCGAAAGTGGTAAAATGGTCAAATAAAATTTGTTTGGTGGTGAGTGTGTTGTTGGTTAAAGATGCAGTCCCACCACCTCTCTTACCACTTCTAATAGAAAAGGAGAAATTAAAATTTGGTGGGGAGGCCTCAGTGAGAACAACTGGTGCATCCGAACCCAGCCATGTTTCAGTTAAAAATAAACAGCCAAGTTTATTATCTAAAATTAAATCATTAATAATAAAAGACTTGTTCAACAGAGAGCGGACATTTAAAAGTGCCATACTGATTGAGACTGGTGGATTTTTGACAGTAGAGTTCAATGGATGTTGACATTTTTGAAGAGGCCGGAGGTTATTAATGTTTTTGGAGTTACTGGATTTATGATAATTCTGTTGCTCTCTGTTTGTGATTATTACGGGTATTGTGTTGACTGTGGGAGAGAGAGGTCCGAGTCCAGAGTTTTGTGTATTACTGTTAAAAGGGGAACAAATATAGGAGCTGGGACCAGGGGGACATCAGTCAGTGGCGGACAGATCAGCAGGTAATGTCGGTTTGGGGTAGTGACAGGGCGGTGTGTGGGAGTGCTGTACGCCAAATGCCAAATTGGCGGACAGAAGACGGCGTCCCCAGGCGTTGAGGTGGAGCCGGTCTGCTCCAAAAAGATGCCTCCTCTCCCAGAAGGCATCAAAATTGTTAATAAAACCCACACCGTGGGAGACACAGGCGGAGGAAAGCCAGGTGTTAAGGCTGAGCACCCGGCTGAAACGGCCTATCCCTCTGCCGCAGGTGCCATTCAAGCAAAAATACATCCAATCCAAATGAAAAAGAAGTTACTAGAACATAAAATGATACAGAGAAATGCTTTTCACTCTGTGACTCAACCTCCGCACTTTATTTTCCACACCCATCTTTCTCTCCAGTCTGTCTTAACTTCCTCTTATGTGTGTTTCTTCCACTTTGACACTAATAGGCAGTGAAAACTGTTGTGTGCTGGAGTCCTATACAGCCAACAGTCATCTAAAGTAAAATCATACAGCCTCTCCTCTGCTGTCTTAGCCTCCCATGCACTCTGTCAGATACAAACACACATCCACCAAAGAACAAAAGACAAAGTGCTTTGGAATCATCAGACTGGTGA
Source organism: Oreochromis aureus (assembly GCF_013358895.1). NCBI lineage: Eukaryota > Metazoa > Chordata > Actinopteri > Cichliformes > Cichlidae > Oreochromis > Oreochromis aureus. The sequence goes on along the minus strand of NC_052956.1, from coordinate 18,555,077 downwards.
CGTGTGACAAAACAGGTATTTTATACAATCAAACCAATTCATGTGTAATGGTCACAGATACTGTCTTCTCTGTGAACTGAGAAATATGTATAGCAATATAATGGCCTGCACCAGTCAGGTGATTCTTTGAGTTAGAAGACACTGCTGCTTGACATGCAGGGCAAGTTATCAAGTGTTTGGGGATTTTTTTTCTTTATGATTCAAATAAATGAGCAACTTTTTGGATGTAAGCATTAACTTTAAAAGGAGTAAGAAAAAATATTTTGACATGTGACAAATGTTTTTCAGAATATGTCTAATTGACAAATCTGATTTGAAACTAAACCAGTTCTTACGAGCGTACTCAATTTAGAAAATGAGTAGAATCCACACAATCCCTAACCACCACGTCAAATGTGTTTCCTGTTTCAAAATTCAGATTTTTCAGGTTTTTATCTTTATTTTTGTTTTCTTAGTTTTTCAATATTTCCACAAAAAAAGAAAAAGAAAACATACATTCTTCTTTCAGTACAAATTATACTTTGTGGCTCCACCTTCAGGCTCAAGAGTAGTCACATTCTTTCATACTCTTGAAGGTACTTATACATCTTTGTATGTTGCAGTTACGTATTATCAAGTACAACCGGAGCCTTCAGTAAGTGAGAATTTCAGGCCAGCCCCCTTAGACTGCGCTGACTGGTCTGGTCTATCAGATAAGGGGAGGACATATTTGGTGAGCACAGCAACTCGCCAGATAAAGGCAGATTTTATCTACACACAAAACAGGTTCTATGAGGGCTCTACATCCTTCTATTTACACAGAAAGCTTAATAATGAAGAAGGAATTACTATATATTTGATTAAAAAAGTAAATAATTGGAAAACTTGACAATTCATATGCACAAAATAAAATAATAGCAAAAAAGGGCAGGACTGCCAAAGAAACAATTCTAGATGTAAAATGAATAATAGTAAGTGAAGCAGAAAGAAGCAGCTAAAGGTTCCAACAAGTAAGTTAGACAAGCAGTCCCTGCTGAGATTTGGTCAGGATCCCTTGTGGTTACATTTTATTGCACTGGTACCCCTTTAGAATATTTTTTAAAAATCTGCTGTATAGTATGAGAGAAAGACATCTTGTTGGATGATAAAGAAAAACCTGAAAAAGTTCCCACTGAAGATGCTGGATTAGTGACCTCTGTGCATGTTCTAATTTTAGTTTATTTATGATGCTTTTTGTTACCTTTCACTTCAGGTTTAGTAAACAGAGTTACTTATGCTGCGGAAAAAAACACATTTAAAACAGGATCTTTGATGATGAGCAAATTAGAAGGCAAATTTTTAATGTAAGTATAATTTAAGTAAGTATTTTTTCTTCATTGCCATAATCTGAAGAATTTGACAGTTGTATCAAGTAATAAGTAGATAGAGTCTCATGGTGTCCAGTTCAGAAGCTGAAGGTCTTAAATTGAACACAACACACCACGGTGAAAATGGTAGTCTTTAAAATGCAGTTCCAATGGGTCCTGACCAAGTGTTAGTAAGCATGAGCTGGGAGTGTAACCACCCTCTTTGATAATTATAGGGATATTGTAGATAGTAACAATTCTCACGAAATATCCAGAATTTCCACAGTAGTGAATGTGAGCTTTTAATGCCCCTAGGTCACTAGTGACCCCTGGCTTATGCTCCTAGCTTGGATGAAGTGGTGATGGGTCCTCTATTTTTATATGCAGTCTATAAGACAAATAAGGTAGGACGAAGGACTAAGGAAAACTAATCCCAATCAAATAATCAGGTACAAAACTAGACACATGATCTTGTACTCAAATGAGTGATGCTGAGTAGGTGTAAGAATCACACAGAAACTATAAAAGATGGACATAGCCAACAGTGCAACACAAATTGGTTTGTGATTCTATACAGCATTTTGGCCAGTGATATATTGGTTTGTCTGAATGTAGATGTTACCTAATATGGATGAATTTGTCAGGTAATGTCAGCTATCTTGATTCACAGGCTTCACTTGTAAGCTGTATATATAACAGTTAATTAGTGCCAAGTAACAGACTAATAAAACACTAGAATTTCACCTACCAAAACTCCAACACAACCTTCTAAGATGGTCTGTAATATGCAGAAAGGCATGCAGAAAAACATAATATTAGACAAAATTATTTTAATGGATATCAAATAACGCATGAAAAATACTCCATAGGTATTACTGGGATAAACATGGTGGAGAGCTTGGCTCAAAGCAGTGGAGGAGACCGAGCAGACACTTATCGGATCCAGCTGCCTGTGTCGCCTGTCAATCAATGCAGGAACACCTCCAGCAAATTTGCTTATTTGGCAGCAGTATATTGATAATATAATGTTAGAGGGTGCAATTCAATAAATACTCATATCAATATGTTGTCCAAACACTAATGCTGAGTTTCTTCAAAAGCTGGTATTATCATATCAATATCAACATAAGCTAATTAACTGCATCAGCCAGAGCATTATAGATGCTTAAGTGCTTTGATTTAGTGTCTACACCACACTTTTGAGAGCTCAAACTGACTTTGTTGAGTTTTCTGATGATGAAGTCTGGGTTAGTGTCACTCTTTAGCATCATTTTAGTCATGCTGGTTATTGAGGCCGCACAAACAGCTTTTCTGTTCGCCGTAAATGGAACTGTAAACCACGTTGTTCTGGAAAGCATGTACTGAAAGCCGACTGCTGAGAAAGAAGGTTAAAAACCTTCACGAATTGGCAGCGCTATATACAGAATGATTATCTTTTCACAAACTGCACTTTTTATCTCAACAGGAACTATTCTCAAGGTCTCGCAGTGTTTATATGTATCTGGGTATCACAGCAAATCTGTATAAAACACACGCACGCAGACACACGTGCGCACACACGCACAAAAGCTCCCTGAGCAGTTGACTCTCAGGCCAAATGCGATTGTTAGAGGAACAGCGATGGGAACAATTGTTTGGACAGTTTGTTGAGATATAATCCCTTCATCTGGACCCTCTCTCACTCTGTCTTTTCATCTCTCATGGACACACACACACACACACGCGCGCACACACACACACACACGCACAGGATACAAAAGCTTAGAGGACACACACACACAGACTCACAGAAGACTGTGTGCAATTCACGGTCACCTTCCCTTTTTTTTCTTTTGTCAGCTTTTCTTAACAAGTCTTCACTCACTGCCTGGTCTTCAGTCGTCACATATCAGATGAGTCTAATAAAGCAACAAAACAAATACATTTTGAGCTACTGATGGACAACTGCTCCCACTAGCTACTGTAGACAAGTCTGTCGCATTTCTTCTTCTTCTGTTTTGAAAAAAAAATCTTTTGCAAGACTGGCCGCCAGTATTGGTTATTATCTATAAAATCATGACAACATTAAAGCAGCTGAGCCACCAGCATACTAATCATCTCTACCTATAATTGTATTCATTAAGGGTAAAAATGTGTCTATAAAAATAAAGTGAGGGTAGAGGACAACGCTAGCAGATCCATGTTGAGCCACCAACAGCGGCCAAAAAGAGTCGTATTAAATGTCACTTTCTGTTCTGACTCTCTCTTTTGTCCCAAAATGTATGTGATGATTATGATTCACCTCATGATGACAACCGAATGCAAGTCTGCTTGGACTAACAGCAACAGAAATCAAAGTTTTCTGATCCAATTTGGCCAAATATAAGTTAACATATTGGATCAGTTAACATATTGTCTGATTTTTGCTCTTTATGGAGTGCAAGTACTGCTTCATACAACCACATAAAAACAAGTTGAGATTAATAAATAGCTGCATTTCTGTGCTGAAAATTAAGGTACTGCTGATATTCTAATTCTTAAGTTTAAGTTGTGATGTGTGATACCAAAAGCTTCAAGTTGACACTTGACACTGCAGGTCAGCAGCACAGCAAACAAAACCCTAATTGGACTCTGTTAAAAATCTAAATCATCAAGTCAGCCAAAGGTTAATACAAGCAGTGTTCTTTATTAATAATTTGGCAATTTATTTTATTCAATGAATTATTATTTCCTTAAGCGACAGTCCAAACAATCATCACTCCAAAAACAGTCACAAAACATATAATTTGTTTTTTTTACACCAATAAAGGGATTCTCAAATAACTTTTAGCAAAAAAACTGGCACATCTCAACATTGTGTGCAGTGTGCCCTTAAAAACTTTGAGGAAACTGGAGAAATAGAAGAACAAAGAAGAAGTGGCAGATGAACAATAATTGAAAGACATTTTCCCTGTCATGGATTTGGGCTGCACTTCAGCCTGTGGTGTTTTCAAAATTGATGGAATTATCAATGCAAAAAAAGTGCAGACAAAGTTTGATCCACCATGCAATACCAGTCAAAAAGCATCTAAGAAGTAACAGCTTGATTTTCCAGCATTATACCTGGATTCTATCCATACCTGGATAGAAAAACACACAATGAAATTGTTATGAACTCGCCTCCCCACATCCATGACCTCAGCATTGTTGAAGCAGTGTGGGATCATCTTGACTGAGAACGGAACAAAAGGTGGCCAACATCCAAAGAAGAGTTGTGGATGTCCTTCAAGAAGCCTAAGAGAGTTCAGGCTGTGTTAAAGAATAAAGGTGGTCATGCCAAATATTGACTTGTTAGAATTGTACAAAACTCGGTTTTTGGCCTGTGTACTGTATTTCCATTTATGTTTGCATGACTCAATAAACTCCTGCTGCGATAATCCTGGATCTGTGACCCAGCATTCGTGTTTTGACTTTTGATTTGGGTTCATTCAATAGTCTGTTTCTTCTTTTGGTTACTTAATTCCAGTTCCTAGTTCTTGTTTAATTTAGTTCCGTTTCACGTCCAGTCTCTTGGTCTTGCTTGTGTGTCCTTCCCAGAATCTCCTGTGTTAGTGTTTTGTGCCTCCCAGTGTGGTCTATGGTGTCTGGTTAAGTTCTGTCCCTCTGTCTCTCGCCCTTGTTCTGTGTCTTCCTGGTCTTGTCTCTGTCTCCATATTTGTTTGTCTGCTCCTCAGTCGTGTCTCTGTGTCTTTCTCTCGTTCTACCTGTTCCCTGTATTTAGTCAGTCTGTATCTCAGTGTGCGTTTCTCGTGTTTTCTGTTTTATTCTGACAGTCTTTTGTCCTGTGTGTGTTCAGTTTTGCTTCCCGTCCTCGTCAGTTAGATTATTGTCCAGCCGTGTTTGCCAGCTGTTTCCTCTTTGACCTGATTCCCTGTGTTTATAATGTCTGCATTTGCTTGTCACGATACCCCTCGTCCCTCTGGCTGTGTTGCACTTGTAGTCCTGTGTTGATTGTCTGTTATATGTTATATGTAGCACCATGGTCTTGGAGGAATGTTGTCTTGTTTCACAGTGTACTCTACCACTGCACATGGCTGAAATGACAATAAAGCCACTTGATTTGACATGAGTGTTCATCTGGTTAGTGTTTCCTTGTTTAGGCCACACTAATACGTTTTTTGTTTCAAAACGCATCTTTTTCTCTCCGTTTTGGCCTTCCGTCCACACTGAGACGGCGTTTTTTGTCAAGAAAAACGGAGCGTTTTGAAAATGCTCTCCAAGCTGATACATTTGAAAACGCGTTTTTGTGTTGTAGTGTGGACCGCAAACCCAGAGCCTTTTTGAAAACGATGGCGTATTTTAGTCATGTGTTGCTGTCATGTGACCAATTAAACTAAGATAGCAGAGGGCATTATACAGCAGTTGTTTTGTTTGCTCTCAATTTTGACAGCCCTATTAAAGATTAATATCATCTTGTACATACTCGAGATAGCTTTTCTTCAAATTCTTTAATTCTCACTCGCTTTTGCAACTTTGTACTTTTGTGTTACTCGCAGCAACAACTCCACTTCATTGTCAGTCCATTAAAAAAACTTTGTGCTTTTCCTCGACATTTTGCCACGACGTTTCAAAGAGCCGGGAAGTAAATAAACAGCGGACAGAAATGACGCAGGTCGAATCGTCTTACGTTTCACCCGTGCGCAATACAGGAACGTAGCGTTTTTGATTGTTTCAGTGTGGACGAACAATTGTTCGGAAACGCTTAAATACAATAGTGTGAGCGTTTTTAGATGAAAACACCGTTTTCAAATTTATCTGTATTAGTGAAGACGTAGCCTTAGTTCCTAGTTTTTTTCCCCCCAGTTTTGTTATTTTGTTTTGTAATCATCAATAAAGATGTCTTCAAGTTTAGCTTTTGTCGAGTCCTGCATTTTTGGTTCCTATCCGGCCTTTCCTTACACAACATCATATGAACTCTGTACCCATTTCTCATTTTCCTAGCAAAAGATTTTTTTTAAAAGGCTCTTTATGTAAGACTTTCTCTATCCTTTTGTCTAAATGATGTGAAGGTAACTCAGTAACTTTTAATAGATAAGGGCAGAGGAAAAAAAAGCTTTTGCATTCATGTGGCAATGACATTGTCACCCAGTTTCTCTGTCTAAAATAGCACAAGCCTTGTCTTTACCTGTTTTCACCATATGGGGAAAGAAATCCTCTAATCAGAGTTGCTGTAGCTCTGAGCAAAATGTGGCACGCATGTGTGTGAGAAGAGCAAAGTGTAAAACTCCAGAGAGCAGATGGAAGAGCAGTAGGAGCCAGCAAATACCTACACCTGTATTCAGTGTACAGAGGGATAAATGGAAAGAGATAAGGAACGTACAGGCTCAAATCTTAGCATTAGAAAGAGCTAACGGTACGCTGTAACAACCAATTCACAAACAGAGAAATACACACACTTAGTCCCTAAATGAAATGTCATTGTCAGCATGTGTGTGTGTTGCTGAATGGCTTGACAGTCAGCCATCCCATTGCTGTATAGCAGAGGCTGCTGCTCCATTGTCTGCGACACAATAGTGATTAGGAGGGTGACAGAGACAGAAGGAAAGCGAGCAGATCTTATTGTGTGTCATACAATAGCATTTTAGAAGAATGCAAGAGAGCGAAAGGAGATAAAAAGAGGTTATATTGTCCGCTCTACAAAAACATTTAGTGGGGTGTGCTCAGAGGAGCTGAAAAAAGAGATGAGATTTAACAGGAGATTGAGGAGCTGGAGGGTTGTTGTTTCAAAGCAGGGCAACATGTGAGGATACCTAACTGTGAGCTTCAGAGTCCAAACCTCTAACTATGGGGTTAGACATCAAAACCAAATGCTTTTATGACAGTCCAGCTTTTTTTGTTTTGTTTAGTTTAGTTTTTTGTAATAATTCTGTAAAGTGCCAGACTTTGCCACATTTATTATTTTTTGGTCAAATTGTTCCGGATTCAAATACATTTTTACAAATTAATAAAAACAACCATTTGTTTCCTGATCTTGATTCATTGATTTCTGCAGGTCCAACTTAAAAAAAAAATAACAGCTAATCATTCATAATTAAACAAAGTGATTTTTGGATTGAATCTCATTCATAATAGTTTTTACATCATGGAGCAAAAGAAACAGAAACTTCAAACTACAGTTATACAAAAGCGGCCAGAGAAGCGACCATCAGTTTATTTAACAGATAGTTGAAATAACAGTGACAGTGAATCAAACAAGCAAGGGGTCAGCACAATTTTACCTTCTCTTCATGCTGGAAGTGGTAAATAAACACCTTTGTTTCTCATACTATTTTCCATCATGATCTGTGTAGCATCTTTGGCTTGAGGAGCATTGTTAATTTAACCAATGGAATCTCAAACAGACTCAAAAAGTATATCATAAATGTATCTTATTATAATTTTTTTCCGGGGCATGACAACTCTTCTAGCAGAATCTCTGACATGTGATAATAACTGCTCTTCTTCCATAGATTCACATCAGTGGGCTGAGATGATGTGTGGGTGTTGGTGGCAGGCTGGCAGATGAAGAAAATCATGTGGCTATTAATAAGATGCTCTTGTAGTTGGAAGAACTCAGATGAAGTTATATGTGGCAATATGTTCACTGGCTCACCTTGAGCATTGGGATAGACCCAAAATACAAACTAAACAGAAGCAGAGGGATTTTTATTTGTATTACTCCCAAAGAACTTGCATTTACCACCTTCCACTGTTTCTCAACTTTGCTGCCTGTACCACCAGTAGTAAATCAACTCTGTGGCACGCTTTAATAGAGAAAGAAACCTTCATGTTTACAGTATTGGCAGTCAGTATTATTTTAATTTGTCACGTGTCTGTATGAGTCTTTTCATAATTTTCATAATTTTAATTATATCCTGTCATTATGACAGTAAAATACAGGAACAAAAAGAAAAGCAGCCAGTATATGCCAAAGGTCCAGATATGAAAAGAATATTTCCATGAAAATTTTATTTTTTCTCAGTCAGATTCTATCTGCAAAGATGTGCACAAATTCTTGCTCCGACTAAGACACGCTTGCACCAAAAATATGACAAATAATGTCATTTACAGGTGTATTTGCAAGCCTGAAAACAAATACAAACTCTCTACCATGCCTCTCCTCCACACTTCTGTTGACCTCTATCCCATCTGTTATCTCAAAACAGATGCCTTCTAGTCTCCATTATCTCAACTGTAATTGGGCCAGGTTTGTCTCAGGATTGGCTCTTTGTGCATCCTCTTATTATCCTTAAAACAACATCTCATCTAGTACGGTAATGCATTTAGCAGGTGTTACTTTGCTTGTCATCAACCTCCCACATTACTGCCTTTTTGACTTTGCATTGCATGAATTCATGTCAGAGCACTGGGATAGCAAGTATATGTAACATATACACCCCCCCTTACACACACACACACACAAACATGACAACTTGGGCCATAGGTTGGGTCATGAAGCCAAGAAGATCTCTCATTAACTTCAGTATTATTCTTGCATGGCAACATCCACCTCTAACTGAACAGAATTCAATGGAATTGAATTTTATTTATATAGCGCCAAATCACAACAACAGTCGCCTCAAGGCGCTTTATATTGTAAGGTACACCCTACAATATACAGAGAAAAATCCAGCAATAGTATGACCCCCTTAGTGACAGTGGGAAGGAAAAACATCCTTTTATCGGGAAGAAACCTCCCTCCCTCTCCCGAATCCAAACTGAATGCTGGTTCTATAGAAGAGGGGCCTGAAAACTGAAGGCTCTGTCACCGATTCTACTTTGAAATACTCTAGGAACAACAAGTAAGGCTGCAGTGCGAAAGCGAAGTGCTCTATCGGGGTGATATGGTACTACAAGGTCATTAAGATAAGATGGGCCAAACCTTGTCTGTGAGGAGCAGGATTTTATATTCAATTCTGGATTTACTTCTCAGAAGAGAGGTAACGTTTCTTTTTCACCTCTGTTTCTAGGTCTCCTGCCAACAAAGTGGCTAAAAAAATGCCATCTCACTTGAGGAAATGGGGGCCACAGAAGAAGATAAAAGGTATTTACCAGAAAGACAAAGGATCTTGTACCACCGCACTGTTAGCGATAGCTATCATGTGACAGTTTTCATCTTTCCTCTGTGGTAAACTGGCAGAAGGTCAGGGATATTGAACAGACAGGTTGCCAGAAGTTTGGCTTTGTGGATTCCCAGGCATCTCAGTTTGGCTCTTGTATTGAGCCTATTTATAGCCATTCGAAGCTCCTCTGATAAAAATCTCCGTCCGTCTGTGAAAATCAAACCCACTTGACCTTTTTCCAATTCTAGTCATACTCCACGGAGAAGCAGGGGGATAATCTGCAGTTAAGAGAGGATTGTTGATAAATAAGAATGGATCCCAACCTGGTTTTGATTGATTTTTCTCAACTTCTTGTTTCCGTTTATGGCCACTTTGTCAGTTATTTTTGTCTCCAAATGTAACCTCCTGTCCAGCAATAAAACACTCCAGACAAAGAGACTGTAAAAGAGCATCCAGTCTGAGTATTAAAGTCAATCTGACATCATGATGTAACTGCTGTACACCTTTATTAAGAGCCATTCAACGCCTACACACTAAGCAGTTAAAGAATACAATGAAACCACTGTAAATTCTGTATGAAAAATACAATATAGGCTGATGGCTGAGATCATGAGTTGGTTCAACAAAGTGCAGAAAATAACAAAATACATAAAAATCTCAGCTGATACTGGAATTTTAAATCTGATATGAAATCTTAGGAAATGAAAAGCGATGACAGGAAGTATACCGTTTAACCATAGAATTCAGAAAGGATAAATTAAAGCATGAAACACCAATTCAACTCAATTCAATTTCATTTATACAGCGCCAAATCACAACAACAGTCACCTCAAGGCGCTTAATATTGTAAGGTAGACCCTACAATAATACATACAGAGAAGAACCCAACCATCATATGACCCCCCTATAAGCAAGCACTTTGGCAACAGTGGGAAGGACAAACTCCCTTTTAACAGGAAGAAACCTCCGGCAGAACCAGGCTCAGGGAGGGAATCAGTTTCAGCTGCTTTGGTACTTTAGTATATTTTATTAGTACTAGTATTCTTGTCACTACTGATAGCACGAGATAACGTTTGGGCATTGTCCTCATGAGACAGTGACTATGTCCTGAGGGATCTCCTCCCAGATTTTTGACACTTTTTGGCAGTGTCAGATTTACCAATTCAAGATGTCTGGGAAATGTGAGGGCCAGTCAATCAGCATCAGCATCATCCAGGACTTATCTAGTTGTGTGCCATGTTCCAATCTGTGGAAGCCTAACTAGCTTTACAACTTAATTGAGCTGCAGGATACTGTCTTAGCTCACCAGCAGCTAAAAGGACTCCAGCAAATAGCAAAACTGGAGAAAAAACAGTCAGGAGGGATAAGGAGAGAGCAGTGATCTGTGCCCACCACCTTCAAAACCATTCCCTTTTTGGGTGTTGTCTTCTTTCGCCTCTCCAGTGCACCTGTTGCCACTTTGATTTGCACCAGTGCAGCTAAAACTGATTCCCAATGTTTTATGGTTCCAACTACTGAGATCCCTGAAATGTAACTGATTTTTTGTTATACGTCCTTAATTTCTTTGAGTTTTTGATTTAAATGTGGGAATAACTGAGTCATTGCTCATTAACTTTTAAGCAATGTATTTCAAAAACTAGCTTGTTACGTACTGTGAAGATAAAGCTTGACTCAATCTCCACAGCTGTCATTCTACTCCACAACTGCACTGCCTGCAGTACTGCATGTGCTGCAGACTGGAGTGTTGCAAACAGTAGATTTGAAATTGCAACAGTGAACAAATTATTATATCTGCTGATCTTTTACTGTATTATGTAATACGTAAGCAATATCATATTGGCACATATCAAACAATATCTATGCCAATAACAATATATATGTTATATATAAGTCTGATTCTTACTTAAGCCAGCTGTAATACTCAAAGTTAAGGGTCTACAAATCTGTAGTCATAAACAGCAAGGAGCTTAGTAAAATGCTAATACTGCTCTTTTTGTTGAAGAACTAAAGCTGCTATAACCGACTATTCCTTTCACTGATACTAGACTCCTTCAACAAAACAGTAATTTTGCAAACCTTGCAAACCTTGGGAGCTGTCGGTCAACTTCTACTTTGGTTAAAATGATAGACAAGGCACCTTCAGCCTGACTTCAGAGTGTCTGATAAGTCTATTAAAATAGTTGTGTTGATCGAAGAAATCACCACTGTCATTAAATTCAAATGATTTGCTGTAATGGCAACTATTTTGGATTCCCTATGCATATTAGCAGCATTAATACACTTGTTAATTTTATACAAGCCTAGATATCTATGGTCACAATTTTTCTTGGTGTGTGTAAGTGTGTGCAAATCTGTCTGGCCCTTTTCTAAAAGGTTAATGAGTGGGGAGTCACCACAGAGTAACACTGAGGTTCCCCTACAGCCGTGAGCTAATTGGGACACTCTTTAGCTTCATGGTTAATGATGTCAGGCACCAGCCTAGACACGGTGTGTGTGTGTGTGTGTGTGTGTGTGTGTGTGTGTGTGTGTGTGTGTGTGTGTGTGTGTGTACTTGTTTCGTGACATCTGAGGACAATTTTATGATAACACACTCACAAAATGAGGACGCCTTCGGAAAAATGAGGACATTTTTGAGGTCCTCATTTTTCCGAGCCTTCTAAAGTGTTCTAGAGGCCCCAACATGCTCCCAAACCAAAAATCTCGAATGTCCTGAAATATCACAATTTTATGAAAAGTGTGTTTAAGTGTGTTTAGCGCTTTTGCTCACTTTCAGTTTCGCCGCCTACTGGCCAGTTTTGGAACAAAACACACTTTTAACACACTTTCAGTGACGCCACTCTGTGAGTCCTCATTTTGTAGGTGTGTCAGACACAATAACACATTTGACCCAGGTTATAGTGACGCCACTCATGCGAGTCCTCATTTTGTAGGTGTGTCAGACACAATAACACATTTGACCCAGGTTATACCCTTCTTGGGGCTTAAGCAAGGGTAACAACAGTTAAATCAGGCAAATCTTGACAAAATGAAGGTCTTTAGATTCAGTTATTAGTGCCTGCACATCTTGGGGTTTTTGTTGTTGACAAAATGTCTCAAAATATAAAGTTTCAACATTTGTGTAATTATATTACTGTTATTTAATGAGTCTTACTTCTCAAAATCAATGCACAAATTGTCTGACCTTCACTAAGCAGAATGATGTGTGTGCAGATTTTGACCCTTGAAGAGTTTATATTAATCTGCATTAATATAATTGCATCTGCAATCTGCAGTTGAACTTAGAGATTCCTGCCGCTGTCATGTGATTCAGTATGATCATCAGGCTCAGTCTCGACTCTGAATTCCAAGAGGGCAGCAGCATGTCTCCTTGTTGAATGTCTGCTTTGAATTTTGGGTTGTTTTTTTTGTTTTGGTTTTTTCTCCTCTGCTACTACCAGAAGTTGTCTGCACCACACCAGGGCCTGTGCTGCTAGCATAAACCAACTGAGCCTCAACCAGGGCCTGTGCTGTTTTCTGAGGCCATCTGCACCGCACCAGGGCCTAGCTAGACCCATAGGCACCACACCAGGGCCTTTACTGCTGTGTAATCAATTACTGTAAATGTACATGTTATCAGGAAATGATCAGACGGCAGAGGGTTTTCAGGAAACACTGTTAAATGTTCAGTTTCTATTTCATATGTTAAAACAAGATCTAGAGTGTGATAAAAGTGGTGGGTGGGTTCTTTTACATTTTGAGAGAAGCCAATTGAGTCTAATAACAGATTAAATGCCATGTTGAGGCTGTCATTTTAGCATCTACATGGATGTTAAAATCACCCACAATAATTATTTTATCTGAGCTGAGCACTAAATCAGATAAAAAGTCTGAGAAATCAGACAGAAACTCTGTAAGGCCCAGGTGGACGATAGATGATAACAAGTAAGACTGGTTTCTGAGTTTTACAGCTGGGGTGGACGAGGCTAAGCATCAGGCTTTCAAATGAATTAAAAGTCTGTCTTGGTCTTTCGTTAATTAATAGGCTGGTGTGAAAAATTGCTGCCACACCGCCCCCGCCGCCTGTGCTTTATGATTTCTGGTAGTTAGAATTACTCGGGGTGTTGATTCATTTTAACTAACATAATCATCCGACTGCAACCAGGTTTCTGTAAGGCAGAGTAAATCGATTTGTTGATCAATTATTAAGTCATGTACTAACAGACTTGGAGGAGAGCGCCTAATATTTAATAATCCACAATGTTTTACTCTTTGGTTCAGATGTGGATACTGTATTGTTCTTTCTTTTGATTTTTTTTTATGTTTAAATTGTTTTTGCTGGTTTTTAGTTTGTTTTTGTCTGTTTGGGAGCTGACACGGTCTCAGTGGAGATGGGTTTTGGGGGTAGCAGGAGGAGAGAAGCTGCAGAGAGGCGTGTAAGACTGCAACTCTGCTTCTTGGTCCCAACTCTGGATAGTCATATTTTGGGGCTTTAATAAATTTGTCCATATTTCTAGAAATGAGAGCTGCTCCATCCAAAGTGGGATGGATGCCGTCTCTCCTAACAAGACCAGGTTTCCTCCAGAAGCTTTGCCAATTATCTATGAAGCCGACATCATTTCTGGGACAACACAGACAGCAATTTAAGGAGAAATGCAGCTAAACAGGTCACTCCTGGTCTGATTGGGGAGGGGACCAGAGAAAACTACAGAGTCAACATTGTTTTGGCAAAGTTACACACTGATTCGATATTGATTTCAGTGACCTCCGATTGGCGTAACTGGGTGTCATTACTGCCGATGTGAATTATGATTTTACTGAATTTACGCTTTACCCTTATGTGGTGGCGCGAATGAGGAATAACCGGGGACGGTAACTAAGATGTTGACAACGCCACCTGGGGAGGGAGTTACACCCAGGAAAGATATCTCTAGCCAATGTAAGTGTTACACTGGCAACCAAAGCCCACAGACTTGTTATTAACGGCAAAGGTGAGGCAGGTGAATTTTACAAATCAAGGTTTATTAAGAAGAACTACTAAAAACATAGAATTATAAAATCAAAGAGGCACCTAAGGTAGCAGGGTTGAGACGGCAAAATAGTTAATTAAAACGACCAGACTCCCTACCACGATGCTACCCTAAAACAATCACAACATGATAAAAGAGCAACTAAACAAAATGGTGGAGACCGGCCACTTGAGGAGGCAACCTACAGGGAGGAGTGCCCAAGGGTGCCACCAATTACTCACCCATGTGATTTCACTGCAGACCTCACTCACACTAAACGGTGCAATCTACCTATGCCCGGTGTGTGTACACTCGCATGCATCGGGAGGGATTCCACCTCACGTGCCTAGCCCCTCAACAAGCAGCCACACCTCCACTAAAGCAATAAAAGAAAGCATAAAACATTAAACAGATTAGTAAAAGATCTACATAAAACAAATACACCCCAAATTACT